>NW_012103388.1:3885878-3911413 GCF_000951045.1 Mandrillus leucophaeus
AAAAAAAAAAAAAAAATTAGCACAAAAAAATTAGCTGGGTGTAATTGTGGCACTTACCTACAGTCCCAGTTACACTAGAAGCTGATGCCGGAGAATCAATGAAGCCCAGGAGTTTGAGGCTGCAGTGAGCCATGATTGTACCACTGCATTCCAGTCTGGGTGACAGAGTGAGATCCTGTCTTAAAAAAAAAAAAAGAAAAAAAGGGCGGGGCGTGGTGGTTCATGCCTGTAATCCCAGCACTTTGGGAGGCCAAGGCAGGTGGATCACGAGGTCAGGAGTTCGAGACCAGCCTGGGTAACGTGGTGAAACCCTGTCTCTACTAAAAATACAAAAATTAGCTGGGCATGGGGGCGCATGCCTGTAATCCCAGCTACTCAGGAGGCTGAGGCAGGAAAATTGCTTGAACCCAGGAGGCAGAGGTTGCAGTGAGCCAGGAATGCGCCACTGCATTCCAGCCTGGGTGATAAAGTGAGACTACATCTCAAAAAAAGAAAAGAAAAAAAGAAAAAGGGAAAGGGCTTTTTGGAGGTAGCTGACAATAATGAATAGATGTGCCAGGACAACTAGATTAAAAGGATTGTAGTGGTGAATAACAGATGAGTTGAAAAACTGTGTCTCAGGCCAGATTACCAGGGCCTCAAATCTAAAATTTAAAAGTTGAACCTATAGGTACTAGAGAAGCATAGATCATTTTTAAACAAGAAGTAATACGTTTGTCGAAAGTCAAAATGAAGTCATTAGTTTGGAAAATATGCATAAAGGATTGAGGAGAAAGTCTAAAGGAGTGGAAAGGTTTTTCTGATTCATTCCTCCATTTACGTATTTATTCATCTGACATTCATTGAGTGCCTACTCTGTGCCATGCTATCTGCTAGGCACTAAGGGCAAGGCAAGGTTCCAGGTTTCTTTTTTTTTTTTTGAGACGGAGTCTCGCTCTGTCGCCCAGGCTGGAGTCCAGTGCGGTGATCTCGGCTCACTGCAAGCTCTGCCTCCCGGGTTCACGTCATTCTCCTGCCTCAGCCTCCCAAGTAGCTAGGACTACAGGCGCCCAGCTAATTATTTTGTATTTTTAGTAGAGATGGGGTTTCACGTGTTAGCCAGGATGGTCTCGATCTCCTGACCTCGTGATCCGCCCGCCTCAGCCTCCCAAAGTGCTGAGATTACAGGCTTCAGCCACCGCGCCCGGCCAAGTTTCCAGGTTTCAAAGAGTTAACAGCCTGCTAAGAAAATAAGACAAAGTGAGCAATGGAGACAAGGGTGGGTTACCATTTATGTGCAAGCCCTGAAATGGTCATTTCTTTTTTTTTTTTTTCTTTTAGAGACAGGGTCTTGTTCTGTTGCCCAGGTTGGAGTGCAGTGGTGTGATGATGGCTCAGTGCAGCCTCTAACTCCTGGGCTCAAGTGGTCCTCCTGCCTCAGCCTCCCAAATAGCTGAGACTACAGGTGTGCATCATCATGCCTGGCTAGTTTTATTTTTTTATTTTTTTTTTTGAGATGGAGTTTTGCTCTGTCACCCAGGCTGGAGTGCAGTGGCGTTGTGCAATCTTGGCTCACTGCAACCTCTGCCTCCCAGGTTCAAGCAATTCTCTTGCCTCAGTCTCCTGAGTAGGTGGGATTACAGGCACCCGCCACCATGCCCAGCTAACTCTAAATTGTTGTTGTTGTTTTTTGTTTGTCTGTCTGTTTTTTGAGACAGGGTCTCCCTCTGCCACCCAGGCTGGAGTTCAGTGGTGCTATCTTGGCTCATAGCAACCTCTGCCTTCTTCAAGCGATTCTCCTGCCTCAGCCTCCTGAGTAGCTGGGATTACAGGTGCCCGCCACCATGCGCAGCTAATTTTTGTATTTTTAGTAGAGATTTGTATTTTGTATTTGTATTTTTAGTAGAGTATTTTTTACCATGTTAGCCAGGCTGGCCTTGAACTCCTGACCTGAAGTGATCTGCCTGCCTCTGCCTCCCAAAGTGCTGGGATTATAGGCGTGAGCCACTGTGCCCCGTGCCTGGCTAGTTTTAAAATTTTTGTAGAGACAAGGGTCTTGCTAATATTGACCCAACCTGGTGACCCCGGCTGGTCTTGAACTCCTGGAATCAAGCCACCCTCCCACCTGGGCCTCCCAAAGTGCTGGGGTGATAGGCATGAGCACAGTGCCCAGCAAGTGGTCATTTCTGTATACACAGTTTCATTGAATTCTCACCACAACCCTGCTGTTTATTCCATCTGACAGATGAAGAAACTGACCTCCATGGAGTTAAGCCTCAGGTCACATGGCTGATCCCTGGATAGTTAACGTCTGAGATGTTAGTGACTACGGACGGTGACTCCTGGGGACAGAGAAGCCCCACAGAGAGGGCAATATTTGAATTTAGATTGTAGTTTACATGTGAGATGGCATTTCAGGCTGTGCAGAGGCATTAACTTAGGACTCCATTACAACAATTCAGGCCCGAGACAATAAAACTTGGACTTGGCAGTGAGAATGGAAAAGAAGGGTCAAGTACCAGAGACATTATGAGGAAAAACTGATTTCCAGATCTCCAGTCTAAGGGGCAGCTGTAATTCCTGAAAGAACCAAAAGCGCCCTAGGCGGGAAAGAACAGATTTGAGGGTAAAACGCTGGCTAAATTTGGGCCCGAGTTCCTGTTCTACACCCTTACACGGGAGAGCCCAGTGAAGAGGGTAAGAAGTTCTCATTTTGTAAAAATCAGAATTTCACGTGTATGTATCAGACTGAAAGAGAAGCAGGCTTTGAGTTTGTACTGACAGTCTTCCAGTTTGGTGACACAGCCTCCAACAGTGAGTGGCTGAGAACGCCGGCCCCTGGAGCCCCGGACCTTGTCCATAATCACACTCCATTTGCCCTCTGGGACACCATTCAGCTGCTGAACCAGCCTCCTGGCCCACTTTTGTGATATACCTAAGAGAAGACTTTGGAGGCTGAACGCAATGGCTCACACCTGTAATCCCAGCACTTTGGGAGGCCGAAGTAGGCAGATCACTTGAGGTCAGGAGTTCAAGACCAGCATGGGAACATGGTGAAACTCCGTCTCTACTAAAAACACAAAAATCAACCAGGAATGCTGGCGTGTGCCTGTAGTCCCAGCTACTCGGGAGGCTGAGGCAGGAAAATCACTTGAACCTGGGAGGTGGAGGCTGCAGTGAACCGAGATCGCACCACTGCACTCCAGCCTCGGTGTCAGAGTGAGTCTCGGTCTCAAAAAAATTTAAAAAACAAAAGAGAGAGAAGGCATCAGAGACAAATCTATCCAGGATGAGGGACATCTCAGCTACTTTCTAGGACTCTGATTGCAGGTGACAGAAACCTAAGCGAAAGCTTCAAGAGAATTGAAGGATATAGGAGGGTCTCAAGGAACATTGAGATGGGAGTACAGCCTGAGCCCTGGCACACCTGACAAACACGGACATGGACCCGTGGGAACTCTTTTTCTCTTGCCCCCTGACTCTCTCCCTATGCCTAATTCAGGCTCCCTCTGCAGATTAGGTTCCTCTGCTTCTCTGGCCCATGGGGTAGGAAGTGTGGACTCTGATGGATTCCCACTTTTGTAATTGACAGACATTGAACCTTCTGGGTGTCGTTTCAGATTTACAAAGAAAGGCTGTGATTGGCAAAGTCTGTGTTGAGCAGGCCCTGGACCCATAAGTGGGCGGGGTCTCAGCTAATTGGTGTTCCTGCTGGGAAGCAGATGGATGGTGTGTGGTGGGGAATTCTCAGAAGGGAGCTGTGGGGCAGATAAAACAACAGGGGTCGGCTGGGTGCAGTAGCTCACGCCTGTAATCCTAGCACCTTGGGAGGCTGAGGCGGGCGGATTGCCTGAGCTCAGGAGTTCGAGACCAGCCTGGGCAACATGGTGAAATCTCATCTCT
Organism: Mandrillus leucophaeus; assembly: GCF_000951045.1. Lineage (NCBI taxonomy): Eukaryota > Metazoa > Chordata > Mammalia > Primates > Cercopithecidae > Mandrillus > Mandrillus leucophaeus. Next base: position 3,889,761 of record NW_012103388.1, read on the forward strand.
ACTAAAATACAAATAAATAAATAAAATTTTTAAAAAATTAGCCAGGCGTGGCGGCATGCGCCTGTAGTCCCAGCTACTCGGGAGGCTGAGGCAGGAGAGTTGCTTGAACCCAGGAGGCGGAGGTTGCAGTGGGCTGAAATTGTGCCACTGCATTCCAGCCTGGCAACAGAGCAAGACTCCGTCTCAAAAAACAAGCAAACAAACAAAAAACCCTCAAAACATGTACTCATGGTTTGTTTTGTTCAGCCTGGCAATCCCAGCACCCAGACAGTGCTTGGCATAGAGTCAGGGCTTAGTCAACTTTTGATGGAATGAACTAATGAGAGCATTTTTTAATCACCTCAGATAAAGAAGCAGCCTTTCTAAGTATAACATAGAACTCAGAAGCTAGAAAAACAAAAGTAAATTCAGCTACAAAAAGAAAAAATTAGAAATAATTATATGGGGCAGAAAAACAAAATCAAAAGAGAAACATTATTGGTGGGAAGTATTTGCAATTCATATCACAAAAATGTCTTCCCTTAATATTTACAGAAATCCTAAATATTGATAAGAAAAAGCCAGCAACACAATAGAAAAACGAGTGAATGAGATGAAGAATCAGTTCCCAGAATGTGAAACACAAAGGCCCCTTGAATACAAAAAGAGAGACTCCACCTCTTTCATAATACAGGAAGAGCAAATAGACTCTAATGAGATACAGCTTTCACCTGTCAGATTGGCAATGGTCAGAAAGATTGGGAAAACACTATTGTTTACTGTGTATAGAGTTAAGAGGCAAGGAAGGCTGGCCACGGTAGCTCATGGCTGTAATCCCAGCACTTTGGGAGGCCAAGGCGGGTAGATGACCTGAAGTCAGGAGTTCAAGATCAGCCTGACCTACATGGTGAAACCCCCATCTCTACTACAAATACAAAAAAATTAGCTGGGTGTGATGGCGGGCACCTGTAATCCCAGCTACTCGGGAGGCTGAGGTAGGAGAATCCCTTGAACCTGGCAGGCGGAGGTTGCAGGGAGTTGAGATTGCGCCACTGCACTCCAGCTTGGAAGAGCGAGACTCCATCTCTCACACACACACACACAGACACACACACACAAAATTTACATTTCTGTTCTCCAGCCACTCAGCTTCACTCCCTGGAGGCAACCACTATTTCTACTTTCTTGGGTACCCTCCAAGGGATATTCTATATATAGTTTAAGTAAATACCTATGTATGTGGGTTTTTTTAAAAATGCAAATGGTAACATAAAATACGCACTACTCCACAGATTGCTTTTTTCAGATGACACTACATCTTGGCGATCTTTATAACACAATCGTAGATTATTCCAGCCAGGCACAGTGCTAAGTGCCTGTAATCCCAGCTACTTGGAAGGCCAAGGTGGGAGGGTCAGTTGAGCTTAGAAAGCTGAGGCTGCAGTGAACTCAGAAGTTCAAGTCCAACACGGGCAACATAGTGAGACTGCATAATATTTCATTATATGAATCTATCAGAATTTGTTAACCAGCCCTATGATGGCCATTTCCAATATTTTCCTATTACTAATGACACTACAACTAACATGATCCCGAATACTCTTCATTTTTATGTGTTAGTATATGTGCAGGGTAAATTCCTAGAAGTGGGTCACAAGATATACCATATCGTCCGTTTGCCATCCGAAGAGATCTTCCATACTATACTACATCAGCTGGGTTTTCCTTGCCTCTTTTTTGTTTGTTTGTTTTGTTTTGAGATGAAGTCTCGCTCTGTCACCCAGCCTGGAGTGCAATGGCCCGGTCTTGGCTCACTGCAACCTCCGCCTCCCAGGTTCAAGCAACTCTCCTGCTTCAGCCTCCCAAGTAGCTGGATGCCACCACACCCAGCTAATTTTTGTATTTTTAGTAGACATGGGGTTTCACTATGTTGCCCAGGCTGCTCTTGAACTCCTGACCTCACGATCCGCCCGCATTGGCCTCCCAAAGTGCTGGGATTACAGGCGTGAGCCACCATATCCGGCCTATTCTAAACTCTTATATGTTTTGAATTTCGTACCATGAGCTTGTGTTACCTTTTCAAATGATAAATGAAATTAATAAAAATGTGTATTACTTTAGCATTCTGCCCCATAATATATCCACTATTGATGTGATATAAAAATAATGTTTTAAATTATTTACCATTTACACTAATTGATTTTCCCTCCCCAATCTTTGAGTGAAATTAACATTCTAGAAAGACACTCCCCATTTATCCTGGGACAGTCTCCCAGGCACACCAGCAAGTATCCTCTTGCTGAAGAGAACACAAGTGTTTGGCACATCAAGTAGCTGCTCCACAAGTTCGAGTTCATATCCTCCCTGGGAACAGAACCGTTCCGGGACAGGACTTGGAGGGAACCCCTGCTCCACTGGCATAGGTAGGAGGCCGATGAGTGCCTAATGTCCCAAGCAGGGCCTTGGGAGGCATTATCCCAAGAAATCCAAGGCTACACAGGCTCCCTGCTCTTCATCATTAACAGCAGTGGCTTGTCAGGATGTGGCCCTGCCCACCTTCCTGGACCCACCTTCCTAGATCTGCCTCTTACACTGCAGCCCTGTGGAATTATCTCAGCTCAGCATCTTGGCACATTTCTTTGGCTGATTCTCCTTCTCGATTCTTCAAAACCCAATTTAAACCACCTCTTCCCAGTGGAGTCTTCCAAGACTCCCAAGGCTCCTTCATGGCTCCTCGGCTCCCACACTGCAGTCTTCCTCTCTTTGGCGCTTGTTGCCTTGCATGGTGATCACTGTCTGTCTCTGACTCTCCTGGGAATTCCTTGAGGACAAGGATTCTGTCTTACTCATCTTTAAATTCTTAGCCTACCCTAGTGCCTGGCACACAGTAGGTACTCAGAAAGAAAAAAGTGTTTCTGAAATGCATGAACATACTAAGAGCTACAAGGTGCCATTTAGGGATGGACACATGCTACTGGGAAGTTCTGGGGAAGTCTCATACATAGGTACATTTAATCTGAGCCTTAAAGAAAGAATCCCACCGGGCGCAGTGGCTCACGCCTGTAATCCCAGCACTTTGGGAGGCTGAGATGGGTGGATCACTTGAGGTCAGGAGTTCGAGACCAACCAGGCCAACATGGTGAAACCCCATCTCTACTAAAAATACAAAAATTAGCTGGGTGTGGTGGTGCATGCCTGTAATCCCAGCTACTCAGGAGGCTGAAGCAGGGAAATCTCTTGAACCTGGGAGGCAAAGGTAACAGTGAGCTGAGATCGCGCCACTGCACTCCAGCCTGGGTGACAGAATGAGACTCTGTCTCCAAAAAAAGGAAAAAAGAAAGAAAGAATCCCTCATATACCAGACAAAGGGGAAAAATAGGCATTTTAGGCAGAGAAAACAGTAGGGTTTTTTTTTTGTTTTTTTTTTTTTTAAAGACGGAATCTCACTCTGTTGCCCAGGCTGGAGTGCAATGGCATGATCTCAGCTCACTGCAACCTCTGCCTTCCAGGTTAAAGCGATTCTCCTGCCTCAGCCTCCTGAGTAGCTAGAATTACAGGTGCGTGCCACCATGGTTAATTTTTGTATTTTTAGTAGAGACGGGGTTTCACCATGTTGATCAGGCTGGTCTCAAACTCCTGACCTTGTGAATCCGCCTGCCTCAGCCTCCCAAAGTGCTGGGATTACGGGCGTGAGCCACTGCGCCTGGCCCAAAAACAGCTCATCTTTAAGCATGAGAGTGGAGGGAGAGGAACTGGGGAGGCAGGTGGCACTCAGGTCACAAAGCTTAGGAGACAAATGTTAATGGGTTTTTTGAAATTAGTTCAGGATGCAGGACAATTCTTTGTTGTGGGTGACTGCCTCACACACTGCAGGTCACCTGAGTCCCTGGCCTCACATAAGCATTAAGTGTCCCCCAACCATTATGACAACCACATATGCCCCTCATATGTCCACAAAGCTTCCTGTGGGTGGTGGCCCCTGGGTGTGGAGTGCCACTTCCCCTATCCCTGCTGAGACCCACCAGCTCAGAAGAAGCCTGCAGGAGCTGGAGGATGAGACTGCAGTCCTGGAGCAGGATTCCAGGTGAGGAATCTAGCATAAAGTCAAATCTGAGCAGTTTGGACTTGAAGGAACTTGTTTATCCCAGAACCTAAGACTCAGAGAAACAGCCTGGAATTGAACACTGAAATTCCTCCCGCAGCGTGCCAGTGTGGAGAGGCGGAACCCTATGAGGTCAGTGGCCACAGGTACCTCTCTCCCTGCCAGGGGAGTGGCACCTGGCCTAGTGGCCTGATGGGCCCCGTGGTAGTCTCTGATTCTCTGAGGTTGGGGTGTGACAGGCAGTTCGTGAGCTATGTGTTATCCTTGAAGAGCAACTGCTCCTAGGTGCAATGAATCTTAGTAAAGGTTAAGAGTTAAATGTAGCGGCCAGGCACCGTGGCTCATGCCTGTAATCCCAGCAATTTGGGAGGCCGAGGCAGGTGGATCACCTGAAGTCAGGAGTTCAAAATCAGCCTGGCCAACATGATGAAATCCTGCCTCTACTAAAAATACAAAAAATTAGCTGGGCGTGGTGATGGGCATCTGTAATCCCAGCTACTTGGGAGGTTGAGACAGGAGAATCGCTGGAGCCCAGAAGGCAGAGTTTACAGTGAACTGAGATCGCGCCACTGCACTCCAGCCTGGATGACAAGGGCAAAACTCCATCTCAAAAAAAAAAAAAAAAAAGAAGTAAACGTAGCAGCATGATTCACAAGAGCCAAAACATGAGCACAACCCAAATGTCCATCTATAGATGAATGGATAAACAAAATATGGTGTATACAAACGATGGAATGCAATTCAGCCCTAAGTAGGAAGGCAATTCTGACTCATACTACAACATGGATGAACCCTGAGGACGTTATGCACGGTGAAATAAGCCAGTCACCAAAGGACAAATAGTGTGTGATTCACTCAAGTGAGGTCCATGGAATCATCATGCTCTTAGAGACAGAATAGTGGTTGCCAGGGGCTTGGGGAAGGAGGGAATGGGGAGTTAGTGTTTAACGGGTACAGAGTTTCAGCGGGAGATATGAAAAAGTTCCAGAGATGGTTGGTGGTGATGGTTGCATACAATGTCAATGTACTTACTGCCAGAGAACTATCCACTTAAAAATGGTTAAGATGGTCACTTTATGTTATGTTTATATCGTCGCTTGAAAAAAAAAAGCAAATGCTTGATGCAGAGACTAGAATTCAAGCCTTGGCTCTGCTACTCACACCAGGGTGTGGTGGGTCTTGGCCAAGTTCATCTCTCTCAGTCTCAGTGTCCTTGTGAAAGAGGGATCGTGATTGTACTCTCCCCACAGTGGCAATGTGGGGACCTCTTAGATCAGATCTGAGTATAAGCCTGGGGGCACAGTGCCTGCCTGGCACACTGGGGGTACTCAGGAAGTGTGCTTATTATGGTAGTTACAGGTTTTACTATTTACTGCTGATAGAAGTGGCCCAAATGCTTCTGTGGACTGTGTTTTCCCCTTCAGACGCTCCCACGGCAGCATCTGGGGCACCGGCTTAACATCAAAGTTACAGGTTATACTGACCATGAATGACCGAGATCTAGGACAGGGTGTGTGTAATCTTTCTGGGTCTTCCTGTCAGTTCACATTCTCTCCTCCCACGAGAACCAGTTCCCAAGGGTACTCCACGCAACTTCACGTTGCCCTGCTTATGTGACCCCGAGGAACACTTCTTCCAGTGAGAAACTCCACAGTTCCCATTTAGACTCCTACGGAGAGTTGATCATTGCTGTTGACAGCAATCATAGTTCATTTTCTTTTATTTTGATTAAATAATAGCTTGATTGGGAAGTGTTTCCCAGTGCAGCCATTAATAACTGGCTAGAGGTGTCAAGGCTGGAGGTAAGGCCAAAAGCACTTCACCCAGCTGGTCACTAATTACCCAGGAAATGTTAGACTTGGAGGCTAACATTTAGTCTGGTACAAACTCTGAAATTGGTAGGGAGAAAAAGGAAAAAAAAGAGAAAAAGCCTAAGCAATTTCCTTTTAAGCAATGAAAAGTTTAAAAATGGAGCGGCGTGTTGCCATAGTCACCATCTCTGGCTCTGGGCTGGTCTCCGCGCTGGCATCCAGCGGACGGCATTGGACACGGTGTTCAGCAGGGGCAGCTGTGCCTCTCAAGTCCCCATAATGAATATCTGCAGCTCCAGGCTCCCTCGGAAATCCTCAGGCCCTCACTTGTCACCTCATTTCCTCGGGAAGTGTTTCTAATTACACATTTCTTGCTGCCGGCTCCAGGTCAAGTCTTTTTGTACACAATATGGGAATTACATAAAACCACAAAACAGTGAGGGGACTTTGGAGTGATTAAAATTGCCATGTAGTTGTTTTAACTTAGTAGTTAAGCATCCGTGGGTGTAATAGGATGTCATTTGCATGAGCAAAAACAACATTAAAGGAACAGCATGCGTTTCATTCTTGAGAACGCTTTGTGGAGGTCAGAACCCATTTCAGCAAGATATCTGTGTAACAATAGAATTTCCAACTCTAACACATAGACTGTTTATTTTAACTACCATAGCAGGGGCTTTGTAAAGAGAGGCTTGTTTTGGACTGTTACCTGGGATCTGCCATTTAGGAAACTAAATGGCAGTTTTGTTTCCTGGAAGTGAAATCATCCTTATCTTTGGCCTCTCTTAGCTTAGGAAATTCTCCAAGACGTAAAGCAACATTCACCAGCTATTCTTAGAGAAAACTCTGAAATCAAGTTAAATTTATGTCCAGATGCTACTGTTTGGGTGTTAAGGGTTTTTTTAGAGTTGAGTAAATTGGAGGATTCTTTAGCTCTTAAAGAAAGTGGCAAAAATGGTTTTCTAAAAAAATGGGTTTAGCTGGACTGAGGCAACCCCCTCCCACACTCCAGTGTTTTGGAAGACTGAGCCTGTGCACAATGGAGGTACGGGGGATTTCTGGTTGCCTTGGTGAGGCCATGGAATTTTGCTCAAGTGAACCCCCAGGCCATGCCCATGGATGTCCCAGAACCAGGGACGGCTGGTTCTGGCTCCTGCTTGCAGCTGATGCAAGACCTGTCCTGTCTTGAAGACATTATGCTAAGTGAAGTAAGCCAGTCATGGAAAGACAAATACACTATGATTCCACTTGCATGAGGTACTTAGAGTCATCAAAATCATAGAGACAGAGTGGTGGTTGCCAGGGGCTAGGGGGAAGAGGGAATGGGGAGTTAGTGTTTAATGTACAATTTCAGTTTTACAAGATGAAAAGAGCTATGGAGATGGATGGTAGTGATGGTTAGACTACAATGTGAATGTACTTAATGCCACTCAACTGTACACATAAAAACTGCTAAGGTGGTGGCGGGCACAGGGGCTTACGCCAATAATCCCAGCACTTTAAGAGGCTGAGGTGGGAGGATCACCTGAGGTCAGGAATTTGAGACCAGCCTGGCGAACATGGTGAGACCCTGTCTCTACTAAAAATATAAAAATTAGCTAGGTGTGGTGGCTAATTAGCTGGGGCTAATTAGCTAGTCCCAGCTACTAGGGAGGCTGAGGCAGGAGAATTGCTTGAACCCAGGAGGCGGAGGTTGCAGTGGGCTGAGATTGCGCCATTGTACTCCAGCCTGGGCAACAGAGTGAGACTCTGTCTCACAAAATAAAATAAAATAAAAAATTGCTAAGATGGTAAATGTCACGCTATGTATATTTTACCACACAGATGGAGGAAGGAGAGAGGAAACTATCCTGACCCCATTCCCTAAGGAACTTCAGCAGGAAGTAGCAGTCACTGCAAGAAATGTCTTTTGCTCCAGGTTTCCCTCTGCCCACTGGCCCTTCCTCCTCTCAGTCTCCAAATGTTGCATGTCCCCAGGCCAGTCCAGGACTTCTCTCTATCTACACTCGCTTCCTAAGTATCTCATCCAACGACAAGGCTCTGTGAGCTGTGACAGAGTCTGTCTTCCAGAGTTGGTCCAATAGTATCTCTCATTCTATATGCTCTTCTCCAATATGATCTTCACATTCCTTCCATAGAGAGAAGGGATCTTCAATCTAGGCAGACTTGTGACTCTCTTGTTACCAACAGAAGGGAGTAGAGATGATGCTGTGTGACTTCCAAGGCTAGGTTAGGAAAGCTGCCATCTAAGTAGTCCAACTCCCGAAGGCTGCCATACTGGAAGGAAGCCCAACCCACATGGAGAGGGCACTGTAAGTATCCCAGTTGACAGCCTGTGCTGAGGTTCCAATGAATAACCAGCCAGGTCTGTGGGTAAAGATGCTTCCAGATGATTCCAGTCCCAGCTCTCATGTTGACTCCAATCCTTGAGTCTTCCAAGCTGAAGTCCCAGAAACTGTGGAGTAGAGACTAACAATTTCTTCTGTGCCCTGCCCTGGATTCCCAGCCCACCTAACTGGTGGGCAAATGAAATAGCTGGTTTAAGCTAAGTTTGGGTTGTTTTTTTTTTTTAAGACAGAGTCTTGCTCTGTCACCAAGCTGGAATGCAGTGGTGCGATCTCGGCTCACTGCAACCTCTGCCTCCCGGGTTCAAGCGATTCTCCTGCCTCAGCCTGCCAACTGGCTGGGACTACAGGCATGCGCCACCATGCCCAGCTAAGTTTTGAATTTTTAGTACAGACAGGGTTTCACCATGTTGGCCAGGATGGTCTCAATCTCTTGACCTCGTGATCCACCCACCTCGGCCTCCCAAAGTGCTGGGATTATAGGTGTGAGCCACCATGCCTGGCCAATTTTTTTTTCTTTTTTGTTTTTAAAAACAAAGCAATAGCGTCTGGAACATCATCTGTAATGACTCCCAAGTTTATATGTCTAACTTGGGCCTCTCATCTGAGCTCTAGACTCACAAATCTAAACTGTTTAGCATTTCAACTTGGAGATTTAACAAGCTTCTCATAGAACTTGCTCAGGTCAAGCTGATCGTCCCTGCCTTGCAAAGCTGCTCATCCCTCAGGCATCCTCATCTCAATAAGTGATTTCCTCGCTTATCCGATACCCAATTGCCCAGGCCAGAAATCTAGACATTGTCAGTAAGTTCTTGCTTTCCCTCACCCTCCACTCAGTCCATCAGCAAGTCCTGTGCCCTCCATCTTCAAAACATTTCCCAAATAGGAGCACTTCTCACATATTCCACGGGTTTAACCCTAATGCAAACCACATCATCTCTCTCCTGGACACTACACAGTCCTGTCTGGTCTCCCTGCTTCCACTCCTGCTCTGCAGTTCCCTTCCCCACAATCAAGTCTCCAGAAGCCACAACGATCATTTCAAGATGTCAGTTATATCACAAGCCCCAAGCCCTCCTTGCTTACCTGTCTGGTGATTGTCTGGGAATCTAGCAGGGGCTCTTGGTCAGAACATCCACATCTAGCTTCTCCGTGTGACCTGGACTTCCTCACAATATGGTGGCTGGGTTCAGAGCAGAAGCATCCCAAGAGAGAGCAAGAGAGTCCCCCAGAACCACATTGCTTTCTAGGACTGAGCCTTGGATGTCACTTCTGCCACATTCTGTTGGTTGAGGCAGTTACAAAGTTCCACCCAGGTTCAAGGGGAGGGAACACAAACTCTGCATCTTAATGTGGCCTGCTAAGGTCACATTCTAAGAAAAGCATCTAGAATGGAATATATATTCGTGCAGCCACCCTTGGAAAATACAATATACCACACCATCCAGAAAGATTTAACTCCATAAGTGACCGGGCGCAGTGGCTCATGCCTATAATCCCAGCACTTTGGGAGATTGAGGCTGGTGGATAGCCTGAGGTCAGGAGTTTGAGACCAGCCTGGCCAACATGGCGAAACCTCATGTCTACTAAAATTACAAAAATTAGCCGGCCATGGTGGTGTGCACCTGTAGTCCCAGCTACTCGGGAGCTGAGGCAGGAGAATCGATTGAACCCGGGAGGCGCAGGTTGCAGTGAGCTGAGATTGTACCACCGCACTCCAGCCTGGGCAACAGAGTAAAACTCCATCTCAAACAAACAAACAAACAAAGATTTAACTCCGTAAGAAAGAAAATAATCTATACACCAAAAAATATCACAAGCACAATATACATGCAAAAGACAGGTTAAAGAAGTGCTAATTCCTCTTCCTTAGCTCCTCACTGAGCCCCTCCTTTGGACATTGTGGGCTGATTTCAAGCTTCAAGGGTATTTGGGTGGTAACATCTTTTATAATCCTACAGGGACAGGAAGCCAAGAATGCCCTCTCCCTCAGCTCTCCCTGTAAGGTTCACTTCAGATGCTCCTTTCCACAGCCCCTCCCCACCCCCTCTTACCCGCTACTCACCCCTTCTCCCTTAGTTATTCACCTGTCTTTTAAAATCTTACCTCTCTTTAATCCCTCAAGTGTCAAGTTGTAGACCTTAAACATATACGATGTCTATATGTCAATCATATATCAATACAACTTTTTTTTTTCTTTTTAAAGAAGCTCGGTGTGGTGGCTCATGCTTGTAATCCCTCATACTCAGGAGGCTGAGTGAGAGGATGACTTGAGGCCAAGAGTTTGAGACTAGCCCAGGCAACACAGCGAAAACATTTTCTCCTAAAAAAAAAAAAAAAAAGAGAGAGAGAGAGAGTATTGAACTATAGATTTTTCAAAGGGCAGGGATTTTTTTAATTCATTACTGTCTCCTCTTCCTGCCCTGGTCCCACTATTATTCACGTTTTTTTTTTTTTTTTTTTTTTTTGAGACGGAGTCTTGCTCTGTTGCCCAGGCTGGAGTGCAGTGGCCAGATCTCGGCTCACTGCAAGCTCTGCCTCCCAGGTTCACGCCATTCTCCTGCCTCAGCCTCCCGAGTAGCTGGGACTACAGGCGCCCGCCACCTCGCCCGGCTAGTTTTTTTTTTGTATTTTTTAGTAGAGACGGGGTTTCACCATGGTCTCGATCTCCTGACCTCGTGATCCGCCCATCTCAGCCTCCCAAAGTGCTGGGATTACAGGCTTGAGCCACCGTGCCCGGCCCACATGTATTAATTATTCAATACATGCTGGTGGAATTCACAAAGAAGTAATTGTGAACCAGGATCCAGCTCATCAATAGTTAATCCTGGAATATAGTAGGTGCTCAATAAAACATTTTTTTTTTTTTTGAGATGGAGTCTCTGTCGCCCAGGCTGGAGTGCAGTGGCATGATCTTGGCTCATTGCAATCTCCACCTCCTGGGTTCAAGCAATTCTCCTCTCTCAGCCTCTCGAGTAGCTGGGATTACAAGCGCCCACCACCATGCTTGGCTAATTTTTGTATTTCAGGAGACACGGGGTTTCACCACAATGGTCTCAAACTCCTGACCTCAAGCAATCCACCCGCCTTGGCTTCCCAAAATGCTGGGATTACAGGCCTGAGCCACTACATGCGGGCCAAAGCATGGTTTTTGTTTTGTTTGTTTTCAGAAAGAGTTTTGCTCTTGTTGCTCAGGCTGGAGTGCAATGGTGTGGTCTCGGCTCACTGCAACCTCTGCTTCCTGGGTTCAAGCGATTCTCCTGCTTCAGCCTCCCAAGTAGCTGGAATTATAGGTGCCTGCCACCACAGCTAGCTAATTTTTGTATTTTTAGTAGAGATGGGGTTTCACCATGCTGGCCAGGATGGTCTCCAACTCCTGACCTCACACTATCCACCCACCTTGGCCTCCCACAGTGCTGGGATTACAGGCATGAGCCACTACACTTGGCCCAAAAACATGTTTTCAATGAATGGACTGCAATCCACCAAATACGCGACACTTAAGGGAGACGTAAACCTAAGAGCTGGTCCTTGCCTTCAGTTACTATTGACATCTTGTCCAACAACAGAAGAGCTGTTACAGGCAGTCCATGATTATGAGCTACTGACGACAGCAGGACTTAGAGAGAAAGCTTTCCTAAGCATGGACAGGCAAAGTCAGAAAACAGAAAGGAGAAGATTGATGGTTTCTACTGCATAAAAATGAAACACTTCGGCTGCGCATGGTGGTTGACGCCTATAATCCCAGCATTCTGGGAGGCTGAGGCAGGTGGATCACCTGAGGTCAGGAGTTTCAGACCAGCCAGACCAGCATGGAGAAAACCCGTTTTTACTAAAAATACAAAATTAGCCGGGCATAGTGGCACATGCCTGTAATCCCAGCTACTCAGGAGACTGAGGCAGGAGAATCACTTGAATCTGGGAGGCAGAGGTTGCAGTAAGCCAAGATCGTGCCATTGCACTCCAGCCTGGACTACAAGGGCGAAACTCAGTCTTAAAAAAAAAAAAAAAAGAAACACTTCTGGACATCAAAAAACATGGTAAATAAAATCAAGGCAAATGGTAAGCCAGGAAGAAATTGCCACTATATTAACAAAGGGTTAATAGCCTTGCTATATGAAAAGGTCTGGTAGATCAGTAAGTAAAACACATATACTCCAAAAAATTAGGGAAAGGCTATAAATAATCAAAACAAAAAGAAAACTATAAATAGTTAATAAACATATTTTAAAAAACCCTTCAACTTCATTTGCTAATGATAGTACTAAACATACTAAAACCACAGGGAAATAACATTTTTATCAAACTGGCAGAGTATTTTTTGTTAAGATAAGGTGCAAAGTTGGCAAGACTAGGGAAACTGAAAATTGATGTTTAAAGTTGCATGTCATAGGCTGGGCGCGGTGGCTCACACCTGTAATCCCAGCACTTTGGGAGGCTGAGGCAGGCGGATCTCCTGAGGTCAGGAGTTCAAGACCAGCCTGACCAACATGGAGAAACCCTGTCTCTACTAAAAACATAAAATCAGCCAGGCATGGTGGGGCATACCTGTAATCCCAGCTGCTCAGGAGGCTGAGGCAGGAGAATCACCTGAACCCAGGAGGCAGAGGTTGCAGTGAGCCGAGATCACCAATGCACTCCAGCCTGGGCAACAAGAACGAAACTCCATCTTAAAAAAAAAAAAAAAAAAAAAAAAGTTGCATGTCAGAAGGCTTTAAAATTGGCATGCTCTGTGACCTGGCATTTCGACATTTCCAGATTCATGCCAAAGAATTTATTTCACAGGTCTGCCAAGATTTGTACACAAAGATGCTCCTTGAAGTATTGTTTTTAATAGCAGAAAATTGGAATTAATGTCTAGCCATTGGGACTGCTTAAATAGTTTACTATAAAGCAACAATACATAGCCAACAACTATATAGCCATTTCAAATGCTGATATGAAATAACATGTAATGAAATGGAAGCATATTTACGTTACATAGCTAATTAGAAAATCAGATCCTCAAGCAAATGTACAATGTCATTTTATTTTTCATCATATAGATATATACACACATATATATTCCATAAACATTAACATGCAGATAAGCAGCCTAGAATGATTTATTCCAAAATTTTAGAAATCTGAGTGATTTTATTTTTCCTGTCTCTGTTATGTGTTTTTAAACATTCCACACTAACTTATATTACTTTTTCTATTCAGGGAAAAAAATACTATTATTTCTCTTTAGTGGTGTGGAAGTTGGCCCTTAAATATAGATGGGAATGCCAGTTTGGCTTTCCTTTGAAAACATCTCAAGGCCCCAGGGGTGCACATTTACAACAGTCTGTTCTCTCCTGAGAGGAGAGGGAGGGTGGGAGGAATTCTGGTGAATGTCTGTACTTGCAGTTCATCCTACAGTCAATCTTTAAGACTGTGGGAATAGGTGCTTTGCATTCCCTAGAACTGAAGCACATAGGTCTGGTTTGCTGTCTTTCTGTCTGCATCACGTGGAAAGGTCTGGGAGTGGAGGCCTGCCTTAATCTAAATGCCACACCAGCCCCATCAGGGGCACTTCTATTTCCTGAGTAAGTGATCCGACGGATGTGCTTTATTTTCTCCCATCAGAAATAAAGGGATGATATCATCAGCTCTATACACTGCACGTGGGGGTGGTGGAGAAGTGAATGACAGCATTCTGCAGGATAGAACCAGATGGGTGTGAGAAGCTGGATGGTAAGAGGGAAACAAAGTTTACTTATCTTCTCGATTTAGCTCTCAGTTTTATGAGGATACAGAAAAATCATGCGAAGAAACCTGATGGGAATAGTCTCTAACACTAAAAAAGCAATGGGCCGGGCTCGGTGGCTCACACCTGTAATCCCAGCACTGAGACGGGTGGATCACGAGGTCAGGAGATCAAGACCATCCTGGCTAACACGGTGAAACCCCGTCTCTACTAAAAATACAAAAAAAAGTAGCCGGGCATGGTGGTGGTCACCTGTAGTTCCGGCTACTCGGGAGGCTGAGGCAGGAGAATGGCGTGAACCCGGAAGGCGGAGCTGGCAGGCTCCCTACTTGGGAGGCTGAGGCAGGGGAATTGCTTGAACCTGAGAGGCGGAGGTTGCAGTGAGCTGAGATCATGCCACTGCACTCCAGCCTGGCAACAGAGCAAGACTCCGTCTCAAACAAGGTATTTGTTTTTTCCACTGTGCTATTTGCTAGAACCAAAAGATCAGGAAATGTTTCTAAATGCTCAAGTGTTTTAGCTGACTTTTTAAGAGGTTTCCTTTGGATTCAGGAAGCTTTGAATGGCATAACAACCTATTTGATAAAACCATTGGCATATTTAATGGGATGCTCTCTACAAATGCTAAAGGGAAATTTAATAATCCCACAAAGTCTCCCAACTCTCTCCCCTTCTAAATACAGTCGCATGTCCTACAGCATGTCCTACAGCTGGCATGAACCCGGGAGCTGAGATGGTGCCACTGCACTCTAGCCTGGGCAACAGAGCGAGACTCCGTCTCAAATAAATAAATAAATAAATAATAAAATGAAGCAATGGGGCGGGGCGCGGTGACTCACGTCTGTAATTCCAGCACTTTGGGAGGCTGAGGCGGGTGGATCACGAGGTCAGGAGATCGAGACCCTCCTGGTCAGCATGATGAAACCCTGTCTCTACTAAAATACCAAAAATTAGCCGGTCATGGTGGCGCATGCCTGTAGTCCCAGCTACTTGGGAGGCTGAGGAGGGGAATTGCTTGAACCTGGGAGGCGGAGGTTGCAGTGAGCTGAGATCACGCCACTGCACTCCAGCCTGGCAACAGAGCAAGACTCCGTCTCAAACAAACAAACAAAAACCAGTGATTCAATCTTCATGAATTCCTCTGACTCTATTTCCAAATATAATTCCTATATAAAACTACCCCCCTGCACTTTAGGGACCACTAAGCAACTGAATATTATATTAAAGAAAAAAGGAGGATTAACAATATGTGTTCACGATGCTTGTATTAAATACTAAACCTTGTCAATTCACAATGGTTATACCCACAGGAGATCTGTGGGTATAAACAAAGGCATTTCCTTCAACTTCAAGGTATTTATTTTTTCCACTGTGCTATTTGCTAGAACCAAAAGATCAGGAAATGTTTCTAAATGCTCAAGTGTTTCAGCTGACTTTTTACGAGGTTTCCTTTGGATTCAGGAAGCTTTGAATGGCATAAATGGGCTCTGTACAGATGCTTCTAGAAAGTTAATGTGTGCTCATCTCAGAGATTCCCAGAGAGTGACCACCTCCACATCCCACCTCACGGGGCTCATGACCGATGACAATAACGTCAAAGGAGGCTGTAACTCTCTCTTAACTTTTTCAGGCTTGAAACCACAGAAAGCAATAAATTCAATGACACATATGATTGGCATCTTTCCCATGCCAGCAGCCACGGCTGCGAGCCGCCAACGACCCAGTTGTGTTAGAGTCCTTGACCTCATGGAGTTGACAGCTGGGAGTGAGAATGGAGCCACGGCGGGGACTGCTAACAGGCTTCTGGATATTTCTGTTCTTATTTTATTCTTGGATGCAAGAATGATTTTAAACAACCTATTTGATAAAGCCATTGGCGTATTTAATGGGATGCTCTCTACAAATGCTAAAGGGAAATTTAATAATCCCACAAAGTCTCCCAACTCTCTCCCCTTCTAAATACAGGCGCATGTCCTACAGCTACCCCACAAATCTCTCTCCCCTTTTCCTCCACAATCTCCCAAATTCACTCCCAACCCAGCCTCTGACTTCTCTCTCTCTCTCTTCTTTTTCTCATCCTTTTCCAGTGGATGCGTCCTTCTTCCTCCAGCAACTCTCTCTCCTTTCCTGTAAATCAAGTCAGGTCAATCTTGGTCCTTCTCATTTTCCTCTTTTCCTTCAACCCCACACACGCAGGCATAGCATCTACCAAGAAAGGCCGACTTCTCCTATTCAGTGCGGGAACTCAGCCGGTGACATAGTTAACTGGTTCCACAAATGCGCAACCTGAGCAGAGCGCTTAAGCAACTTACCCAAGGCCACACAGCCTGGAAGTAGCAGAACCAGTCTTCAAACTTCCTGATTTCAAAGCTTGGGCTGTTTCCAAAGTGCAGGGGAGGCCCTCAGGGAGGGTTCTGGGTGGATGAGGAACAGAATTAAGTCCCGTTTACCGACCGCTACCCACGTCCTCTCAGATTCAGTGGGTTGATCCGCTTCCACGCCCAAGACAGGAAACAGCCCTTCTCCCCGGAAGCTCACTACGGTCTGCGCCTCAGGAAAATCGTCCCTCCGCATATCTTGAAAAAAGCTTTCTTGCTCCCGGAGGCCTGCCCGGGGGCGTCCACGCTGGTTTCCTGTGAATGGTGCCCCGGAAGTTGCGGGAGACATTTTGTCCCAGGCTGCACAGTTCCTTTATTTCTCATGATGCTTTTTTGGAGGCTTTGAGGGGAAGAACTGCAGCATCTGCTCTTGGTTCACAGCCCTGCGGAGGTTCAAAGCCCAGGGGTTCTCACTGACGCTTCGGGCAGGGCCAATCAATACCCTAAGCTTCAAACTCAGGCTGTGTTAGGAACCTTTAAGAATTGACTCCTCTGGGTTGCAGTGAGCCGAGGTCGCGCCACTGCACTCCAGCCTGGGCGACAGAGGGAGACTCCATTTCAAAAAAAAAAAAAAAAAAAGAACAAGAAGGGACTCCTCTGGTAGTTGCAGGTGTTTCAAAGGCTCTGAGAAAAGAGTATCCCAAATATATATGTAAATACACGACCATCTTCTCAAGAAGTTACTGTTATGTAAAGTTCAAAAAACAACCACTATAAGGGGGAATTGATGGGGTTCAGAACATGCTACCCTAAACTATGGCACCTTGGTTATTTGAGAAAACAGCGGAAGTGCGAAGGTCGCTCTCACCTTCCCCTTGCTCTTCTGCCAGAAGCAGTCATCAGACCCTCATTTATTCGGTGTCCTCCTTATATCTGGAGTAAAGGAACATCCTTAGCTCTGAAGACAGGGACACAGAAGAATCTAAATAAACAGGTCCTGCTGTGTTCCCTTCAGTTTATTCCCATTGGATCACATCCTTTTCCCTTCCAGTCCTATTTCTTTACAACTGTCCACTTTTCATTGAACTAAAAGTAACAATGCACAAGTTTAACCATTTCTTTGGGTCTTAAATGCTGAAGTCTCCCGTGTCCTATAAAACTTACAATGAATTAAATTTGTATGTCTTTTCTCTCCCTCTTTTTCTTTTTTTTCTATTTTTTTCTTTTTTTGAGACAGAGTCTTGCTGTGTCACCCAGGCTAGAGTGCAGTGACGTGATCTTGGCCCCATGCAACCTCTGCCTCCTGGGTTCAAGTGATTCTTGTGCCTCAGCCTCCCGAGTAGCTGGGACTACAGGCACGTGCCTACACACCAGGCTAAGTTTTGTATTTTTAGTAGACGGGGTTTTGCCATGTTAGCTGATTTTGAACTCCTGACCTCAAGTGATCCTCCTGCCTTAGCCTGCCAAATCTTTTTGGGACAAAGTCTCACTGTGTTGGCCAGACTGGAGTGCAGTGGTGTGATCTCACTGCAACCTCTGCCTATCCTGGGCTGAAGCAATTCTGCTTCAGCATCCCCAGTAGCTAGGATCACAGGTGTGTGCCACCACACCTGGGTAAGCAAATATATAATATTTTTTCTTTTTTTGAACAGGGTCTCACTCTGTCACTCAGGCTGGAGTGCAGTTGTGCAATCATAGCTCACTGCAGGCTTGACCTCCTAGGCTCAAGCAATCCTCCCATTGCAGTCCCTCAAATAGCTGGGATTACAAGTATGTGCCACCATGCCCAGATGATTTTTAAAATTTTTTGTAGAGATGGTGGTCTTACTATGTTGTCCAGGCTGGTCTCAAACTCCTGGCCTCAAGCGATCCTCCCTCCTGATCCTCCTTCTTTGGCCTCCCAAAGTGCTAGGATCACAGGCATGAGCCACGATGCCTGGTTCCTTTTCTCTTGCTAATCTGTCTTTTGTATGTAGGGGATCTCACGTATGAACCCTGCAATAGGAAGAAATGCGGCTGGGCTTTGTGGCTCATGCCTGCACTTTAGGAGGCTGAGGTGGGCAGATCACCTGAGGTCTGGAGTTCGAGACCAGCCTGACCAACATGGAGAAACACCATCTCTACTAAAAATACAGAATTAGCCAGGCGTGGTGGTGCCTGCCTGTAATCCCAGATACTCTGGGGACTGAGGCAGGAGAATCGCTTGAACCCGGGAGGCAGAGGTTGCTGGTGAGCCAAGATTGCACTATTGCCTCCCAGCCTAGGCAAAAAGAGCGAAACTCTGTCTCTTAAAAAAAAAAAAAGGAAAGAAATCTTCCCTCAGCTATAGTACCTATGAGGCATTTTGGTGAGTGTGGGACAAAAGAACAGGAAGAGAAGAGACTTCAAAGTTTCTGCAGAAACAATTCTGGGCTGGGGGCACTCCCTCTCTAGGTGGGCCTCCCTGGTTTTGCTGGGGCCTCCAGAGTCAGAACTCCACTTTCCCATGGCCAAAGGTCCACAGCCACTTCCAAACCTGCCCCCTGCCCCAGGGAGCTGGTGGCCAACGTGAAGGCCAACTACAGTGAGAAAAGTAGTCCTGCATCTCTGGACCAAGGGAGATTTTCGATGAGTGAAATTCATGTGCTTGGGGTTTGAATAAGCCTGGACCTCCTAATTCATTTTTAATACTCATCTTTGATCTGCTTTTAGCATAGTGACCAAACAATAGTCAACTGGTTCAAAACCAGAATGGACAGGTGCTTTCAGGAAGCCTCCTCCTAGTCTTAAAAAAAAAAAATCAACAAAGTATATATCGTGAAAACATGATTTGACAATATACTCCCTAAACATAGGTGAAACACTTGAAAAAATCAAAATAAGATACTAGAAAGAAGCACATTTGCTTTAAATGAGTGAAACTCTATGTGCTTGGAGTTTGAATAAGCCTGAGCTTCATACTTCATTTTTCATACTTGTCTTTGATCTGCTTTTAGCATAACAATCAATCAACAAACTTTGGACTGACTACTTGAAGAATCATAGCGGGAGAAACCACGCTAGATTTGTTATCTCCCTACCAGAACTGTAGGGGGAAAACCAACATTCTTTCTTGCTTAGTGTTCAGAAGAAATCCCTTTATCAATTTATGTCGGTTTTAGCAATTTAGACTCTATTAAAATGTGGAGCAGCAAAAGATTGAAACCTCGGAATAAGGAGCTGGCCAGGCAGGGTGGCTCAGCCCTTTAATCCCAGGATTTAGGAGGTCAAGGTGGGCAGATTGCTTGAGCCCAGGAGTTCAAGACCAGCCTGGGCAACATGGTGAAACTCCATCTCTACAAAAAAAAATTGTTTTTTTTAATTAGCTGGGTGTGGTGGCATGCCTGTAATCCCACCTATTCGGCAGGCTGAGGTGGGAGGATCACTTGAGTCTGGGAGGTTGAGGCTACAGCGAGCTGAGATTGCATCACTGCATTCCAGCCTGAGTGACAGAGTGAGAACCTGTCTCAACAACAACAAAAAAAAGTTTTTAAAAAAGAATAAAGAGCTGAGAACAGCCTTTCTAGAAACTCAAGAATTAGTATGCTAAAATGATATGTCAAAACTGTGGTCTTTTTGTATTTTTAATAGAGATGGGGTTTCACCATGTTGGCCAGGCTGGCCTCGAACTACCCACCAGGCTGAGATCCACCCACCTCAGCCTCCCAAAGTGCTGGGATTACGGGCATAAACCAAGGCGGGCGCCTGTAATCCCAGCTGCTCGGGAGGCTAAGGCAGGAGACTCGCTTGAACCAGGGAGGCAGAAGTTGCAGTGAGCCAAGATCACGCCATTGCACTCCAGCCTGGGAGACGAGCGAAACTCCGTCTCAAAAAATCAAAACAAAACAAAAAAAAACAAAAAAAACCTGTGATCTTCCTAGAAACTCTCTAGAAAACCCTGTCTTCACAGGAACTGTCCAGTCATTTCCCTTCAAGTGCTTGAGAGTGAACCCCAGAACATGAACAGCATCAACTGCTTTGTGTCTCTGGTTCCTCTTCCTGAGGAAACCACGCTGTTGTTAGCAAGTGTCTGTATGTTGTGAAGTTCTTACAGCTTATCAAAAGCTCTTCATTAAGAGAAATGTGTGCCAGCAGGCATAGCAATAACAGCCTCAGACAGACAGACACACACCCTTCAGTATTCAGAACATTCATGCCTGTGTCAACAAGATTTCAGATAAGGACAAACATAAGAATCCAAGCATCATGTTCTACTTGCCCTCACCTCACCTGCCTCTGCCTGCGCTGCATTTTCATGCATTTAATTTTCTTTTTCTTTCTTTTTTTTTTTTTGAGACAGAGTCTCGCTCTGTCGCCCAGGCTGGAGTGCAGAGGCGCGATCTCGGCTCACCGCCTCCCGGGTTCACGCCATTCTCCTGCTTCAGCCTCCCGAGTAGCTGGGACTACAGGCGCCCGCCACCATGCCTTGCTAATTTTTTGTATTTTTAGTAGATACGGGGTTTCACCATGTTACCCAGGATGGTCCCGATCTGACCTCGTGATCCACCCGCCTTGGCCTCTCAAAGTGCTGGGATTACAGGCATGAGCCACCGCCCCCGGGCTGCATTTTAATTTTATTATTATTATTATTATTTTTTGAGACAGTGTTTCACTCTTGTTGCCCAGGCTGGAGTGCAGTGGCACAATCTCAGCTCCCTGGAACCTTCACCTCCTGGGTTCAAGCAATTCTCTTGCCTCAGCCTGCTGAGTCTCTGGGATCACAGGCATGTACCACCATGCCCGGCTAATTTTGTATTTTCAGTAGAGACAGGGTTTCTCCATGTTGGTCAGGCTGGTCTCGAACTGCTTACCTCAGGTGATCCGCTCTCCTCGGCCTCTTGCCTCGGCCTCCCAAAGTGCTGGGATTATAGGCATGAGCCACCGTGCCTGGCCTTCCTGCATTTTTATTAGGTAGCCAACCATCATCCCGATTTGTATCTACTTTGGCATTGCCCTAAGAAATACATTTTCTAATTTTTAGAATAAAAACATTTTTCCTGTATTACTGGACAGTGAATTGCAATAACCTAATTAAGGTATAAAAGATCTATGATGGCTGGGCACAGTGGCTCACACCTATAATCCTAGCACTTTGGGAGGCTGAGGTGGGCAGATCGCTTGAGGTCAGGAGTTCAAGACCAGCCTGGCCAACATGGTGAAACCCTGTCTGCTAAAATACTAAAAATACAAAAATTAGCTGGGCATGGTGGCATGTGCCTGTAATCCCAGCCATTTGGGAGGCTGAGGCAGGAGAATTGCTTGATTGAACCTGGGAGGTGGAGGTTGCAATGAGCCAAGATCACACCACTGCACTCCAATATGGGCAACAGAGAAAGACTGTCTCAAAAA
>NW_012103388.1:3912163-3919057 GCF_000951045.1 Mandrillus leucophaeus
GTCTCTACTAAAAAATACAAAAAACTAGCCGGGCGAGGTGGCAGGCGCCTGTAGTCCCAGCTACTCGGGAGGCTGAGGCAAGAGAATGGCGCAAACCCGGGAGGCGGAGCTTGCAGTGAGCTGAGATCCAGCCACTGCACTCCAGCCTGGGCGACAGCGCGAGACTCCGTCTCAAAAAGAAAAAAAAAAGATAAAAATAATTTAAAAAATAAAGTACAGGGAGAAAAAGGGAAAATTTTAGACAAACTTTTCCCTTGGATTTGATTACTTGAAAGCACCCCAAGCCTATGAATTTGGTTCCTTCTCCACAGAAAATAGCTGCTCTCATTCCCCTTCTTAGAAACAAGTCTGGGTTGTTTGCCCAAGGGTGGCTGGTGACAGTTCCTTGTATTAGGCCAAGGCATTAGTGGCCTTTGGCCAAAAGAGCTGGGCGGGGAACTGAGGCCAGAGTACACGGAAACCCAATGCTTAAACAGCAGTGAGTCAGAAGTCGGTAAACTATGGAAGTTGAGGGCCCAGAAATGCCAGAGTGCTGAGCAAAGACAGGAAGGCAGAGTCCAGGCACCTGTCAGCTAAGGCACTTGGTTAGAGTTGAAGCACTAAATCAAGACATGGTCAAACAGCCGGGCATGGTGGCTCATGCCTGTAATCCCAGCACTTTGAGAGGCCAAGGCAAGAGGATGACAATTTGGGAAACTGAGGCAGGAGGATCTCTTAAGCTGGGGCAATATAGGGAGATCCTTTCTCTACAAAAAATAAATTAAAAAAAATTACTAATAGCTGGGTAGGGTGGCACATGCTAAAGTCCTAGCTACCTAGGAGGCTAAGGTGGGAGGATTGCCTAAGTCCAGAAGGTTGAGATTGCAGTGAGCCATGTTCACACCATTGCACTCCAGCCTAGGCAACAGAGTGAGATCCTGTTTCAAAAAAAAAAAAGACGGCTGAGTGCGGTGGCTCATGCCTGTAATCTCAGCACTTTGGGAGGCCAAGGTGGGAGGATCACGAGATTAGGAGTTCAAGACCAGCCTGGCCAAGATGGTGAAATCCCGTCTCAAAATACAAAAATTAGCCGGGCATGGTGGCAGGAGCCTGTAATCCCAGCTACTCAGAAGGCTGAGGCAGAAAATTGCTTGAACCAGGAGGCAGAGTTTGCAGTGAGCCGAGATCATGCCATTGCACTCCAGGCTGGGTGACAGAGTGAGACTCATCTCAAAAAAAAAAAAAAAAAAAAAAGAATGTGGCCTTTGCTCATTTGACTTCTTCTCCTCAGTTCTGCACCTTCCACTGATACACATTCTCTTTTTTCCGTGCTTATTCAAAACCTGCTCCTCTTATAAAGTGATGGCCACACTCTCTGTGTTTCACAAAGCTGACTCTCAGCCTTGTGAGTCAGTGAGTCCTCAGTTAGGACTTAACCTCATGATGTCTTTTTACGTTGTTGGAACTGCTGTTCCATGTGTCTTGCTTCTCCAAGACAGACTATAAGCTCCTTGAGGGTAGAGCCTGACCAACAGGAAGAAAGGCCACATTTCCACGTGTCAGGCTTGCTCACCCAGGATGGACTCTCTGGCCTGTGGTTTGTTACATTTTCCTGAACAGAGACGGGATTGTTTCCAGAGTCTGAAGTGGGGGTTGAATCTTCAGGAGTAAGTGGTCCCAGCACAGCCTAGTTGCGGAGTATGGGCATAAGTTCCTGGTGGTGCTTTCTGACTATATACCCTCTTACCATTTTGTTCTCCAATTTTCTTTGAATTTGTATTTATTTACTTTTTTTTGAGATGGAGTCTCGCTCTGTCACCCAGGCTAGAGTGCAATGGTACGACCTCAGCTCACTGCAATCTCCACCTCCTGGGTTCAAGCGATTATCATGCCTCAGACTCCCAAGCCGCTGAGATTACAGGCAGCCATCATCATGCCTGGCTAATTTTTGTATTTTTATAGAGACGGGGTTTCACCATGTTGGCCAGGCTGGTTTTGAACTCCTGAACTCAGGTGATCTGCCTGCCTCAGCCTCCCAAATTGCCGGGATTACAGGTGTCAGCCACCATGCCTGGCTTCCAATTCTCTCTCTCTCTCTTTTTTTTTTTTGAGACAGAGTTTCACTCTTGTTGCCCAGGCTGGAATACAGTAGTACAATCTCGGCTCACTGCAACCTCTCTCTCCTGGGTTCAAGCGATTCTCCTGCCTCAGCCTCCTGAGTAGCTGGGACTACGGGCACACACCACCATGCCTGGCTAATTTTTTGTATTTTTAGTAGAGACGGGGTTTCACCATGTTGGCCAGGCTGGTCTCGAACTCCTGACCTCAAGCGATCCACCCGCCTTGGCCTCCCAAAGTGCTGGGATTACCGGCCTGAGCCACTGCACCCGGCCTAGTATTCATCCTTTACTGTGCATCCTCCCTGAGCATGGAGCATCTGCTTTTAAGATCAGGTGAACAGATAGGCTCCCCGCGCGGCTGCCTTGGCACTTTGGTTGTCTTACATCTGTACTGTTCAGTTGGGGCATTGCTGGCATTGGGGCCAGAGGGGGGCAGTTCTACGTCCTTGGATTAAAGGACTTTTAACATCCTGGCTCCCTCCACTCACTGAGAACAGCATTGCCACCCATGAATACAACAAGCAAAAATGTCCACATAAATGTCCATATGGGCCCTAGGGAAAGCGAGCCACACCCAGCTGAGTCACCTGCTCTTGATGCTGCCTCCCCGCCCTGCTCCCCAAAATACACACACATTTTCTCCCTTAAGGGGATTGCTTGTGCTCTTATCAATAGACAGTTTCTTTTTTGAAAGCTTGTCATATCTTTAAGTCATTCTTCCTTTTAGCGTTTCTGTTTTGCCTTAGAATGGGTATTACACTAAAAAATACTTTGTTTTATTCTATTTTACTTAGTTTTTTTTTTGCTTGTTTTTTTTTTTGAGACAGGGTCCTGTTCTGTCACCCAGGCTGGAGTGCAGTGGTGCAAGTAATGCTCACTACAACCTCAGCCTCCTGGCCTCAAGCAGTCCTCCTGCCTCAGCTCCTTGAGTAGCTGGGACTACAGGTGAGTGCCACCATGCCTGGCTAACTTTTATGGTTTTTTATTTTTCATTTTTTATAGAGATGGGGTTTCACCGTGTTGCCCAGGCTGGTTTCAAACTCCTGAGCTAAAGCGATCTTCCCACCTCAGTTTCCCAAAGTGCTGGAATTACAGGCGTGAGCCACTGCGCCCTGCTGCATTTTACTTGTCATTATGGGAAATGTCAAACATACACACAAATAAAGACAGTAACATAATGAACTCCTGTGAATCTATCAACTGGTTTCAACAATGATCAATTCATAGACAATCCTGTTTTTC
Organism: Mandrillus leucophaeus; assembly: GCF_000951045.1. Classification (NCBI taxonomy): domain Eukaryota; kingdom Metazoa; phylum Chordata; class Mammalia; order Primates; family Cercopithecidae; genus Mandrillus; species Mandrillus leucophaeus. The sequence goes on from NW_012103388.1 coordinate 3,915,505, forward strand.
TTTTCCCTTCTTTCTTTCTTATTTTTTTATTAGAGACAGATCTTACTATGTTGCCTGAGTTAGAGTGCAGTGGCTTCCGACTGGCACAATCACAGCGCACTGCAGCCTCGAACTCCGGGCTCAAGGAATGCTCTTGCCTCAGCCTCCTAAGTAGCTGGGACCACAGGTGTGCACCACCTTCCCGGCTGACAATCTTGTTTTCTCTATACTTCCACCTAGCTGTCCTCAGCTCCTTTCCTGCTGCCACTAGATAATTTTGAAGCAAATGATAGACATTATATCATCAAGTGTATGTACCTTTTGGATAAACTTTCTGATATCTTTTTTTGTTTGTTTGTTTGTTTAGACAGAATCGTGCTCTCTCACCCCCGCTGGAGTGCAGTGGTTCAATCTTCAGCTTCCAGTGTTGCTCACTTGCAACCTCCACCTCTCAGACTCAAGCAATCCTCCCATCTCAGCCTCCAAAGTAGCTGGGGCTACAGGTGTGCACCACTACACCTGACTAGTTTTGGTATTTTTCGTAGAGATGGGGTTTCGCCATGTTGCCCAGGCTGGTCTTGAACTCCTGGCTTCAAGCCATCCTCCTGCCTCAGCCTCCCAAAGTGTTAGGATTACAGGCATGAGCCACTAGGCCCAGCCAAACTTTCTGATATCTTTTTGCTTTTTTAAATCAACAAAGGTTAAGGTGAAACACTTAACCCTTCCTTACTTGCTTTGCTTTCTTAACTCTCTAGACCCCTCCCTTCCATACCACCCACACCTGCCTCCTGGGTTGCCAGACTTTTTCTTCCTTTACCTTTTGAGACAAAAATGCTCGGACAAGTTCAGGATTTACCAGATGCTCTGTGTTTTTGGCAGAAGGAGACTTTCAGCAGCTGTTTGGATCATGCAAGTTTTGTTACTATTCTGTGTTTCATCTGTGCTAGTTTGGTGATCTATATGAGGCAATTGGCATTCACATCTCTCTCGGGTGGAGCGAAATAGAGTTTAACACCACCAGAATAGCATGTCTGTTTCCACCCCTCCTCGGGTTCCCTGGAAAGCTCTCTCCCAGGCTGGGAACTCTGAGTCCATGATTTTACCAATCCTCCCATTTCCTTCCTGTCTTGCAGATTGGAAAAAAAGGTATGTCCATCCCAGTACTTAAGGAAACCAAAGAGATGGCTTTTCAATTTTGTCTATAGAACTGTTTTGAAAATGAGGAGAAAATGTGTTGAGTCGGTTAATGGCTGAGTGCTCATAAGCACAGAAGATTGAAACACTGGGCTCTGTCGAATTGGTTCTTAAAGGATTAGCATGATCAAGTGGGGCGTCCTACTTTCTTCCTTCCTCCCCCTCCTTGGGGTGTCTTTGCTGGCTACTCGATTGCCTGCTGGTTAGAACTGACTGACCCTGCTGACTTCGGGCCAGCTCTCTGAAAACAAACTGATGAACCGTATCAACACTAAGGCTGACCCGAAGCGGTGCTAAGAGCGAAGCCATTGATGCCGAGGGTCCCTAGCTCTTCAGTTTACACTGGGAGCTGTGACCTTGACCTGGATTGTGGTTTTTGAGTCAGTTCTCTCCATGAATCATAGCCCTTCTCTCTTTTTTCCTCCCAAATGTAACTCCCCTCTGACTCTGCCTCTAGATGGGTGTTTAAAAAGAGTGTAGACCTGAGTGAAGAATAAATAGTCTGGATGACCCCTGGATACTGAAGCCGCACATGGCTCCTGTGGAAAGAAGGAGATGTTCAATGCTCATGGGTAGCACCCCAAAGGAACGCTGAGATCCTTCTATTCAATTAGCAGGTGACCTCTTGTTTACAAACATCTCAGCAGAAGAGTCTTCTATCCAAATTCCACTCATAAAAAGGAACATAATTTTGACTGCTTTATCTTCCTTTGTACTTGTAACATGAACCCCAGATTAGAAGGTACAGCGGAAGGCCGGGCGCAGTGGCTCACGCCTGTAATCCCAACACTTTGGAAGGCTGAGATGGGCAGATCACCTGAGGTGGGGATCACGGCACTGCACTCTAGCCTGGAACATGAGAGCAAAACTCCATCTCAAAAAAAAAAAAAAAAAAAGCAGGGGGGTGGGTGGTGCTGGGCACAGTGGCTCACACCTGTAATCCCAGCACTCTGGGAGGCCAAGGTGGGTGGATCACAAGGTCAGGATATCGAGACCATCCTGGCTAACATGGTGAAACCCTGTCTCTATTAAAAATACAAAAAAAATTAGCCGGGCGTGATGGCGGGGATCTGTAGTTCCAGCTACTCAGGAGGCTGAGGCAGGAGAATGGCATGAACCCGGGAGGCGGAGCTTGCAGTGAGCTGAGATCGCGCCACTGCACTCCAGCCTGGGCGACAGAGCAAGACTCCGTCTCAAAAAACAAACAAACAAAAAAACAAGAACGTGCAGTGGTAGTATTATCATTACTATTATTGATGCTGGCCAAACATCCAGAGTGATTTAAGCAACTTGCCTAAAGCCAATTCATTAGCAGGGGAGTCTGGAGCCTATATCTATGCTAGAATAGAAAGTACAGTTTGCCATGCCCTGTCCACTCTTCTGTCTGCTTTGGTCGAAGTCATAGTTTATCATAAGGCAGCCCAGCTCATGACCCTTTAAGTGGTCATAGGCAACCCAGCAGATCACCATTGGGAGCTGTGGTATGCAAGCACATGGAGACAGAGGACCCTATCCTTGCCGACCGCTCAGAGTTGTTGCAGCAGCTAAAAGCACAAGGGTATGTGAAAGTCCTGTGTCAACTGTGAAGTCGCATTGAAGTGAAGACAATGATGGTGATATTAATCTCATGACACCTGTGGAGTATTTTCAGTTAGCAAGTCATTGAGCTGAGTTCTTTATGCATCATCTCATTTCATTCCCATAACAATCACGTTTTTGTTAGAATTCTTATTGTCATATACATATAGTATAAGCAATAACATATATGTGTTTAGTATGCCATATTCAGTGCTATAAAAACTCTCTGGGGCCAGGCGCAGTGGCTCACGCCTGTAATCCCAGCCCTTTGGGAGGCCGAGGTGGGCGGATCACCAGGTCAGGAGATCAGGGCCATCCTGGCTAACACGGTGAAACCCCGTCTCTATTAAAAATACAAAACATTAGCCAGGCGTGTTGGCGGGCGCCTGTAGTCCCAGCTACTCAGGGGGCTGAGGCAGCTACTGCGGAGCTTGCAGTGAGCCAAGTGAGACTCCATCTCAAAAGCAAACAAACAAACAAACAAACTAACTAACTAACTAACTAAAAAACAACCTTTCTGGAGGCCAGGTGCAGTAGCTCATGCCAGCATGAGCTGTAATCCCAGCAATTTGGGAGGCTGAATCAGGAGGATCACTGAGGCCAGGAATTTGAGACCAGTCTGGGCAACACCGTGAGACCCTACCTCTACAAAAATTTAAGAAATAAAAAGAAGTTAATAAATAAAAAAAAAAGTTGGGCTGGGCGCAGTGGCTCACACCTGTAATCCCAGCACTTTGGGAGGCTGAGACGGGCAGATCACAAGGTCAGGATATCGAGACCATCCTGGCTAACATGGTGAAAG
>NW_012103388.1:3919952-3930458 GCF_000951045.1 Mandrillus leucophaeus
GAGTAGCTGGGATTCCAGGTGCCCGCCACCACACCCAGCTAATGTTTGTATTTTTAGTAGAGATGAGGTTTCACCATGTTGGCCAGGCTGGTCTCGAACTCCTGACCTCAGGTGACCCATCCACCTCGGCCTCCCAGAGTGCTGGAATCACAGGTGTAAGCCACCGTGCCCAGCCAACATAACAGGGATTTCTAAGTGTGATGGTTAATTTTAGGTGTCAACTTGAATGAATTGAGAAATATCTAGAGAGGTGGTAAAGCATTATTTTGGATGTGTTGGCGAGGTATTTCCAGAGGAGACTGGAGTGTGAGTTGGTGAACTGAGTAGGGAAGATCTGGTCTCAGTGTGGGCGGGCAACATTCAATCGGCTGGTGGACCACAGAGAACAGAAAGGCAGAGGGAAGGCAGAGCCTCGTGCTCCCTCCTGGACCTGGGACGGCCTTTTCCTCCTGCCCTTGGACAGCAGGACTGCAGGCTCCCTACCTTTGGACTCCGGGACTTACATGAGCACCCTCCTCCACCTGCCCCGAGTTCTCAGGTCTTTGGCTGTGGACTGAGAGTTATACCACTGGCTTCCCCAGTTCTGAGGCTTTGGACTTGGACAAAGCCACATTACCACCTTCCCTGGGTCTCCAGCTTCCAGATAGCCTCTCATGGGACTTCTCAGCTTCCAAAATCACATGAGCCAATTCCCCTCATAAATCCCCTCTCATGTCTCTGTATATCCTATTGGATCCATCTATCTGGAGAACATTGACTCATCTAAAGCATCTTAAAAATAAGAATACATGTATATATTTTAAAAAGGAATATATATGTGTACACACACACACACACACACACACACATATATATATTTGAGACAGGATCTTGCTCTGACACGCAGACTGGAGTGCAGTGGCGCCATCATGGCTCACTGCAGCCTTGACGTCCTGGGCTCAATACTCCTGCCTTGGCCTCCTGAATAGCTGGGACTACAGGCACGTGCCACCACACCTGGCCAAAAATATATACATATTCCTAAAAGTGGTTATTCAGCAATGACCTGCAATTTATAAAGAACAAGAACAAAGCTTATCTTTAAAATCATCATTTTAATAATTGTTCATTGCCACTCCTTTGGTCAGAGTTTCTCTAGGTGGTAGGTGGTAGCTGCTTTTCTCACTCCTATTCTTTAAGACAGCAAAAGAAGAAGCCTTCAGATGAAGTTAATACGAAACCAGAGACAGCGAAGAGAGAGAACCAGAGGTTGAGAAGAGGAAATACCAGCTTCTTTCAGGATGATGTTACTTCCTTTTTAAAGACCAAAAAAAAAAAAAAAAAAAGTCTTTTCATGTTGGATTGTCAAGGCATAAATTGTAGTGTGGTTCCAAAATGTCTAATAATAGGGAAATAATTTAATAAATTATAGTACTGTCAAACAATGAAGTATCATGAGCCAATTAAAATGAATTTTTTAGGTCGGGTGTAGTGGCTCACGCCTGTAATCCCAGCACTTTGAGAGGCTGAGGCAGGTGGATCGCTTGAGGTCAGGAGTTTGAGTCCAGGCTGGCCAACATGGTGAAACCCCGTCTTTACTAAATACAAATATTACTCTACTCTACTCTACTAAAAATACAAAAATTAGCTGGGCGTGGTGGCATCGCATTATTACAGAGGTTGTCATCGGATGTTGAAGTCACGGCTTTAAAAACATTTTTAAAAACATTAGTTATTATACTTTCTATTTTCCAAATATTTATATGGGCATTTATTATTTTTATAATAAAAGTTGGATGTAAAATAATAAAGGATTTTCATATTGTGGTTAAACTGTAAATGAGAGTTACTGAGGTTTACAGTTTCCAAAAATAAACATGTGGTTTTAATAGTCCTGTCTCATTGTGAATAGAAATACAATTTTTCAGCCGGGCGCAGTGGCTCACTCCTGTAATCTCAACACTCTGGGAGGCCAAGGCGGGTGGATCACAAGGTCAGGAGTTCAAGACCAGTCTGGCCAACATGGTGAAACCCCGTCTCTACTAAAAATACAAAAATTAGCCAGGTGTGGTGGTGGGTGCCTGTAATCCCAGCTACTTGGGAAGCTGAGGCCAGGGGATCGCTTGAATCCGGGAGGAGGAGGTTGCAGTGAGCTGAGATCGCACCACTGCACTCCAGCCTGGGAGACAGACAGAACAAGACGCTGTCTCGAAAAAAGAAAAAAAAGAAGAAGAAGAAGAAGACGACATACAGATTTTCTATGTTGCTTTCCCTTATCCTAGGTGCTTTTCAGCAGATTCCTATTGCACTAAGTGGTTCAGATCTTCTTAGCATGTACAGAATTTTTCAAGAGTGTGTGTTAAATGTTTTGGGCAACTGACTTTCAGACAACTGGAGCTCAGCCTAGCAAAGGAATCCTGCAGTGCACCAAGAGTTTCCTTCTAATTTAAAGGAGATTATTTCCTTTTCCTTTCCTTTTTTTTTTTTTTAAGACAGAGTCTCGCTCTGTCGCCCAGGCTGGAGTGCAGTGGCGTGATCTCAGCTCACTGCAAGCTCCGCCTCCCAGGTTCACACCATTCTCCTGCCTCAGCCTCCCGAGTAGCTGGGACTACAAGTATGTGCCACCACACGCGGCTTTTTTTTTTTTTTTTTTTTTGAGACGGAGTCTTGCTCTGTCACCAGGCTGGCTCACTGCAACCTCTGCCTCCCAGGTTCAAGTGATTGTTCTGCCTCAGCCTCCCAGGTAGTGGGGACTACAGGCGCCCACCACCATGCCCAGTTAATTTTTGTATTTTTAGTAGAGGCGGGGTTTCACCATGTTGGTCAGGATGGTCTTGATCTCTTGACCTCGTGATCCACCCATTTCTGCCTCCCAGAGTGCTGGGATTACAGGTGTGAGCCACCGCGCCCAGCCCCCCTCCCTGCCTTTTTTTTTTTTTTCGAGATGGAGTTTTGCTCTCATGTTCCAGGCTGGAGTGCAGTGCCATGATCTCTGCTCACTGTAGCCTCTGCCTCCCAGGTTCAAGCAATTCTCCTGTCTCAGCCTCCCAAGTAGCTGGGATTACTGGCATGCACCACCACGCATAGCTAATTTTGTATTTTTAGCAGAGACGGGTTTTCACCATGTTGGCCAGGCTGGTATCAAACTCCTGACCTCAGGTGATGCGCCCTCCTCAGCCTCCCAAAGTGTTGGGATTACAGGGTAAGCCACCATGGCTGGCCAATTTCAATTTGTCTACTTGAAGTTTCTGCTAAACTTAAGACTCAAACCAAGAAAATCCCCAAGGGAATAAATATGGCAAAAATAGGGCGAAGATGCATTTTTATGAACAGGTATTTGAATATTAAATGTTGAAAAGAAAGACTTATTCATTTGAGATAAACTAAAAACCACTTGAAATTTAAATATGGCACTTGGTCCTAATGCAGAGGTGTTAATTTCTTCCTTGAAAATTTTTTTTAAAACTTCATTAGAAAAGCAACAGAAAACTTAGATTCGTATTTCCCCAAAGCTGACCAGCCCTCATGGAGAAGAGAGGGGCATCTTTCACAGTCCCCATCAGTGAGGTTTATTGTGATGAGATGGATTATGAGGTGGCCTGGGAGAGCACCTGGGGCCACAGAGCTGCACCTCGAGGGCTGAAAGTCATGGAGCCTGCTCCCTTGGTGCCCTGTTTGCCATCAGACCCATTTCCTGCCTTCCCTGGCTCCCATCAGCTCTCTCAGGGAGCTACACTTCTCAAGTTCCTTGTCCCCTCTGGCTTGACATAGCATGGAAGCTACCGGAACAGTGGTGTCTCTGTGAACGGCTCCAGCATCTGCCCGGTGATGCCGAATCCTGGGCTCCGTTCACTCTGTGTCTTCCAGCCTTAATACTTCCTGCTGTTGCTATTCTCTGTTTGGCTTCTCCACTCATTCAGCTCTTATATAATATATCCCCTTTGAGTTCCCCTTAAAATATCCAAATTGGTTTCTGCTTTTTTCTTTCTTTTTTTTTTTCTTTGAGACAGAGTCTCACTCTGTCACCCAGGCAGGAGTGCAGTGGCATGATCTGGGCTCACTGCAACCTCCACCTCCCAGGTTCAAGCAATTCTCATGCCTCAGACTCCCGAGTAGTTGGGATTACACGCGTGTGCCACCATGTGTGGCTAATTTTTGTATTTTTAGTATAGACAGGGTTTCACCATGTTAGCCAGGCTGGTCTCAAACTCCTGGCCTCTCGTGGTGATCTGCGTGCCTCGGCCTCCCAAAGTGCTGGGATTACAGACGTAAGCTACTGCACCTGGCCTTTTTTTTTTTTTTTTTTTTTTGAGACAGGGTCTTGATCTGTTACCCAGACTGGAGTACAGTGGTGCAATCATAGTTTACTGTAAACTCACACTCCTGGCATCAAGCAATCTTCCTGTCTCAGCCTCCCAAGTAGCTAGGACTCTAGTAGCTAGTGCTGGTACCACCACATCCTGTTAAGTTTTTTAAAAAAAATTTGTGGAGATGGAGTCTGGCCCTGTTGCCCAGGCTGGTCTCAAACTCCTCTCCTCAAACCATCCTCCTGTCTTGGTCTCCCAAATTGCCGGATCGCTGCTGGGCCTGGCAGTGTCTGCTTTCTGAGAGGACTCTGACACTAAAACTGTCCATGTTAAGATCATACTGGGAAATGCTTTCCCAGTGTGATTATATAGGGAAACATATAGGAGGGTTGTGAAGGGAAAACATTTCAAAGATCCATGGTCCCATCAAATCCACTTGTCACAATGGTGGCGATAAAAGGCAGAGGCTGCAAGAAACAAGGCCTGTGTATGCACCAAGGTTTGGAGAGAATTGTAAGCATGTGTCTAAAGAAAACCAGAAGTTCGCTATCTCAGTAATCCAGATTTCATGGCTGATAGCTGGCAGGTTGTTTATGTTATCACAAAAAGCCATTTATTTCCTTAGGAATGAACTTTTTGATACCATGAAGCTTCAAATAATGCTTGTTCTCTTGAGTAGAAGACTTCCGGGAGCATCCAAATTTAATAAAACCTGAACAAAGCCTGAATATAGGGGGACATCTCCCATTGCCATGCTAATCATGATTGGGTAGCAGAGCGTGTATAATTTTTACAAAACTACTCTGCGATAATTACTAGCTGCCTCTTAAATTTTAAAATTCTTAACTCTGTATCTATTAAGTCAGGACCATAATTTGTGAAATAAAAGAATTATCAGCTGTGTTAGTTTTGTTACCAATAGGGAATCCATATGATAGAAGCAGACAGAGAATAGTTAGCAGCTGTTTCCTATAAAGAACGAAGGAAACTGAGCTCACTGGTGATTTCTCCCAGCTACTCAGGAAGCTGACAGGAGAGCCTTGCTTGAAGACAAGAGTTCAAGGTTATAGTTGGCTATGATTGCACCTGTGAATAGCCCCTGCACTCCAGCCTGGGCAACATAGCGAGACCCCATCTCTGAAAAAAAAAAAAAGAGCAACTGAGCTAGAAGGAAAACAAGATGCGTTTAGTACTCCATAGACAAAACATTTTTGTTGCATAAATCATGCACACCTCAAATTATTAATGAATGGGAATGAACAATTCATTCAGCCTGGAATAAATCGTCCCTTTTAAGCCGGGCTTGGAAAGATGACAAGGCATTGTGTAGGCAAGAGCAGGACGGGATTTCAGAAAGACCCCAGAGCCTACGGTGTAGGAGTGAGCAGCCGCCAGGTGAGGCCACAGCAGGCATGAAAGAGGCTGGCTTCGCAGGCCAGATTAAGCAGTTTTGACTTCATTTTTCATTTTTTGGGGGGTAGGTCATGAGGACTAAACTCTGACTTCTTTTTGTTTGTTTTTTTGAGATGGAGTCTTGCTCTGTCGCCCAGGCTGGAGTGCAGTGGCACAATCTCGGCTCACTGCAACCTCTGCCTCCCAGGTTTAAGTGATTCTCCTGTCTCAGCCTCTGGAGTAGCTGAGATTACAGGCGTGCGCCACTATACCCAGCTAATTTTTGTATTTTTAATAGAGACGGGGTTTTACCATGTTGTCCAGGCTGGTCTCGAACTCCCTACCTCAGGTGATCCACCTGCCTCGGCCTCCCAAAGTGCTGGGATTACAGGTGTGAGTCACCGCGCTGGGCCCAACTCTGGCTTTTTATCTTCCCCAAATATCTACCTAAGGGGTCTGGGGAGTTATGCCCTGCAAAGCATGGATTCTCATCTCATGGTTTTATTTGACCCTGTATATTGTGACTTGCTTTTCAGTCTGACTCTGGCATAATATTATGAGACAAGAAATAAAATATTTAACCCCAAAATATATTTCCTTGCCATGCCTTGAAACTGCCCTGCAAAGTGTCTTGTGGGAAGAATCCACCTTCTAAAGAGAATTCCCTTCCCCCTTTGTTTTCCTTCCTTTCTTTCTAGATTCAGGAGATAGTCAACTAAGAGCTAGGCACCCTTTTAGGTCCAATAAGAAACATTTTACGACCTGCTCTCACTCTAAAATCTGCTGATAGATACCTCTGCACAATAAAATTTGGTCCCCACAATCCTTTATCTTAACCTGAACATTCCTTTCCCTTAATCCCAGGTCTTCAGATAAACGCAACCAATTGTCAACCAGAAAATGTTTAAATTTACCTGCAGCCTGGAATCCCCCACTTTGAGTTGTCCCGCCTTTCTGAACCAAACCAATATATTTCTTAAATGTATTTGATGGATGTCTCATGCCTCCCTAAAATATATAAAACCAAGCTGCACCCCGATCACCTTGGGCATATATTCTCAGGACCTCCTGAGGGCTGTGTCACGGGCCATGGTCACTTATATTTGGCTCAGAATAAATCTCTTCAGATATTTTACAGAGTTTAACTCTTTTTGTCAACAGGCAGGAGGGAGGACATGGAAGGCTTTTAAGCTGAAGAGTGACATGATCAGATCTGTGCTTTGCAAGTTCCTTGCACGCACAAGTTCCATAAATATTTGTCAAATTGAATTTTTGAACGATGATAATGGAACAGCAGCTAAAAATCCTGAATGTAATTACAGTGCTTTAGGTTGGGAGTATTTTCATGCTAGGTGTGGTTAAGACCTATTGTTGGTTTCCTAGCAACCATGCATCCTTTCCGTGGAGAAATCTGAAGGGTCACTTGAACGTCTCCACTTGGGAATCATGCTAAGGAGAGTAGGAGGCATTTATTTGATTTGTTCCCTCAACTTCCAGAGACTGCAAGTCACATTCGGAAGGGATTATTGAGGTTTGGGTGGGGGTAGGTGCCTCTGCAGAGAAGGCTGGGGCACAGGAAGGGAGTCTCAGTGAAGCACTCACTCTCCTATCATGCACATTCCTGTCACAATGAGGTCTTTACAGAAAACTTAAACACAAAGGACACAAACACAGAGAGAGGCTCAGATGGATATATGAGGCAGGAGATTGTCTGATGAGCGCTGAGGGTGTGACTTGGGTGAGGAAGGACAAAGATGAAAGAAACTAAGGCTCGGCCGGCCCAGTGGCTCAAGCCTGTAATCCCTGCACTTTGGGAGGCCGGGGTGGGTGGATCACGAGGTCAGGAGATCAAGACCATCCTGGCTAACACGATGAAACCCCGTCTCTACTAAAAATTAAAAAAAACCCAACCAAACAAACCAAAAAACTAGCCAGGTGTGGTGGTGGGCGCCTGTAGTCCCAGCTACTCGGGAGGCTGAGGCAGGAGAAAAGTGTGAACCCGGAAGGCGGAGCTTGCAGTGAGCCGAGATGGCGCCACCGCACTCCAGCCTGGGTGACAGAGTGAGACTCCATCTCAAAAAAAAAAAAGAAGCTAAGGCTCATCAAGAAACATCATGAAGATACTGAGCATCGTTTTTAGTCATTATTATAAAGGGCAGCAGAATATGCTACTCCAAAATATGTCCCTTTGGAATAAGGATGATTTCAAACTGAAGACAATTTTAAAGAGACACGGTTGGGTGTAGTGGCTCACTCCTGTAATCCCAACACTTTGGAGGCCAAGTCAGGCGAATGGTTTGAGCCCAGGAGTACACCACCAGCCTGGGCAGCATGGTGAAACCCTGTCTCTACTAAAAATGCAAAAAAATTAGCTGGGCATGGTGGCGCACGCCTGTAGTCCCAGCTACTTGGGAGGCTGAGGTAGGAGAATCGCTGGAACCCGGGAGGCAGAGGTTGCAGTGAGCCAAGGTCACACCACTGTACTTCAGCCTGGGCAACAGAGAAATACTCCGTCTCAAAAAAAAGAAAACCGAATCATTGTTTTGCCCCAGATATGAGATTTGTTCAGTAAACAAATCCCCCTCCACTCCCACCTCCCACTATCCTGGGTGATCTTTTTCTTGACTCTATCAGATGAGAAGAGGAGGGGAATGAAGAAGAGGAGAGAGGGAAAGCAGACCTTCTAGAACTGGGGTCAGCAACTGCTAGAAATAAAATTTGTTGCCTAGCAACAATGCCTTCTCACCTCCTCCCAGATATCAATTTTTGCTATTCCTCGCCTCCCTCTCTTCTTTAAGGGCTATTCTCAGCATTTAACTAAATTTTACCTATATTAAATTGGGAGACAAAAATGCATGTATCATATTCTTATGCTAACGGAGCTGAATATGGAATTTGCAGATCACAGAGGAGTGCACAATTCTTCAAATGAAAATCCCTTTATTTGGCTATTATTTATTTAACAGGTATTTATTGAATGTCTGCAGTGTGCCTGACACTCTGCAAAGGATTGAGTTAGAAAATCTTCCACAGGTAGATTTAAAAACAGAAAGAAGACCGGGAGCAGTGGTTCACGCCTGTAATCCCAACACTTTGAGAGGCTAATGCAGGCAGATCATCCGAGGTCAGGAGTTCGAGACTAACCTGGCCAGCATGGTGAAACCACACCTCCACTAAAAATACAAAATTAGCCAGGCATAGCGGTGCACACCTGTAGTCCCAGCTACTCGGGAGGCTGAGGCAGGAGAATCGCTTGAACCTGGAAGGCAGAGGTTGCAGTGAGCCCATGGCACTGCAGTCCAGCCTGGGTGACAAGAGTGAAACTCCATCTAAAAAAAAAAAAAAACAGCCAAACAAAAAACACACACAGAAAGGAGTCCCTGGTGTCCAAGAAGAACTAAGAATTGACAGAGGAATCACACGTTAAAGTTTTAACTTTCTTTTTTTTTTGAGATGGAGTCTTGCTCTGTCGCCCAGGCTGGAGTACAGTGGCGTGATCTCGGCTCACTGCAAGCTCCGCCTCCCAGGTTCACACCATTCTCCTGCCTCAGCCTCCCGAGTAGCTGGGACTACAGGCGCCCGCCACCACGCCTGGCTAGTTTTTTGTATTTTTAGTAGAGATGGGGTTTCACAGTGTTAGCCAGGATGGTCTCGATCTCCTGATCTCGTGATCCGCCCTCCTCGGCCTCCCAAAGTGCTGGGATTACAGGCATGAGCCACCGCGCCCGGCCTAAAGTTTTAACTTTAAGAACACATATAGGTGGGTAGACATAATGTCAGTATATCAAGAATCAACTGCATTACAATATACGAGCAATAAATATCTGAAACATTCCATTTATAACAGCCAAACCACAAAGTATCTAGGAATCAAACTAACAAATGATGTGCGAGAGTTGTCTAGAGAAAATTATAAAGCTCTATGAAAAAGAAATATTTTCAGAAATCTGAACAAATGGAAATATTTATCATGTTTGTGGATAAAAAGCCAAGCAATCCTAAAGAAGTCCATCCTTCCCAAAGTCATCTGTGAATCCAATAACATTTACATGAAAATTCTAATGTCATGAGTATTATGACAATCTTCAAATGCTAATTCTAAAAGTTATGCAGATAAGTAAAGGGCCAATGATAGCCATGGGAATTTTATTTTATATAATTAAGTAATTAATTAATTTAGAAATAGGGTCTCACTCTGTTCCCCTGGCTGGGGTACACTGGTGTAATCCTAACTCACTGCAGCCTCAAAATCCTTGGTTCAAGCAATCCTTCTGCCTCAGCCTCCTGAGTGGCTAGGACTACAGGCACGCACCACCACATCCAGCTTTTTATTTTTTTTCTGTAGAGACAGGAGTCTCACCATATTGTCCAAGGCTGGTCTTGAACTCCTGGCCTCAAGTGATCCTCCCACCTTGGCCTCCCGAAGTGCTAGGATTACAGGTGTGAGTCACCATGCCCGGCCAGTCATGGTAATTTTAATTGCCAAGTATGTGGCAAGAGGCTTACTCAGATATTAGAATTTCTTATAAAGCTACAGGAAATATAGCAATATGATATTGGTATAGAAATGGAAAAGTAGGCCCCTGGAACAGAATGGGGCCCCTTGAAAGAGACTTGTGTATAAAGGAGTCTTGACACATGACAGAGGCAGAATTACCAATGAAGTGGGGAAAGGCATTAATAAATAGTGCTGGGGGCTGGGCGCGGGTGCTCACGCCTGTAATCCCAGCACTTTGGGAGGCAGAGGCAGGCGGATCACAAGGTCAGGAGATCGAGACCACGGTGAAACCCCGTCTCTACTAAAAATACAAAAAAAAAAAAACTGGCC
>NW_012103388.1:3931385-3933185 GCF_000951045.1 Mandrillus leucophaeus
CTGAATAATAAAAGTAAAACTTTATTATTATATATTTTTTTGATACTGGGTCTCGTTCTGTTGGCCAGGCTACGTTGCAGTGGTGCAAACACAACTCACTGCAGCTTCAGTCTCCTCAGGCTCAGAGGATCCTCCCACCTGAGCCTCCCAAGTATAATAGCTGGGACCACGGATGCACACCACCACACCCAGAGAATTTTTGTATTTTTCTGTGATGCACCCAGCAATCATTTTTTAAGACTCAGAAACACAAACAGTACTTGAAAAGATTGCTACCTTTGTTAAAGGAAGTTTTCTAAAAAGGTAAAATCATGACTTTCACATAGATATATAATGAACACATGTTAAAGATTTTATTGGCTGGGCACGGTGGCTCATGCCTGTAATCCCAGCACTTTGGGAGGCCGAGGCGGGCAGATCACGAGGTCAGGAGTTCAAGACCAGCATGACCAACATGGTGAAACCCCGTCTCTACTAAAAAATACAAAAATTAGTCGGGCGTGGTGGCACACGCCTGTAATCCCAGTTACTTGGGAGGCTAAGGCAGGAGAATCACTTGAACCCAGGAGGCGGAGGTTGCAGTGAGCCGAGATCGAGCCACTGCACTCCAGCCTGGGTGACAGACTGAGACTCTGTCTCAAAAAAAAAGAAAAAAAAAGGTTTTATTTACCTCATTATGAGATGGGAACCAGACAGATGTTATGGTCATTTAAAGGAGAAAGCAAAGAACCACATACAATGTGAAATAAAGGAACGTTGAGGCCGTGTGCGGTGGCTCATGCCTGTAATCCCAGAACACTGGGAGGATGAGGTCGGCGGATCACCTGAGGTCAGGAGTTTGAGACCAGCCTGGCCAACATGGTGAAACCCCGCTCTCCTAAAAATATAAAAATTAGCGGGCCGTGGTGGTGGGTGCCTGTAATCCCAGCTATGTGGGAGGCTAAGGCAGGAGAATTGCTTGAACCCAGGAGGCAGAGGTTGCAGTGAGCTGAGATTGCACCACTATACTCCAGTCTGGGTGACAGAGCAAGACTCCATCTCAAAAACAAAATAAAATAAAATAAATGTTGAAATAAATTTACAAATCAATGTGAACTTCGCTCTTTTCAAAGGCAAGTTGAAGTGGGGGAGATTAATGGATATGAGCAGAGGGAGTCAATTCAACCACCACCAAACAGAATTTACGTCTAGAGACAAGAATTATTTTGCATTGCTATCAGTATTTGACAACTTAAAAGTTAAAATAGGCTGGACAGGGTGGCTTATGCCTATAATCCCAGTACTTTGGTGGGCTCAAGGTGGGGGATTGCTTGAGCCCAGGAGTTTCAGACAAGCCTGGGCAACACAGCAAGACTCCATCTCTATGAAAAATTTAAAAATTATCCAGGCATTGTGGCACACACCTGTAGTCTCAGCTACTCAGGAGGCAGAGTTGAGAGGATCTACCAGAGCCTGGAAGGTGGAGGTTGCAGTGAGCTGTGTTTGCACCACAGCACTGTAGCCTGTCTCAAAAAAAAAAAAGTTATAAAATAGCTCAAAGACAATAAGTAGCTGAAATTAAATAATCTAGAACAGTGTGCTCTAAACAACACATTGTTTTCCACTGGAGACACCATAATTTTTTTTTGTTTATTCCAAGTTTTTTTTTATATATCTGATTACTTTTTTCTTTTTCTTTTCTTTTTTTTTTTTTTTTAGATGGAGTCTTACTCTGTCATCCAGGCTGGAGTGCAGTGGCACCCTCTTGGCTTACTGCAAGCTCTGCCTCCCAGGTTCACGCCATTCTCCTGCCTCAGCCTC
>NW_012103388.1:3933235-3936349 GCF_000951045.1 Mandrillus leucophaeus
TTTTTTAGATGGAGTCTTACTCTGTCATCCAGGCTGGAGTGCAGTGGCACCCTCTTGGCTTACTGCAAGCTCTGCCTCCCAGGTTCACGCCATTCTCCTGCCTCAGCCTCTCAAGTAGCTGGGACTACAGGCACCCGCCACCATGCCTGGCTAATTTTTTGTATTTTTAGTAGAGACAGGGTTTCACCGTGTTAGCCAGGATGGTCTCGATCTCCTGACCTCACGATCCTCCCGCTTTGGCCTCCCAAAGTGCTGGGATTACAGGCGTGAGCCACTGCACCTGGCCTGGATGACTTTTAATGCAATGCCTCACATATAACAACTCAGTAAGTACCGGATAAATGATGAATGACAAAACGAAAATTTGAGCTGTAAGTAGAGTTCGGGACAGGATAAAATATTAGCATTGGCCTGTCGCAGTGGCTCACGCCTGTAGTCCCAGCACCCTGGGAGGCCGAGGCAGGTGGATCACGAGGTCAGAAGATCGAGACCATCCTGGCTAACAGGATGAAGCCCGTCTCCACTAAAAATAAAAAAAATCAGCCAGACGTGGTGGCAGGCGCCTGTAGTCCCAGCTACTCAGCAGGCTGAGGTAGAGAATGGCGTGAACCTGGGAGGCAGAGCTTGCAGTGAGCCGAGATCACCCCACTGCACTCTAGCCTGGGCGACAGAGCAAGACACCGTCTCAAAAAAAAAAAAAAAAAATTAGCATCTTTGTAAGAATGGCAGAAAACAACTTGAGGTCTTCTAGCCTTTTTCTGCTGGCTATGACACATCTCTGTGCTTCCTGGATGGTTTGTTAGTTTCTTTTTTGTGTTCATTCGTTCACTTATTATTCATTATTCATTCATTTATTCATCATTGTATTGCAACTTGTGGGAAGAACGAAATAAACCACATTGACAACAAGGAGTAAACCCAGAAGCAGCAAGAGACCTGGGACTTTTGTAGTGACATCAGTTTGGTTTCCAATGATACATTCGGGTAAAAGTGAGTCCAGTTTGGTCTGCTCTGTGGAAGGCGAACAGAATTCATTGCTCACTCACTCTCCTCTGGAGTCGAGAGAGAACAGCCATCCCTCTTCTCCCTCTCTGTGGGGAAAACCGGAATCAGTTGGCGGAGCTTAGCTAAGCCTTTTTAGTGAAGTTAGAACTTGCTTAGGGACACAGGACTTCCTCTACAAAAGGGCTTTTTTTTCTTTTTTTTTTTAATTGAACGAAACACTGAGGTCTCTTCTAAGTCCAGCTGGCCCCCAAACTGGCTCTCTGCAGCCCCTGCAGTTCATCCTGTCTGACTTTGCCTCTGCAGGAACTTGCTTTACATTCAAAACCATGAAACATTTTGCCCTGCCTCGGAGTAAAATCAAAAGCCACTGAGAACCTCTTGAAGTGAGTTTCCACAGACTCTCAGATGGAAGCCTGGGAGTTTCGCTGTGCCCCTAAGGAGACCTGAGCTTCCTAAGAGAAGAGGACACTTTAATTTCCTAATGTGACTTTTGTCACAGTGGAGCACACTTTGACTCTCACTTCCTGTTTTAATTCTGTTTGGAAATAAGAAAATCTGCTGAGATTTAGTTTCAAAAGAGCTTCTTGAGGAGGTTTTCTCTGCCAACTAGAAAAGGGAATAATGGCCAGGTGCGGTGGCTCATGCCTGTAATCCCAACACTTTGGGAGGCCGAGGCAGGTGGATCACCTGAGGTCGGGAGTTCGAGACCACCCTGACCAACATGGAGAAACCCCATCTCTACTAAAAATATAAAACTAGCCAGGCATGGTGGTGCATGCCTGTAATCCCAACTACTTGGGAGGCTGAGGCAGGAGATTCGCTTGAACCCACGAGGCGGAGTTTGCGGTGAGCCGAGATCATGCTATTGCACTCCAGCCTGAGCAACAAGAGCAAAACTCCATCTCAAAAAAAAAAAAAAAGAAAAGAAAAAAGAAAAGGGAATAACACAATTGCAGTCAGCATGCACTGATAACCAGGAGCTGCCAGCTAACGTGGGGACCCTGCTTTGTTGAGATGGGACACATCCTCCTCGGGAGGGCTACGAATGAGGTATCGAGGGGTGAGCCAAGGTTCCCCCGGTGGAGTGGATTGGGGAACAAGGCAGATGGAGCTGCACCAGCAAAAGCGAGGAGAACAGGGAGG
The DNA here is from genome assembly GCF_000951045.1 of Mandrillus leucophaeus. Classification (NCBI taxonomy): domain Eukaryota; kingdom Metazoa; phylum Chordata; class Mammalia; order Primates; family Cercopithecidae; genus Mandrillus; species Mandrillus leucophaeus. The sequence continues at coordinate 3,935,384 of NW_012103388.1, forward strand.
GAGCTGAGGGATGTGGGGTGCATAGGGAGCAGTGGAATAGCAAAGGCTTCACTGGGAGTTGGGCTGTGAGGGGCCTTGTGCCAGGGACTTTACTCCAGAAGCCAGAGGGACTCGCGGAAGGCTTTTAGCCTGAATCGATTTGGTTTCAAAAGATCATTCTGCGTGAAAGAAGGAAGCGCTTCTTTCTTAGCCACCTTGTTGGGTAGCTGCTGGGGGAACTCAGAGAAGCCATGCTAAGTGCAGGAGCTGAGATGGTGCCCTTAGTAACAGTAGGAGGGGTTAGAGGAGCAGAGGGGATGGAACCTAGACTTCAGCCATTCCCCATGCTGCCTCCTGGTCCAGTGATCTTTCTCCCACCCCAGGCACCACCAGCTCTTCCCTCAGAGCCCTCCTTGGCAGAGCAGAGTACACAGTCCCTGTGGAACTGGAGGCCCAGCTAGAAATGGAATATGGCATGCCAGAAAGTTCTTTGAAGTAGTGTACTTTGTCTGAAAAAATGCATGCAAACATTTACGTTCTGTTTCAGAAGATTAGCGCTCCAGGAAGCTGAGCCATTTTTTTATCCTGTGACTCTGGTGCGCTCTGCTTTTCTCACTTACACACATGCCAGGCTGGGAAGGGTCCCTGCTCCCGGGCAGCCGGTTTGTTGATATCCCCTCCACACACCATAAGATCATGGACGCCAGGCTTGCTTTCTGGGATGGAAAGCATATTTGCACAAAGCATACCTGTCTGTGTCCTGGAAACACTGCCTTCACTTCTCTTGAGTGAAAGGATTTACTGAATTGGATTTACGACATTTAAATGAATTTTATAGTCACTCCCTTCAAATTCCTTTTTCTTTCCCCACTCTGATAAATACTCAGTTAATTAGCTTTACAGATCAAGAGTTAGCTATTGGCGGCCGGGCACGGTGGCTCAAGCCTGTAATCCCAGCACTTTGGGAGGCTGAGGCGGGTGGATCAC
>NW_012103388.1:3936779-3942640 GCF_000951045.1 Mandrillus leucophaeus
GAGACGGGGTTTCACCGTGTTAGCCAGGATGGTCTCGATCTCCTGACCTTGTGATCCGCCCGTCTCAGCCTCCCAAAGTGCTGGGATTACAGGCTGGAGCCACCGCGCCCAGCTGACTTTTCTAAAATTGACAGTAATAGTGAGCACTAACTGGCCACTTGCTGGGTGCTGGACATGATGTTAGGGTACACTATTTCATTTCTTCTTTACAGCAAGTCTGAGGTAGATGTTATTATTGTTTCCATTTTATAGATGAGGAAACTGGGACTTGGAGATCGTTTAAATTTCTCAGAGTCCTACAGCCAGGAAATGGTAGAGCCAGGATGTGATTTCAGGTGGTCAAACCCCAACACAAGAGTTTTTAGCCTTGACACTATAGGGATGAAACTGAATCTCTGGTGAACGACTAGAACATAACACTTAAAATCCTTTGCAACCCCAACATTTGATGATTTTGTGAAAACCTGAAGAAACAGATTGATTCGGATGAGACTTGATGAAGGATTGTGGAATATCACTATAAAATCCTACTTTTGGCCAGGCATCGTGGCTCACACCTGTAATCTCGGCAATTTGGGAGGCCAAGGTGGGACGATTGCTTGAGACCAGGAGTTTGAGATGCAGTCCGGGCAACAAAGTGAGACCCTGTCTCTAAAAGAAAATGAAAAAAAGTAGCCAGGTGTGGTGGTGTGTGCCTGTAGTCCCAGCTACTTGGGGGGGCTGAGGCAGGAGGATTGCTTGAGCCCAGGAGGTTGAGCTGCAGCAATCCTGCCACTGCACTCCAGGCTGGGCCACAGAGCAAGACTGTGTCTCAAAAAAAAAAAAAAAAAAAAATTCTACTTGTTCTCCGTTCTACCATTCTGAGACAAAAAAGTATCGACAATAATTAGAATTGTGTTTTTCTTTGTTTTTTTCTATTATTACTATAATTTTTTTTTTTTTTTTTTTTTTTTTGAGACGGAGTTTCACTCTTGTTGCCCAGGCTGGAGTGCAATGGCGCGATCTCGGCTCACTGCAACCTCCACCTCCCCGGTTCAATCGATTCTCCTGTCTCAGCCTCCCCAGTAGCTGGGATTACAGCCATGCACCACCACCACGCCAGGCTAATTTTGTATTTTTGGTAGAGACGGGGTTTCTCCATGTTGGTCAGGCTGTTCTCGAACTCCTGACTTCAGGTGATCCAACTGCCTCAGCGTCCCAAAGTATTGAGATTACAGGCGTGAGCCACTGCACCCGGTCTAAGTATTAGAATTGTGTTTTTCTAATTTTCATTGGGTACATGAATAGAAGTTGCAAAGAAAACTTGAGTTCGTTTTTAATTTTTGTAAGACACTGTCTCTAACATTTATGCATGCAAGGAGCTCTCCCCAGCCTGGAGCTGCAGCCAGAAACTGCACCCGTGAGTGTAGCACACATAGAGGAGTTGGCTCCTCCAGGCGGTACGTGTCACCTGTCTCACCAGTCTCGAGTTTGTCTGGAAGGCTCGGTGCCCGTGCAAAATCCCTATCTAACACTACCGGACTGTATTGTTACTTTGTTATGTTTGCAAAGCTGTCTTGTTTGCCTCAGGTTTAAAAATGCAGTAGCGGCCAGGCGCAGTGGCTCACGCCTGTAATCCCAGCACTTTGGGAGGTTAAGGTGGGCGGATCACAAGGTAAGGAGATTGAGACCATCCTGGCCGACATGGTGAAACCCCGTATCTAATAAAAATACAAAAAATAGCTGGATGTGGTGGTGCACACCTGTACTCCCAGCTACTTGGGAGGCTGAGGCACAAGAGTCTCTTGAACCCAGGAGGCAGAGGTTGCAGCGAGCCGAGATCTCGCCACTGGCGACAGAGTGAGACTCCATCTCATAAAAAGAAAAAAAAATGCAATAGCTAGCTGGGTGTGGTAGAGTTTGCCTGTAGTCCCAACTATGAAGGCTGAGGCAAGGGCATCACTTGAGCCTAGGAGTTTGATGCTGTGGTGTGCTACAACCATGGCCCACCTGTGAATAGCCACCACACTCCATCCTGGGCAACAGAGAGACCCCGTCTTTAAAAACTAATAATAATAAAAATAAATGCAACAGTCACTTGAAATTTATCACGAATTGTATATTCTTTCTCGTGCGTTTTAGTGGAAATCACTGTTGTCCATGTCATGCTGCTGAAACTCCACTTCGTACATCCAGTACATACATACATGTATTTCAGAAGAGTAGTCATATTCTCAGAGCACTTTATAGTTTTTAAACTGGTCTCATTTACATAACTTCCTCATTTGGTCCCATCAAGATGAGTATTAGTAGTCCCATTTTACAGATGGGGAAATAAAAACTCAGAGGAGTTCATTGACTCATACAGGAGCACTTGGAAATCCTTGTATCTTCAAGTGCCTTTGGTCTACAATGTCTCATTTCTCTCCTCCGCCACCTGCTATCAACTGATGTTCAGATTTCTCAGTGACACCTGTTGACTCTCATAAAAGTTATTCCCTGGAATTAGGTTCTGGATAGTGGTCACCTTGTGTCAGTTCAGAGCAAAGTTCTGGAAGGCTCAGTGGAGGGCTTGTGTTTTCAGTGTTCCTCCGTGTGATGACTGCCTCTGTGTGTCCTGAGCTTCAGGGTCACTCTGCAGCTGAGACGCAGCACGGCCCGGCTCACAGGGCGCTCTCAGTCTTGTTTGACTGTACGTCGACGTCGTCTCCTGCACTGCGCTGTGGTGGTTTTGGGACTCAGAGTTTCACAGAAGGCATATCAGGCTGTGAATGCTCCACCCCCACCCATCACAAAACCAGTCCAAGGAAAACACCAAATGCTAATTGAAACTAAGACAACGGCACAAATATTTATGGGGGCAGAAATTCAAACAACACTCACAAAAACAAAGAACACATTTCAGATTGGTATTAATTAAACAAAAAGAAACACTATGGTATCTAATGTAAATATTTTGTTGTCAGATCTGATACCTTCAAATGATTATTACGACTAGGAGGATAAGGTCATACAAATTATTTACTACAAAAAAAAAATAATTAATTTTAGCCATTTGCCTTCATACTGGTCCATGCTGCCATGGAAAACACCTGGGACGGGCATCAGAATAAATGCCAGAAGTAGCTGTGTCATTCTGAGCATGTCACCTAACATTGTCCAACGTGGCTTTCGGTTTCCTCAATTGAGAAGAAAAGAAGAGATGAGAGCAGACAAGAAAACAAAAAGACAGGATGGGAAAGAGAGGTAGCTCTGCAAATGTATTGTCCAGAGGGGCTGAACTACGTGATCTCTGATGTACTGGTTTCTCTTGGTTCAGAGTATGGACTCTGTTTGCTTTTCCTTCCTAGCCAAGAAGACACACCATTGCCCCTCCCTCTGTGCTCCTGTCCCGTCTGTTTTGCTCCTTTAATCTCTATGGCAGTGATGCCTGCTTTAGGCCAAAAAACCCAGGTGACTTGAACATTCACGTTCAAGGCATTTCTTTTGCTAGTCACTGTATCAACTATTAAGAATACACAGGTAAATAAAGCATGGCCCCTGCCCTTGGGGAATTAACACGTAACTGGGGAGAAATGTTGAAAAATGGTTCAGGCTCATTTTAATAGTGTCATAATGCAAGTGTGTGCAGAATGCCAGAAATGGTGGTAGGGGAGGTCACGACTCTGTCGGCCAGAGGACTGGGGAAATGTCACTAGACAATGTGATTTCCCACCTAGAGAAGAGTTCAAGGGGTGAGAGGAAGGGCAAAATAAAGACAACCACATACACAAAGGCCCAGAGTCATGAAAAGACCACAAGACAGCCAGGAAGTGGTGAGAAACCGTGTGTGTGTGTAGCAAACGGTGCCTGGGGAGGATGTGGGCTGACTGGGAGGGGTCTTGTGTGCAGCTTCAGAGCCTGCAACGTGCCCAGAGACAGGGAGCCAGAGAGACTGGATGGAGGTGGTATTGATTTGTCAGAAGCTCACTCTGGGCTGGTCGCGGTGACTTATGCCTGTAATCCCAGCACTTTGGGTGGGCGAGGCCGGTGGATCACCTGAAGTCAGGAGTTCCAGACCAGCCTGACCAACATGATGAAACCCTGTCTCTACTAAAAATACAAAAAATAGCTGGGTGTGGTGGCGGGCACCTGTAATCCCAGCTACTGTTGGGGGCTGAGGCAGGAGAATTGCTTGAACCCGGGAGGCGGAGGTTGCAGTGAGCTGAGATCGCGCAACTTACTCCAGCCTGGGCAAAAGAGCAAGACTCAGTCTCAAAAAAAAAAAAAAAAAAGAATCTCACTCTGGCAGTACGTATGTTTTGAGAATGCTGTGGTGTGGGGATAGATTTAGGGAGGAAAAGCAGTCAGGAGGCTGTCTTCCTAATTCATCTTGTGGGCTCCCAGGGTCTCCTCTATGGTAGGTGATGGGAGGGACAACTGAAGGGCAATGGTTGAGGTGGCATCACCAGGATTTGGTGACTGGTGGGATGTGAAAACTCAGGGAGGGGAGGCATCAAGGGCCACACCCACCATTCTCCTTGGGAGACTGAGCTGTGGGAACCATTCAGTGGAGGCAGGAACATAGGAGGAGTGCCATCGACTGCAGGTTCTTGGGCCCCCATGCCACAGAAGTTGACACAAGACCAAGTAAGTTCCCCAGACAAGACTTTATTCCAGGTTTATATTCGAACACAAGGGATGCAGCACTGGAGGGAGAGTTCTCTGGCTGGTTCCCCAGGGCATGTCCGGTGTTTCTAGGAAGAGTGACAGGCATCTACACGAGCTATGTGAGTGTCATGACATGCGCAGGGTGGGGCGCAGGGAGTATAGGCGCAGTGAGAAAGCAGGTTAGTACCCACACCGCAGGGTCACAAAATGGCAGGAAAGTCCCTTCCTGGGTGGGGATTTTAGTATTATGATGAGGCCAGGGGTAAACGTCGGTCATTCGTCTGGTCTTGTGCGCATGCGGGCGATAGGGTTAACGCCTGTGAGTAAGATTTACAGTGGGATGCTGCTTATCTTCGTTTCTTCAATGGTTCACAGTCAGCGGGGATGGTACTAATGATAGGAGGTGATATAAGGTCTGGTAATCAGAGGGTATGGAAAAAAATGTGTTAGAGATGGGGGCTGAGTCCTGTCCCTACTCTGTCTCCTTAGTGGGGACAGAGGCCAAATTCCTCCCTACTCAGGAGGACAACTTTGGCCAGGGGCATAACAAAATGAGGCTTTGATAGGTTAAGTTTGAGGTGGTAGGTGACAGCAATATGAAAACATCCAGTGGACCACAGAAAACACAGGGCTGGGGCTGGGAGAGAAGTTGAGCCATCGGCTTACGATAGTTCAAGAAATAGGAACTGATGAGCTTACTGTGGAGAAAATACTGTCCCTTGGCAAATATAGTCATTTAAGGAGCAGGTAGAGGAGTCGATGAAAGAGTTTGAGAAAAGACAGTCCAATAAGAGGAAAGAAAAGCCAGAGAATGAAGTGTCCCTGGCGACGGGCAAGTTCCCGGAAGCAGGGTGAGACCCAGAGAGCCAACTGCTCTGGAGAGGCCGGACAGAGTGAGAACTAAACTAAGCTGTCATCGCGTGAACTCCGAGTATCTGAAACAGGTCTCAGTTAATCTGGAAAGTTTATTTTGCAGGGTCGAGGATCCAAGGTTGAAGACGCGGGCCCGTGACTCAGCCTCAGGAAGTTCTGAAGACGTGTGCTTAAGGTGGTCAGAGCACAGCTTACTGTTTTGTTTTTTTTTTTTCTGAGACGGAGTCTTGCTCCGTCACCCAGGCTGGAGAGAAGTGATGCAATCTCAGCTCACTGCAACCTCCGCCTCCGGGGTTCAAGCAATTCTGACTTAGCCTGTCAAGTAGCTGGGACTACAGGCGCCTGCCACCACCACACCC
>NW_012103388.1:3944530-3945105 GCF_000951045.1 Mandrillus leucophaeus
AAATGGGCAGGTTTTTAATTTTTTTAACAGTGCTAAATGTAGTTTGAAGCTGTTTTCTTGTAAGTCTAGCCTGAAAGTTTCTCCACACATAGTGAACTGTAACTTAATTGGATGAGTAAACAGACTGTAATGTACTCTTGTACCAACCACCGAGTTTCAGCCAATCACAGGCAGCCAACTGTTCAAATAAGGCAAACTCCAAACTGTAACCAATCTGGCTCTTTCTGTACCTTACTTCTGTTTCCTGTACATCACTTTCCTTTTCCTGTTTGTAAATCCTCTCCAACCATGCAGCAACATCAGAGTCTCTCTGAACCTATTCCGCTCTGGGGGATTACCCAAGTCACCAATTGTTCATTGCTCAAATAAACTCTATTATATTGCATTTATCTGAAGTTTATCTTTTTTTTTTTTTTGAGATGGAGTCTGGCTCTGTCGCCCAGGCTGGAGTGCAGTGGCCGGATCTCAGCTCACTGCAAACTCCGCCTCCCGGGTTTAGCCATTCTCCTGCCTCAGCCTCCTGAGTAGCTGGGACTACAGGCAACCGCCACCTCGCCCGGCTAGTTTTTTGTATT
>NW_012103388.1:3945155-3946763 GCF_000951045.1 Mandrillus leucophaeus
CCAGTTATAATTTCATGTTTACTTTATCTTATGTAAAATGTAGAGCTACTGAGCAACAGAGGAACGCATAATTGACATTTACCCCCCACTCTCTTCGCACGTGAAGTGTAGATTCACTGAGAGCTAGGCAGAGCCTCACAAGAATGTGACCACTTGCCTCATTGCCTACCCTCTTCCCCCGCCTTCTCCTTTTTTACCCTCTTTCCTCCCTCTTCTCCTTTGCCTCCTGCTTCCTCTTTCCCCTTTAAATACTGAAGTCCTCAAAACCCTCTTTGGAAAAAGCATGGGACACAGATTCCCCTGTGACTTGTGTTTCTTTTTCCTGGACGTGTCCTCAACCTTGGCAAAATAAACCTCAAAATCGATTGAGATTTGCCTGTCACTTTTTGATTTATGCTGTGAAGGAAGACAAGCACATGGAAAAGCCTGTTAGATACGATAAACACTATGGTTAAAGGAAGGCAGGGCATGGGTCAGGGTGCAACCACCCCATGGGTTCTTCCTGCCCACTGCAGAAAAACCAGTTCACGGAGACTACGGCATTGCAATAAAGAAAGAGTTTAATTGACATGGGGCCGGCCACACCACGTGGGAGATGAAGTTATTACTCAAATCAATCTCCCTGAAGATTTGGAGGCCAAGGTTTTTCAAGGATAGTTTGGCAGGCCAGGGAATCTGATTCTAGGTGGGGCCACAGGACCCCATTGGTGGGTCTGGGTGGAGCCACTGGTCCTGAAAAGACATTTTAAAAGGCCAATTTTAACTTTTAAAATAGTGATGTTATCTGCGGGAGTAATTGGGGAAGTTGCAAATCTTGTGACCTGCAGAATAATGGCTGGCAATCGTTTTATGTCTACACCTGAGTAGGATTCAGTGTCCTCTCCTCCTAACCTGGTGGCCTTTCAATAGCTTTACAAAGGTGGTTTGGTACGGGGAAAGTGCTGTTTTCATTTAAACTATAAACTAAATGTCTCCCACAGATAGTTTGGTGCAAGCCCAGGAATGATTTAGGGCAGTTTGGAGGTTAAAGGCAAGATGGGGGTTGGTTAGATCCGATCTCTTTCACTGTCATGATTTTCTGTTACAATTTTTGCAAAGGCGGTTTCAAGGGAAGGCTTCCTGGGGAAGTGGTACCTGACTTGTGTCTGGAGAGATTTATAGAAGTTGGCCAAAGAATAGGACCCGAGGTTTCCAGCAGAGGAAATAGCCTGTTTAAAAGTGTGTGGAGGACTGGGTGCAGTGGCTCATGCCAATAATCCCAGCACTTTGGGAGGCTGAGGTAGATGGATTGCTTGAGTCCAGGAGTGCCAGACCAGCCTGGGCAACACGGTGAGACTCCATCTTGACCAAAAAAAAAAAAAATACAGAAAAAATTTTAGTCAGGTGTGGTGGTGCATGCCTGTAGTCCCAGCACGTTGGGAGATGAGGCAGGCAGATCTCTTGCGCTCAGGAGTTTGAGACCAGCCTGGGCAACAAGGCAAAACCCCATCTCTACAAAAAATACAAAATTAGCAGGAATGGTAGTATGCACCCGTAGTTCCAGCTACTCAGGAGGCTGAGGTGGGAGGATACTTTCAGCTTGGGAGGCAGAGTTTGCAGTGAGCCAAG
>NW_012103388.1:3951348-3953001 GCF_000951045.1 Mandrillus leucophaeus
CTTCCAGGTTCAAGTGATTCTTCTGTCTCAAACTCCCAAGTAGCTGGGATTACAAGTAAGCGGCACCATGCCCGGCTAATTTTTGTATTTTTAGTACAGACGGGGGGTTTCACCATCTTGGCCAGCCTGGTCTCGAACTCCTGACCTCATGATCCGCCCGCCTCAACCTCCCAAAGTGCTGGGATTACAGGTGTGAGCCACTGTGACCAGCCTGAAGTTTTTATTTTAGCAACAGTTACGTAAGGACCAGGCTGGTCTTTCCTGACTATAGCAATCAACGTTTACTCTGGTGTCAGATGGGCAAAACGGCGGCACATTCCCCCATGCTTCCCTGTTGGCTGATGCATTTCACCCTGAGGAGTTCCTAGTCAAACGGGTCAGAACCCTCGCCTTGACTCTCCAGAGCAGATGCTGCCCTGGGACCTCTTTCCACTGGATTAGAGCTGGGACACCTGGGCCCCATCTGTGTTTGGCAACCAGTTCTCTCTGTGAATAGGGGCAGGGCACAACTTCTGTGTCTTCATTTTGGAAATGAGACATTGGGCTACACTGATCCCTGGGGTTTCATCCATAACCAACATTTGGCAGAGCTATCAGATGAAAGTCTTTTATAATTATCTTGTTTGTCCTCACAACCTTCTCATGGAGTGAATGGGTTATTAGCAAAAGCTTTCTGTTTCAGCAATTCCTCTTGTAAGGTACTATTAGATAATCTGCTCTCTCTCGCTCCTTTCCTCTCTGTTTTCTTCCTGGCCCTGCCTTTCCAGGTTGAGGAACTGCAGAAGGAGGACTTGGTCTCAAGTCGGACGCAGCTGTTTAAGAAATCATCGGTGACGCCATTAGGCTTTAACAGGATTCCTTTCTCCTCTCTCTGAGAGCCAGGAATTTCCACTTGATAGTTTGTTCATACATTCTTAGGAAAATCCCACTAAATCACTGCAGCTCGGTACAGAAAAAGAACAACACGAGCTAGGAATGGGCTACTGTTCCCTGATTATATGATGAATAAATCAAAAAAAGTTGTGAAAGAAACCATTAATTTAAACCAGAACAAAGCTGGGCAAGTTACAGACTGCATAAAAAAGTATAAACTGCAAAATACCCATTTTGGAAATACCATTGTAGACTATTACAGCCAAAAGAAGGCCAGGCATGGTGGCTCATACCTGTAATCCCAGCACTTTGGGAGGCTGAGGTGGGCAGATCATCTGAGGTCAGAAGTTCAAGACCAGCCTCGCTAACGTGGTGAAACCCTGTCTCTACTAAACATACAAGAATTAGCTGGGCATGGTGGCATGCTCCTGTAATCCCAGCTACTTGGGAGGCTGAGGCAGGAGAATCACTTGAACCTGGGAGGCACAGGTTGCAGTGAGCCAAGATCACACCACTGCACTCTAGCCCAAGCAATAGAGTGAGACTCCATCTCAATCAATCAATCAATCAATCAATCAATAAACAGCCAAAAGACAACTTGAAAATCAATGATCCTATCTTTTTTATAGATAAGGAAATTTAAGACTAAAAATAAACTGACTCACCCTAGTTTGCAGCACTATTATTTGGTCTTACGTTGGGGAGCTGTGAAATAAAGTGACAAAAAGAAAAGCGAATTTAAAATAGAAGCCAGCAAACTTTGTCTTAAAAGCCTAGATG
>NW_012103388.1:3954316-3957327 GCF_000951045.1 Mandrillus leucophaeus
TTTTTTGAGACAAAGTCTCACTCTGTTTCCCAGGTTGGAGTACAGTGGCACAATCTTAGCTCATTGCAACCTCTGCCTCCCAGGTTCAAACGATTCTCCTCCCACAGGCTCCTGAGTAGCTGGAATTAACATGTCCACTACCATGCCTGCTAATTTTTGTATTTTTAGTAGAGACAGGGTTTCACCATATTGGCCAGGATGGTCTCCAACTCCTGACCTCAAGTGATCTGCCTGCCTTGACCTCCCAAAGTGCTGGGATTACAGACATAAGCCACTGCACCTAGCCATGGTATACTTTTGTTACTGAAACACCAAAGATTTGGTCTCAGTCCTGCTGCCTGCGACACAGAAAGCCAATGACTGAGACAACAAGTATTGCCAAGGGAGAAGGCTTTAATTGGGTGCTGTGGCTGAGGAGATGGGAGCTCAGTCTCAAATCGATCTCCCTGACCCACTAAAATTAGGGGTTTATATAGCAGGGAAGAAATGTAACAATGTGCGAGAAAACAGGAATTCTGGAGGGGTAAGGAAGCAATCATGACTAATGAGGGGACTGGAGCCCCATTGTCTGGATAAGATGATCTGGTAAGTTTCAGCTCTTTGATACATTTTGAGAGTTCTGCCAGTCCTTTCCTGAGGAAAGAACTCAGATAAAACAAACCTAAGTTTCAAGCTTTAAGACCAGAAGGGTCAATTTCTGTGTTTATAAAAAAAAAAAACTGTTGATGGGACTATTGAGTCAGTTTCGCTTTGGTCTGAAAATTGACTGTCAGCTCTGGACGGGAGATCTGTCTTGGAGTGCACAGTCAGAAGAATTTGCCCTGTGTGGAACGTCTGGTGAGGGGAGAGGTGAAAGGTTATGTTTGCATGTCTGAAGGGCTCAGTAGGACATAGGGAGCGAGGGAAATGAGAAAAGAAGAGAGAAAGAGTAGGAAAAAAGAATAATTAGGCCAGGCTCGGTGGCTCATGCCTGTAATCCCAGGATTCGGTGGCTCAAGCCTGTAATCCCAGCACTTTGGGAGGCTGAGGTGGGCGGATCACAAGGTCAGGAGATCGACACCATTATGGCTAACATGGTGAAACCCCGTCTCTACTAAAAATACAAAAAAAATTAGCCAGATGTGGTGGTAGGCACCTGTAATCCCAGCTACTCGGGAGGCTGAGGCAGGAGAATGGCGTGAACCCGGGAGGCAGAGCTTGCAGTGAGCCTAGATCGTGCCACTGCACTCTAGCCTGGGTGACAGAGCAGGACTCCATCTCAAAAATAAAAATAAAAATAATTAAACCACCTGTAGAAAAATGGGGGTCCTTGGTTACAATACGACCTACCTATCAATTCCACTTCTGTGAATATACCACAAAGAATTGAAAACAGAGACTTAAGCGAGTCCATGTACATGCATGTAGTGGTAGCGCTGTTTACAATAGCTGAAAGGTGGAAGTAGGGCAGATGCCCATCAGTGGATGAATGGCTCAGTACATTGTTGTGCAGGTTCAGTACTCCTTATCCAAAATGCTTGGGACCAGATGTGTTTCAGATTTCCTTTTTTTTTTTTTTCTTCAGATTTTAGATATACATATAGAAAATGAGATATCTTGGGCATGGGACCCAAGTCTAAACACAAAATTCATTTATGTTTCATATATACCTTACAGCCAAAAAGTAATTTTATGCAATTTTTTTTTTTTTTTTTTTTTGAGACAGAGTTTCGCTCTTGTCACCCAGGCTGGAGTGCAGTGGCACAATCTTGGCTCACTTCAACCTCCACCTCCTGGGTTCAAGTGTTTCTCCTGCCTCAGTCTCCTGAGTAGCTGGGATTGCAGGCATGTGTCCACCACACCTGGCTATCTTTTGTATTTTTAGTAGAGACAGGTTTCACCATGTTGGCCAGACTGGTCTCAAACTCCTGACCTTAGGTGATCTCCCCGCCTTGGCATCCTAAATTGCTGGGATTACAGGTGTCAGCCACTGGCCCTATACAGTATTGTTAAAAATATTGTGTGTGACACAAAAGTTTTACTATATATTGACTGCAGCCCATCACAGGGATCAGGAGAGGAATTTTCCACTTTTGGTGTCATGATGGTACTCAAAATGTTCAGGATTTTGGAGCATTTCGGATTTGGGATTTTGGGATTAGAGATGCTTAACCTGTACACACATACAGTGTAATATTATTGATATGGTTTGACTGTGTCCCCGTGGAAATCTTAACTTTAATTGTATCTCCCAGAATTCCCACATGTTGTGGGAAGGACCAAGGGGGAGGTAATTGAATCATGGGAGCTGGTCTTTCCCCTGCTATTCTCATGATAATGAAGAAGACTCACAAGATCTGATGGGTTTATCAGGGGTTTCCACCTTTGTTTCTTCCTCATTTTCTCTTGCCGCCACCATGTAAGAAGAGCCTTTCGCCTCCTGCCATGAATCTGAGGCCTCCCCGGCCACATGGAACTGTAATTAAACCTTTTTTTTTGTTCCCAGTTTTGGGTATGTCTTTGTCAGCAGTGTGAAAACAAACTAATACAATTATTTGTCCATAAGAGGTAATGAAGTGTTGACATATACTACAATATGGGTAAACTTTCAAACCACTGTGCTAAGTGAAAGAAGCCACATACAAAAGGCCACATATTATATGATTTTATTTACATGAAATATCCATAATAGATTATAGAGATAAAAAACAGATTCGTTATTGTCAAGGACTAAGGGAACAAGGGAATGATAAGAAACTGCTTAGTGAGTACTGGATTTTACTTTGTAGTGATGGAAATGTTTTAGAACTAGATAGATGTGGTGATTGCACAAGATTGTGAATGTACTAAATGCTGAATTGTTCGTTAAAAAAGTTAATTTTATATTATGTGAATTTCACCTCAATAAATTATTTTAAAAAAACAAGGGTCTGGGCGCAGTGGTTCACGCCTATAATCCCAGCACTTTGGGAGGCTGAGGCAGGTGGATCACGAGGTCAGGAGTTCGAGACCAGCCTAGCTAGCATGGTGAA
>NW_012103388.1:3957871-3960551 GCF_000951045.1 Mandrillus leucophaeus
AAGCCACAAGGTAGATATGGTCCATAGACTGTAATATGCTAATTCCTTTTATAAATGAGAGTATAGAATGGTTCAAAGGATGGTGAATTTTTATTGCCAGAGATGTTTGTTATTACATTTTTATATTTATTTATTTATTTGAGATGGAGTCTCGCTCTGTCGCCCAGGCTGGAGTGCAATGGCGCGATCTCGGGTCACTGCAGCTTCCACCTCCTGGATTCAAGCGATTCTCCTGCTTTAGCCTCCCAAGTAGCTGGGATTACAGGCACCCATCACCACACTCGGCTAATTTTGGTACTTTTAGTAGAGATGAGGTTTTACCATGTTGGTTAGGATGGTCTTGAACTTCTGACCTCAGATGATCTGCCCGCCTCGGCCTCCCAAAGTGCTGGGATTACATGCGTGAGCCACCTCACCCTGCATGTTTGTTATTATAATCATTTATCCTGTCAAGGAGAAGAAATAAAGCAATTTCCCAGGTAAAATATTAGCAGAGCCAAGAATATTGTTGAGTTTGAAAATGCCTCCAAATCCAACTAGGTGAGTTTTGCACAAATTTCAGACTCAATTTAAATCTATTACTCTTTTGGTAAAGGTCAAATTCAATGTTTGAAGGGCTTTTGCTATTTTTAGAATGCATCAGATATCTCCCATCCCAATTTTGGGAACTAAAATAAATGTTTGGGGCTTTTTGTGAACTTCCTGTTTCTAAGGAAGAACCTAAGTCTCGTGTAAAGTGTTCCAGAAGCTCTTGGGACATCAAAGAATTCCAAAGAAACAAGGGAATTAGTTCATTGCCGAGGAATCTGAAAGACACCAGATAATTTTATCTAATAAACACACAGAAAACTCCTTCTCAAAGACAATTCAAGGGATTTAATCAATTTGGGGTTCAATGACCCCAAAGTCATGTCTAAGTCAAATATGAAAACAAACTGTGAGAAGACTGGATGCTTACGGAAAGATGAGAAATTCTCGTGTGAACATGGACAACTTGGCCTGATAGTCTCACTGCTATTTTTAATTAATTTTAACAGTTGGGAAATGGGAAAAAACAGGCTATTTTCGAAGGAGAAGAAGGTAGAAAGGAAATGATGTCTGTGATTTGACTTTTGTGTCCCAGGCCAGCTTTCCCAGGCGACAGCCAGCAGCCCCTAGGTGGCTTTTGTTCACAGAATCGTCATGTTTCAAGTTAGAGTAAGCCCCATTTAGGCTTTCAAAGAGTCACTAACAAGAAGGGTTGCCTGACATCAAAGTGGCTCATTCCTGAACCCTTCCTCCATGGTGAGTTGCTTCCCACACCCTGATGCTTAGAGTTCTGGGGTGTTCCCCCTTCTTCTTGTAGCAGCAGGTTCTCTCAGAAAACACCAGTCATTATTTACATTTTAGTGTGAATGAGTTTAAGGCATTGGAAATTTACATTTAGCGAAATATCAGTATGAAATAACAAGTGTTGTTCTTGAGTTCTGGTTCTGGGGAGCAGACTGGAAGAATGTTTCTGGGCAGAAGCCTCCTACGGGATCTTGAACATTCGCTTTATTCAGGCTACTAACTCTCCCCAAGATGAAGATTGACCTAGGAAATGTAAACATCGTTGGCTTTGGAACTGTGGAAGAGAAACGCTTGGAATGAAGGGCAGACACCAGAACACTTTACAATATTTTATGATTGTGGAAGATTCATTTAGTTCCACCTCTTAGGTGAAAAAGTCATTCATACCCAAAGTGGGAGGAGGATTATTAGTGATTCATTTTTTTCTGTTATGCTTTCCTGTATTTTCTGCAATGAGCTGTATTTCTTTAATAATCAGTTAACAAAATCTAAAGAATGTAAAGCATTTTTAAAAACTCATCTTTTCTGCCTACACATTATTTTCACTGGTGCATCCATATTTCCATTCAATTTGTCATTGCAACTCTTCTGAAACTGCTTCTTAAAATAATTGAACTAGGAAAATCACAAAAATTATAAGAATGACTGTGGATGCAGCTTTTGGTCAGGCTCATCAATGTTCTCTGTCCACACAACTGTAGAGAGCTCAAAGGATTAGATGTTCCAATCACACTGGGGTGCGGAGGGATCGTCATGCTTGGTTAGATTGAAAGAGACAGTTGGAATTATTCTTGGAACTGTGTTGTTCCTGTGTGGAGACACAGTCTTGGAAATAGTTGCCTTTTTGTACCACTCCACACATCCTTCAACTAAAACACTACAAATACTATGCTCATTGTGTGCAATCTTATCTCCCTCATTTAATTGTGGAGGGATAGGGGAAAAGGGGATTTGTCCTCTATTGACCATGCTAGTGGTGAATGGATGAATGGGTGGGGACCCCGGGATACTACATCCACCTAAGCTTCAATGAGAGACAGACAAGAAAGAAAATGATTAGTTAAAATGTATTTTGGCTGGGCGTGGTGGCTCACACCTGTAATCCCAGTACTTTGGGAGGCCGAGGCGGGTGAATGACCTGAGGTCAAGAGTTCAAGACCAGTCTGTCCAACATGGTGAAACCCCGTCTCTACTAAAAATACAAAATTAGCTGGTTGTGGTGGCACATGCCTGTAATCCCAGCTACTTGGGAGGCTGAGGCAGGAGAATCACCTGAACCCGGGAGGTGGAGGTTGCGGTGAGCTGAGATCGCGCCATTGCACTCCAGCCTGGGCAACAAGAGCGAAAG
>NW_012103388.1:3960753-3970742 GCF_000951045.1 Mandrillus leucophaeus
CTAGTTTTTTGTATTTTTTAGTAGAGACGGGGTTTCACCGTGTCAGCCAGGATGGTCTCGATCTCCTGACCTCGTGATCCGCCCGTCTCGGCCTCCCAAAGTGCTGGGATTACAGGCTTGAGCCACCGCGCCCGGCCTCCTTCCCCTTCTTATCCATGCCTCACTGAAGTCTGTGTTCATGCAGCATCCTGGTGTTTACATTCCTTCATCCATATGTACACATTTGGATGAATGGACAGAAGGGCTGTCTCACGGTCCTTCAGATCATCAGTATGAACTGTTTTGCAAGTTTTATCTGCTCTTCAGTACCCATAGTTTATACTTTTGTTACTATAAACATATACCTCTTAGGTCAGTATTGGTGTCTAGAAGAGACAACTCTTTGATAGCAAAACTATCAAAGAAAGTTGTCGGGCATGGCTTTCCTTTTGTGGGCTCTATAATGAAGGGTCTAGTCACTAAATCAGAGCCACTTAGCCTGCACTTTCATCTCGGTGCAATAACAGCATGCCACTCCCGTCCTGCCCCTGCTGTTTTGGATTATGTGAGGGCAGAGGAGGGGTGTTTCACAAGACACAGAGCATTCAGTTGTCTCAGAGTCATCGACTCAGACTGAGATTAGGCTGGAAGCTGCACAGTGTCAGAATGATGATGATTCTCTCCTTTTAGATATTTATACTTTATGGGAAAGCTATTCTTATGTCAATGACTCAAGTTTCAAATCTTCCATCGAGATGTCTTTTTTGGGAGGGAAGTTTCCTGTCCTTTGTTGGGCAGCTAGAATCCTTGCCAATGCATTCCCCACCCCATACCTGCTTTGTCTCCCTACAAGCTGTCTGAGACATGTCACCTGTCTTTAGTGGAATGCAGGCTTGTTTCCATTTACAGGTCTTTGAAAGTAAAGCTTGTATGATGGAAGCTGTTGGAGTTTGCACAGAAGTTTCCACAGAGACTGGCCCATTTGAACTACATATCATGTCTCTGTTCAGATCTGGGTTTTGCATATTTGGAGTCTCACATCTGGCAATAAATACACGACTTTGATAAGCTTCCCGGGTCACTCAAGGGCTAGAACAGATGATCTCTTATAATCAAGATGGTTTAAGAGAGTCCAGCCATCTGTTTCAGCTTGGCACCCTCAGGGTAGCTATGTTGGCCATGTCACCACATTCTAAACCCTTAGCTTTGTAAGGTCAAATACTCAGTACCATCAGATATTCCAGAGCAAATCAGGCTTTTTGGGGGCTGATTCCCAGTAACCAAACTCACAAGAGGCTGGTGGATAAATGTATCTTTTTTTTTTTGAGACAGAGTCTCGCTCTGTCACCCAGGCTGAAGAGCAGTGGTGTGATCTCGGCTGACTGCAAGCTCTGCCTCCCGGGTTCACGCCATTCTCCTGCCTCAGCCTCCCAAGTAGCTGGGACTACAGGTGCCCGCCACCACACCAGGCTAACTTTTTGTATTTTTAGTAGAGACAGGGTTTCACCGTGTTAGCCAGGATGGTCTCGATCTCCTGACCTCGTGATCCACCCACCTCAGCCTCCCAAAGTGCTGGGATTACAGGCATGAGCCACTGTGCCTGGCCAATAAATATATCTTATAATATGCTATGAGGATTAAATGAGTGAGGGGACATAAAACTTCCTTACCTCTGGCCAGGCACATATAGTAAGTGTCTTGTAAATGTTGACTTTTATTTATGCTGTGACCTATCAAACATAGTAGATGCAGCACAGGATAAACACCAACAAATATTTACTCTTGGTGGCTTCCTCCCCTGGGTTCTAGAATCCATACACAGCACCATCCTTCTATGAGGCAGTCAGTCACAATGTGATAAAATAGGTCACTTCAAAAAAAGTGTTCTGGTCCTAAGGATGCAACTGGCCCACACTGTGGCACCTCTCTGGGCTCTTGATCAGCTCGAGAGCCCTCTTGCTTCCTGATTTTATTTGGCAGAGCTGCTGGACCATGTTTACAACCATGTTCAAAGTGCTTAGCTTCTGCAGATGGCTGGTCCTAGCCATTTTATGTTGATCTCTTGTTAACGTCAATTGTGATTGATACTGACCATAGATGCCAGTTTCCCCATGAGCTACATCAGCCAGCTGCCAAAGCAAAAGCACAATGCCTACCAATGAACACTCACCGCCTGGACTGCACAGAGTCATGGTGCTGGGTGTGTCACGTGGGTCCAGAGAATTTGGTGGAATTTGCTCTAGCGCTAATACTTAACACAAAGATGACTGTGGCCCAAAGGAACACTCCACTCCCAATTTTTGTTGCGCGTTGAATTGCAACACCCCCTCCCATCCCTGCCTATTGAGATAACTAACCAAACTCTTAGGAGACAGAGAACAGAGCCCTGACAAACTGACATATCAGACTGATATTTCAGCAAGAACAGGGAGTGAGGGAAAGGTCTGGAGCACAAAGTTCTGCCTGGGAAGAAAATAATCATAACCCCAAGTAGACCGCAAGGTGGGGCCAGGGTGGGGGTCAGGGCGCTAGGGTGGCCAAGGACCAGCAGAAAAGTACATCATACCGCCAGGTAGATTGAGGGAGAATGAGCCTGTTGAAAAGAGGTAGAACGTGGAGTGGGAGTGGGAAGCTGCCCTTTTTTACTGTAGGGCCCCATGGTGGATTCTGTCTATGGAGAAGGCTTACTGGTGCTACCTGTCCTGAAAAGATCAGAGAGATGCAATGCCTTTGGGAGAGAATGCCAGCGAAGAAAAGAACTTAGTATAACTTCAACTCCATCTATTTTTGCCTGCCTAATGGAATCAGAGCTGGGTGTCTGCAAACGGTTAGTCTGCACGGAGTAGAGGGAATCTATCCTCCTCTCCTGAACCGCATGGCAATCTGTCATCTAACGGTCTGTGGCAACGTGATAGAGGGATGGGTCATTACTCTTCAGTATCATCATAAGAGTCATGCAAGACATAATAGTTTCATTTAGATTCTGACTTAAAAAGGAAAACACAGGCCAGGAGCGGTGGCTCACGCCTGTACTTCCAGCACTTTGGGAGGCCGAGGCAGGCAGATCATGAGGTCAAGAGATCGAGATCCTAGCTAACATGGTGAAACCCCGTCTCTACTAAAAATACAAAAATTAGCTGGGCATGGTGGCATGCGCCTGTAGTCCCAGCTACTCGAGAGGCTGAGGCAGAAGAATCGCTTGAACCTGGAAGGTGGAGGTTGCTGTGAGCTGAGATCGTGCCATTGCACTCCATCCTGGCGACACAGCGAGACTCTGTCTCAAACAAACAAACAAACGAAAAAGGAAAACACAAACCTTTTCAAGTTTGAGCCAGAAACTCAATCAGCTGTACTAACAGGGAAGTCGTCCCTTAGCCTCAGTATAATCAATGTGTCTGGGGCAGGGGTGGAGGGATGTAGGAAATCTCCAAAGGTGCTCTATTCTTCCTTGTCATGAGATCACGGAGACCAGCTGGGTGCTGGTCCCAGGGAGCCAGGTCAAATCTTCAGTCGGAATGTGCCAGAGCAGCCAAGGGCCAGTGGCTCACGCCTGTAATTCCAGCACTTTGGGAAGCTGAGGTGGGTGGATCCCTTGAGCTTAGGAGTTTGAGACCAGCCTGGGCAACATGGTGAACCCCATCTCTACAAATTAGGCTGGGCCCAGTGGCTCACTCCTGTAATCCCAGCATTCTGGGAGGCCGAGGCGGGTGGATCACCTGAGGTCAGGAGTTCGAGACCAGCCTGGCCAATGTGGCAAAAGCCCATTTCTACTGAAAATACAAACATTGGGTGTGGTGGTGGGCAGCCATGGTCTCAGCTACTTGGGAGGCTGAGGCAGGAGAATCGCTTGAACCCGGGAGGTGGAGGTTGCAGCGAGCCGAGATTGAACCACTGTACTCCAGCCTGGGTAACAGAGTGAGTCTCCATCTCAAACAAAACAAAACATAAAAATCAGCCGGGCGTGATGGCATGCGCCTGTAGTCCCAGCTACACAGGAGGCTGAGGCAAGCGGATCCCTGGAGCCTGGGAGGCAGAGGCTTCAGTGAGCTGAATCGGGTCGCTGCACTCCAGTCTGGGTGACAGAGGAAGACCCTGTCTCAAATGTGCCAGAGCTCCTGCCTCCTGCAGCTGTAGGACTCTGGGAGCATCGGTGGCCACTCTCATTTTTCCTAGTCCAAGGGGACCCTCTCTGTGTCTTGTCTCCAACATCTGATCTGTGTTGCTGAAGCCAAAGCCAGTCTGCTCTCCTACGCAAGTACGACCTGCACTGGCCGGGGAGTGAGATTGTGTACCTAGGAGTCCCTGCTGGCGGCAGCAACAGGAGCGCCTCTGCCAGCGAGGACAATGCAGAAGGGCAAGACTGCCTTTGGGATGGAGGTAGGGTTGCCCGGCAGGGCTCCAAATGCCAAGAACCCTGTGACCCACGTTGTCACACTCCCATTTTCCTCCCTAAGGTGGTGTAAAAAGGGAGTTCTTCAAAGTGCAGCTCTTGGCATCTTCACCCATAGGCAAAAGTCTCCTCTGCATTTATTAAATAGCAACGTGGCAGTTTTTAAGCTGTTGGCTCTCAGCAGAATTCTCCGCTCTGTACTCCACCCTGATGCTGAGAGGGGGGTCTGCACCCTCTATTTCTGTCACCAGCAGGAGCCCTCGCTGCTCTGTCTATAGAGGGCGCTAGAGGGAGACTGATGGGCTGAAGCGGGGAATGATTTGCCTTTTCCCATGTTTCTTGCTCTTGCTGTCATTGTCACCATAGCAACACTAATTCACCTTGGCAGCAACCAGAAACTGATTCCAGTAGCCAGAAGTTCCAGTTTCCAGTTTCTCCTACACTGGCCAACCTCAGAGACACCAGCCCCAACCCGGCACCTCCTCCAGCTCCATGTCCTAATAACCCAGCCTCCTCTGTTCCACCAGCCCCAGGGGTGGTAGCCGCCTCCTACAGTTACTCTCCTTTCTGCCTTACTGCATGTTCTCTCCTCACCTTTTCAGTACTCCAAAACCTCTTTACCTGATTGCTACTGTATGTGATCTCTGTTAAAACTACACAAAATAGCATGGCTTCTCTCTCTCTCTCTTTTTTTTTTTTTTTAAGGCAGTTTCACACTTGTTGCCCAGGCTCACGCAATGGCATGATCTTAGCTCACTGCAACCTCCACTTCCCGAGTTCAAATTATTCTCCTGCCTCAACCTTCCGAGTAGCTGGGATTACAGGTGCCCACCACCGTGCCAGCTAATTTTTTGTATTTTTAGTAGAGATGGGGTTTCACCATGTTGACCAGGCTGGTCTTGAACTCCTGACCTCAGGTGATCCGCCCACCTCGGCCTCCCAAAGTGCTGGGATTACAGGCGTGAGCCACCTCATCCAGCCCAGCCCAGTTTTGTTTTTTGTTTTTGTTTTTTTTTTACACGGAGTCTTGCTCTGTTGCCCAGGCTGGAGTGCAGTGGTGTGATCTCGGCTCACTGCAACCTCTGCCTCCTGGGTTGAAGCGATTCTCCTGCCTCAGCCTCCTGAGTGGTTGGGACTACAGGCACGCACCACCATGCCCAGTTAATTTTTGTATTTTTAGTAGAGATGGGGTTTCACCATTTTGGCCAGGCTGGTCTCGAACTCCTGACCTCGTGATCTGCCCACCTTGGCCTCCCAAAGTGCTGGGTTTACAGGAGTGAGCCACTGTGCCCAGCCTTAGTTTGGTTTTTAATAGTGACAAATATGGGAGAATATAAGAGAGAGGAATACTTCCTTGTTTTACTCCCTAATGTTTTTGTGGTTGTGAAGAGTTGGTGGGGAGTAGGGAGAGCAGAGATGCCATGATTTGTCATCTACTTCCACCAATGAACAAGACAAGATTTATTTGTTTATTGATTAATCAGTTACTTTTTTCAACAAACCAACTATTTAATCCAACAGCAGTAATGTGTTTTTAAGATCATTACTCATCACATTAAATTAATGTTCTTCATTAAAATGTTATTGGTTTTCATGGTTTTGTTTATATTTTATAATTATGTGGAGGTTATAAACATATGGGCTTCATGCCTAGTTTATGTTTGTACTCTCTTTTTTTTTGAGACAGAGTTTCACTTTTGTTGCCCAGGCTAGAGTGCAATGGCACGATCTCAGCTCACTGCAACCTCCGTGTCCCGGGTTCAGGTGATTCTCCTGCCTCAGCCTCCCGAGTAGCTGAGATTACAGGCGCCCACCACCACGCCCAGCTAATTTTTTGTATTTTTAGTAGAGACAGGGTTTCACTACGTTGGGCAGGCTGGTCTTGAACTCCTGACCTCAGGTAATCTGCCTGCCTCGGCCTCCCAAAGTGCTGGGATTACAGGCATGAGCCACCGTGCCTGGCCCTATGTTTGTACTCTTTAAATATAATAAAAATAATTTAAGGCAACACTTAGGGTCCACAGGAAAATGTTTTCTTCTTTAAAAAGGGTCTATAGACCAGGCACGGTGGCTCACACCTGTAATCCCAGCACTTTGGGAGGCTGAGGTGGGCAGATCACCTGAGGTCAGGAGTTCGAGAACAGCCTGACTACCATGGAGAAACCTCATCTTTTTTGTAAAAATATTTTGTAAAAATACAAAATTAGTCAGGTGTGGTGGTGCATGCCTGTAATCCCAGTTACTCGTGAGGCTGAGGCAGGAGAATCGCTTGACACTGGGAGGCGGAGGTTGTGGTGAACTGAGATCGCGCCATTGCACCCCAGCCTGGGCAATGAGAGGGAAACTCTGTCTCAAAAAAAAAAAAAAAAAAAAAAAAAAAAAAGGCAGGGGGAATCTGTAACAATTTTTTCTCTTTTAAAGGGTCCTTGGGTTGTTAAATATTTGATGACCAAATTATTGAGGTTTTTTTAAAACATATTTTCTTAATCAGCTCCCTAGAAATTTGCATTGTTATTGCCTCATTTTATCATAGGGTTTATTAACTTTTCCCACCACTTCTATGCTGTTTTCCTCATTAATGAAAAGTCATTTATTGGGCAGCCACCCCAAAATCCAACTGAAGATAATCTTGTAGAGTTTCCTTCTTTTTTCTGATCATTCAGTTCATGAAAAGGCAACACTGAGCATCAGAAAACTAGAAAGAAAAGGCCCCAGAAGGCTGAGCCTGCTGTGGATTTCCCCTTAATCCTCTTGATAGAGGGATTCCCGTGGCCCCATTTTCCACTTAAGCCCCTGCTATGCCAGAAAAGGGAAAGAGGAGCTGGGCGCAATGGCTCACACCTGTAATCCCAGCACCTGGGGAGGCCGACGTGGGCGGATCGATTGAGCTCAGGAGTTGGAGACCAGCCTGGGCAATACTGCAAAGTCTCTGTCTCTATAAAAATAAATTTTAAAAACTTTAAAAAAGAAGAGAGGGAGGATTGAAGAAAATCATGGAAAATGGTGACTGAAAAGTTGTGCGTCACCAGAACAAGTGGGAGGAGAGCCAAGACTGCAATGGGAGTAGAAGAAACGGGAAAAAGAAGCATGAATGACCACAATGCCAAGGAGAGCCACGGGGCAGCACTAAGAAGAACCGGAGAATAAGATCCATGGAAGCGTGAAGATAATACAGAAGGAAGAAAAGTCTAGAGCAGTGTCGTGAGCCCAGTGTGATGGCACCCTCCCATTTTCCTTTTCCTTCTATTTTTGGATTTTTTTCCTTCTCATTCCATGACTTTGGTAAGGGACACCCCTCCACACCCCCCCAATGTCTGTGCTTCCTGGGATAGCTTTGGAGGTAGAGAGCTCTTCCACAGTTCTTACAAAGAGATAAGTGTTTCATGGTTTGCCAAACCTGTTGTACTGGCTTATGAGAGTCAATTGTTAATTTTTTGAGAATTTTGTGAGCCAGATGTGAAACATGATTATTTTAAAAATTAAACTGTGGCCGGGTGTGGTGGCTCACGCCTGTAACCCCAGCACTTTGGGAGGCCGAGGTGGGCGGATCATGAGGTCAGATCAAGACCATCCTGGCTAACACGGTGAAACCCCGTCTCTACTAAAAAAATACAAAAAATTAGCTGGGCGCCGTGGCGGGCGCCTATAGTCCCAGCTACTCGGGAGGCTGAGGCAGGAGAATGGCGTAAACCCGGGAGGCGGAGCTTGCAGTGAGCTGAGATCCGGCCTGGGAGACAGAGCGAGACTCCCTCTCAAAAAAAAAAAAAAAAAAAAAAAAAAATTAAATTGTAAGAACTTACAACAGAATAAATGGTATTAAAAAACATAAAATAAATACTAGAACCTCGTCATTCCCTAATGATGTTAGCATATGTTACTCTCTGTGTATGGATGTTTGGAAGGTTACTCAGATCTTCTGCATGCAAACGCGACATGGTAGTGCCTCACTACGTGTCTCTTCTTGACTTCATCTTGAGGTGAATTCACACTGACAGGCTGAAATCAGCCATGGTGGGAGTATTTACACCACAGAAATCAGCAAACACTATAAATCAGGGCTTAAAATATTGTTTTATTGTCTAAATGTAACAACATGGCAGAGAGAATATTAATAATGCAGATTAAACTTGAAAATGTGTTGAGTCAGTAGCTGTTACCTTGTGAATAACACAAGAAATTGAGAACAGGGGAGTAGAAATAAAGATAAATTAGGGAAGTATTTTTCCAGTATTCAAAAACTACATTTAAAAACTATAATCCAACTCATCAAAAATACTGCTTATGGCATTGTAGAATCAGTGACCTTCTGACATATGCCCTTGTTTCACTTTTGTCTTACTTTTTTTTTCTTTTTTCTTTTCTTTTTTTTTTAAATTGAGACGGAGTCTCACTCTGTCGCCCAGGCTGGAGTGCAGTGGCGCGGTCTTGGCTCACTACAAGCTCCACCTCCCGGGTTCGCGCCATTCTCCTGACTCAGCCTCCCGAGTAGCTGGGACTACAGGTGCCACCACCACGCCTGGCTAATTTTTTTGTATTTTTAGTAGAGATGGGCTTTCACGGTGTTAGCCAGGATGGTCTTGATCTCCTGACCTCATGATCTGCCCGCCTCAGCCTCCCAAAGTGCTGGGTGTGAGCCCCCGCACTTGGCCACTTTTGTCTTATTAGACAAAAATATCAATCAGCATTCATGTCAGAACTTTATTTGTTCATCAGTTATAACCATTGTTGCTGCAGGTACAAGAGTTTAGCAAAAGTCAATTAAATCGTTTCATGAATATCAATTGGCTGTGTGGAATTTTTAAACAGTGTCGTGTATTTTATCATTTTCTGCAAATTGTGTGACTCACATCCTTTTTATTGATAAAATGTATAATAAACTTGTGTACCAATATTTCTTTGCAGTTGTTTTTTGTTTTTGTTGGAGAGCCAGTTGTTAAGCATTTACCAGCACATCAGTGGGTAGTTTGGTTACTAAGCATTGCCTCACTCAGCCACCCCAAAGTGAGACCCAGAAGGTGACACCCAGAAGACTTCCTTTCGGAAAGGACCTGGGGCCAGTGAAAAGCACAAGCACATTTTCCCTCCCCTTAAAAAAATTGTGGCAAAATGTACTTAACATAAAACTTACCATTTTAACCTGTTTTTGCTGCTGTTGAGACAGGGTCTCACTCTTTCACCCAGGTTGGAGTTTAGTGGCACGATCTTGGCTCACTGCAACCTCTGCCTCCCAGAGGCAGTGATCCCCCAACCTCAGCCTCCTGAGTAGCTGGGACCACAGGTGCATGCCACCACACCTGGCTACTTTTTTTGTGTGTTTTTGGTAGACATAGGGTTTCATCATGTTGTCCAGGTTGTCTTGAACTTCTGAGCTTGGGCGACCCACCTGCCTTGGCCTCCCAAAGTGCTGGGATTACAGGTGTGAGCACTGCACTCAGCCCATTTTAACCATTCTTAGGTATACAGTTTCAGCGGCATTAAGTACCTTCACATTTTTGTGCAACCATCACTACCATCCACCTCCAAAACTTTTTGATCATCTCTGACTGAAGCTCTGTACTCATGAAACAGTAACTCCCTATTACCCCCATATTAGTCAATTTTCTTTTTTTTTTTTTTTTTT
>NW_012103388.1:3971087-3981606 GCF_000951045.1 Mandrillus leucophaeus
ATTTTCATACTGCTATATAAGAAATTCCTGAGACTGAGTAATTTATAAAGAGGTTTAATGGACTCACAGTTCTATATGACAGGGGAGGCCTCACAATCATGGTGGAACGCAAAGGAGGAGCAAGGGCATGTCTTACATGGTGGCAGGTAAGAGTGTGTGCAGGGAAACTGCCCTTTATGAAACCATCAGATCTCATGAGACTCACTCACAATTGCGAGAACAGCACGGGAAAAAACCACCCTCCATGATTCACTTACCTCCCACTGGGTCCCTCCCATGACACGTGGGGATTATCAGACCAGCAATTCAAGATGAGATTTGGGTGGGGACACAGCAAACCATATCACCCCTTTCCTTAGCCCCTGGTAATTACCTCTGTTCTACTTTTTGTATCTATGAATTTGCCTATTCTAGGTATCTCATATAAGTGGAATCATACAACATTTGTCCTTTTGTGTCTGGCTTATTTCACTCAGCATGGTGTCCTCCTCAAGGTTTATCCATGTTGTAGCATGTGTTAGAATTTTCTTTTCTTTTTCTTTTTTTGGGACAGAGTCTTGCTTTGTAGCCCAGGCTGGAGTGCCGTAGCAGGAGGGATCTCTGCTCACTGCAAGCTCTGCCTTCTGGGTTCACGCCATTCTCCTGCCTCAGCCTCTTGAATAGTTGGGACTACAGGCACCTGCCACCACGCCTGGCTAATTTTTTTTTTTTTTTTTCGTAGAGACGAGGTTTCACCGTGTTAGCCAGGATGGTCTCAATCTCCTGACCTTGTGATCTGACAGCCGCGGCCTCCCAAAGTGCTAGGATTACAGGCGTGAGCCACCGCACCCAGCCTGATTTTTCTTCCTTTTTAAGGCTGAATAATATTCTGTTGTGTGGAGGCACCCGCATGTTGTTTACCCATTCATCTGTCAATGGACATTTAATTGTTTCTTCCTTTTGGCTATTGTGAATAATGCTGCTATGAACATGGGCGAGCAAACATTTTTTCTCTCTTTCCCTTTCATGAAGCCCTTTAATTCAGGAGCTCCCATAGGTCAGATGAGAGCTGGATGGATCAAAATGTGGTCCCAGAACTAACCCAAACCTTGCTTTGCCTAAATACTTGATGTCTCTTTCTGCTCCTGTTTCTCAAATAAGAGGCTGTGTGCTACAGGAACAGCACCCAGAGAAGCCAACTTCAGTGACTGATCCATGACACTGCCTGATGCTTCTGCCAATGGCTGGAGTGAAGTACAGTGTGAACTAGTGCCACAACGTGACCCACAGTAGTCCCAGAAACTGGATGACAGAAACTACAGCAGGTGTCTGGTGAGCAAAAGGGCTTTGATATTTTGAGAGACCATTTGGCCTTAAGGCATAAGGGACGGGGTCGAGGGCTTAGCCCTCTTCAGGACCAGGAAATGCCACTGACCCTGAGCAGCTAGTGTGATTGAATCTAAATAAGCTTTTTTAAAAAATGCTGGAAATAATCCATCCTGATTTGTGCCTAGTTGCTGAAAATGTGATCAGCTTTTCCCAGATGAAGCAAATTATTTGCTATTAAAAATTCATTTAAAAATAACATGCCAATCATATTTTCATTGTCAGTTTATCTTCTACCCCAAAAAGCTGAGAATAAAACAAAACATGGAAACATTTTCTGTTTTTTGAAGAAAACAGACATTTTTGGCTCCTCTGAGCAAATGGTAGAGACGTGTTCAACAAGACAAGGTCAGTGTGATGAATGTTTTTGTATGAGATCAAAAGATGTGCAGATGGTGGAATCAAAGCTTGTGGTAAAGAGCACTTCCAAATGTAATTTTTAAATCTTTTGTCAGGCTTAGAAAGGCTTCCTAGGTTGTGGAGTGCTGGCCTTTGCTGATATTAAGAACCCTGGGCCGGGCGCGGTGGCTCAAGCCTGTAATCCTAGCACTTTGGGAGGCCGAGACGGGTGGATCACGAGGTCAGGAGATCGAGATCATCCTGGCTAACACAGTGAAACCCCGTCTCTATTAAAAAAAAAAAAAAAAAAAACTAGCCGGGCGAGATGGCGGGCACCTGTAGCCCCAGCAGCTGGGGAGGCTGAGGCAGGAGAATGGCGTGAACCCAGGAGGTGGAGCTTGCAGTGAACTGAGATCTGGCCACTGGGTGACAGAGCAAGACTCTGTCTCAAAAAAAAAAAAAAAAAAAAAAAAAAAATCAGGGGTTCCCACAATTGCCTCCTCAGATTTGATGATTTACTATAATTTCATGGAATTCAAGGAAACACTTTACTTCCTATTGTTGACTTAAAACCATGAGAGCTATAAATTTGGAAAGGTCTTTATTTCTGGAGAAGGGTTGCTACGTGCGGGGAAGTGGAGCCTCTGGCTGACACCAGAAGCAGGCACTTCAAGGGAGGAAGGGAGGGACAGGAATTTTATGTCAAATGAGTTGGATAAACATGTATATATTTAACAGGTCATAGGGGGAGGTATGAATATTCATTAAAGGGGTCACGCACATTTGCAATGAGCAAACATACATGTTAAACATGTCCCATGTTCACTTTGGAATGGAGACTTAGCATTAAAATGCAGTAAAATTAGGCTCTGTGTGTCAAAAGATGAAACTTAGAACACAGAGGCCCCTCTGTGGGCAGCCTCTCAACTGGCCAGAGCCGGCCCATGGTCAGTGGTGTTTTTAATCAGGAAGGAGTGCTTTGTGAAAGTGGTCTGCTGCCGGCCAGGCACAGTGGCTCACGCCTGTAATCCCAGCACTTTGGGAGGCTGAGGCGGGCGGATCACGAGGTCAGGAGATCGAGACCACTCTGGCCAACATGGTGAAACCCTGTCTCTGCTAAAATACAGAAAAAGAAATTAGCTGGGCGTGGTGGTGGGCACCTGTAGTCTCAGCTACTCGGAAGGCCGAGGCAGGGGAATCACTTGAACCTAGGAGGCGGAGGTTGCAGTGAGCCAAGATTGGGCCATTGCACTCCAGCCTGGCTACAGAGCGAGACTCCATTAAAAAAAAAAAAAAAAAAAAAAAAAAAAAAGTGGTCAGCTGCCATGTTGAAGCTACAAAAAAAGCGGAGAGCCTAACCATGGCATCAGATGGTTGCTTGAAGTCAATGAAGGCATGAGCTTTCCATTCTTTGTTTCTCCAGGGCTGGTTTCTGTGTAACTCGGGAGAAAAGGCCTGGCAACAGTTAGTG
Source organism: Mandrillus leucophaeus (assembly GCF_000951045.1). NCBI lineage: Eukaryota > Metazoa > Chordata > Mammalia > Primates > Cercopithecidae > Mandrillus > Mandrillus leucophaeus. Next base: position 3,974,263 of record NW_012103388.1, read on the forward strand.
AGGAGGGGGTGTACTGAGGTGTGTCCCACCTCTCATCTCATCTTGAAGGGGAAACTTAGTTTTGTTTTTGTTTTTTGTTTGTTTGTTTGTTTTGAGACCGTGTCTTGCTCTGTCACCCAGGTTGGAGTGCAGTGGCATGATCTCAGCTCACTGTAAGCTCCACTTCCCAGGTTCACGCCATTCTCCTGCCTCAGCCTCCTGAGTAGATGGGACTACAGGCACCCACCACCCCGCCCGGCTAATTTTTTGTATTTTTAGTAGAGATGGGGTTTCACCGTGTTAGTCAGGATGGTCTCCATCTCCTGACCTCGTGATCCACCCGCCTCGACCTCCCAAAGTGCTGGGATTACAGGTGTGAGCCACCGCGTCCGGCCAGGAAACTTAGTTTTCAAAGTTTTTCTGGGATCTCCTTGGTTAAGAGGAGTCCATTCAGTCAGTCTGGGGACTTAGGATTTTATTTTCATTTCACACTTAGATGTTTATTATAAGGGATACAAATGAACAGCTCATGAAGAGGTACATAGGGCAAGGTTCAGAAGGTCCCTAGCGCCTGAGCTTCTGTCCCCATGGGCTATGGTGCTTGGATGCTTCACCAGCCTGGAGGTGTTTTGAGCCCTATAGTTCAGGGTTTTTATGGAGGCTCCATTATGTAGGCATGATAAACAAAATCATTAGTCATTGATGATTAACTCAATTTCCAGCCCCTCTCCTCAGAATTGGAGGTGGCGGAGAGGGTTGGAACTTTCAGCCAGACCCTCTAATCCTGCTGTGGTCTTTCTGGTAACCTGTCTCCACCCTGAAGTGATCTAGGGTCCCCAGCCAACAGTCATCTCATTAACTAGAAAGAGACACTCATCACTTCGGAGATTCCAAGGGTCTTAGAAGGCCAGTGTCAGGAACTGGAGAGTACGACCAAATATTATGACAAAAGATGCTTCCATCATTCCTATCATTTGGGAAATTACAAGGGTTAGGAACACTGTATATCTTATATGACAGGGGGATATCCTAAAGATCTAGGGAATCAACTTGCTTTATTTCCCTTATTTTTTTCTGACCCTGTCTTAAAAACTGGCTCTCACCAGATGGCCATAAACAACCTTTAGCACCTTTGAAATTGCTGTGGGGTAAAACTAACGTTCATTTAAAATAAATTTTGGAAGAATACAGATGGGCTTTCTACTGACAAAAGTGAGCAGATTTTCTCTTGAATATAAACCATTTTCAATAGTTAAAAAAAACTCAAGCAATCCAGTTAGAAAATGGGCAAAAGGCAAGGAGAGACATCTCACTGAAGAAAATAAAGAGATGGCAAATAAACACATGAGATGATTTTCAACATAATTACCACCAGGAAAATACAAATTAAAACCACAATGAGAAGGAGGGGTAGAGCAAGATGGCTGAATAGAAGCCTCCACTGTTCATCCCCCTGAGCAGGAACACCAAATTTAACAACTATCTACCCAGAAAAACCCACCTACATAAGAACCAAAAATCAGGTGAGCAATCACCATTCCTTGTTTTTTTTGTTTGTTTGTTTTTGTGTTTTTGTTTTTTTTTTGAGATGGAGTCTCACTCTGTCACTCAGGCTGGAGTGTAGTGGCGTCATTTTGGCTCACTGCAAGCTCTGCCTCCCCGATTCAAGTGATTCTCCTCCTGCAGCCTCCTGAGTAGCTGAGATTACAGGCGTGCACCACTGCACCCAGTTAATTTTTGTATTTTTAGTATACATGACAGGGTTTCGTCATGTTGGCCAGGCTGGTCTTGCCCGCCTCCGCCTCCCAAAGTGCTGGAATTACAGGCGTGAGCCACCACGCTTGGCCATCAGTTCCTTGTTTTAACCTTATATTGCTGAAAGAGGCACTGAAAAGGATAGGGAAAACAGTCTTGAATTGCCAATGCCCTTCCTCCCCCATCCTCCAGCAGTGACCACATGGCACGTGGAGAGAATCTGTGTTCTTGGGCAAGGGAGAGTGCACTGATTATGGGACTTTGCATTGAACTCAGTGCTGCCCTGTCACAGTGGAAAGCAAAACCAGGCTGAACTCAGCTTATGCCCCCAACAGAGGGAGCATTCAGATGAGCCCAGCAGTTGGAACCTGAGTTCTGACAAGCCTTGCCACTGCAGGCTAAAGTGCTCTGGGGCTCCAAATAAACTTGAAAGGCAGTCCAGGCTACAAAGACTATAACTCCTAGACAAGTGCTAGTGCTGTGCTGGACTTGGAGCCAGTGGACTTGAGGGGCACACAACCTACTGAGACAACAGGTTGCTAAGGGAGTGTTTGTGCTGCCCCTCCCCTAACCGCAGGCAGTGCAGCTTGCAGCAATGAAGCTTGCTCCTTCCTTCTGCTTGAGGAGAGGAGAGGGAAGAGCAGAGCAGACTTTGTCTTGGATCTTGGCTACTAGCCCAGCCACAGTAGGACAGGGCATTGGGCAGACTCATGTGATCCCCATTCCAGGCCCCTAGCTCCTGGATAATATTTCTAGACATACCCTGGGCCAGAGGGGAACCTACTGCCTTGAAGAGAAGAACCCAACTCAGGCAGGATTCCTCACCTGCAGACTAAAGATCCCTTAGGCCCTGAATAACCAGAAACAATATCTAGGTAGTAAAACCGTGGGCCTTGGGTGAGACTCTGAGATGTGCTTGCTTTAAGTAAGACCCAGCACATTCTCAGCTGTGGTGGTAGAGGTGAGAGATTCCTTCTGCTTGAGAGAAGCAGAGGGAAAAGTAAAGGGGATTTTGTTTGGCACCTTAGGTACCAGCTCAGCCACAGTGGGGTAGAACACCAAGTGGGCTCCTGGAGTGCCTGATTCCAGGCCTTGGCTCTTGGATGGAATTTTTGGACCTTCCCTGGGCCAACGAGGAGTCCACTGCCCTAAAGGTTGAGTCCCAGGCCAAGCAGCATTCACCACAAGCTAACTGACCAGCCAGTGGGCCTGAATTGAACGTCAGTGGTAGTAGTCTGGCAGTACTCCCCGTGGGCCTGAGGTGGCAGCGGTCATGAGGTGAGGCTCCTTTGCCTTTGAAAAGGGGAGGGAAGAGTGGGGAAAACAGTGTCCTGTGGTTTGAGTGCCTGCTGTTCAGTATGCCAGGTAGACTCCTAAGGTTTTTGACTCTAGTCTCTGGCTCCTGGATGGTGTCTCTGGGGGTGCCCAGAGCCCAGGGGATTTGCTACCCCGAAGGGAAGGACACAGACCTGGCTGACTTTGCCATCTGCAGATTGTACAGCCTTAGGGCCTTGAGCAAACATAGGCAGTAGCCAGGGAGTGGTTACACTGGGCCTTGGGTGAGACCCAGTGCTGTGCTGGCTTCAGGTCTGACCCAGTGCAGTCCTAGTGGTGATGGCCCCAGGGATACTTGTGTCACCCCACCCCCAGCTCCAGGTGGCTCAGCACAGAGAGAGAGAGAGACTCCATATGTTTAGAAGAAAGTAAGAAAAGAGAACAAGCATCTCTCCCTGGTATTCCAGAGGATTCTTCCAGATCTTATTCAAGACTACCAAGTCAGTACCTCTACGAGTCTGCAAGAACCACAGTATTACTGGGATTAGGGTGCCCCTGATGCAGATATAGCTTAGATCACAATATCCAAGTGCTTTTGAATACCTAGAAAGTCTTCCCAAGGATGGGTACAAACAAGCCCAGACTGTGAAGACTACAATAAATACCTAACTCTTCAATAGACTGATGAACATAAGCATCAAGACCATCCAGGGGCCAAACAGACTCATGCCTGTAATCCTAGCACTTTGGGAGGCCGAGGTGGGCAGATTGCTTGACATCAGGAGTTCAAGGCCAGCCTGGCAAACATGGTGAAACCTTGTCTCTACTAAAACATAAAAAAATTAGCCAGGTGTGTTGGCAGGAGCTTGTAGTGTCTGCTGTTCAGGAAGCTGAGGCAGGAGAATGACTGGAACCCGGGAGGCAGAGGTTGCAGTGAGCTGAGATCATGCCACTGCACTCCAGCCTGGGCGACAGAGTCAAACTCCATGTCAAACAAAACAAAACAAAAACAAACCATCCGGGAAAACATAACCTCACCAAACAAACTACATAGGACACCAGGGACCAATCCTGGAGAAACAGAGATATGTGAACTTTAAGACAGAGAATAGAAAATAGCTGTTTTGAGGAAACTCAAATTCAAGATAACGCAGAGAAGGAATTCAGAATTCTATCAGATGAATTTAACAAAGACATTGAAATAACTAAAGAGACAAGCAGAAATTCTGGAGTTGAAAAATGCAGTTGAGAAACTGAAGAATGCATCAGTGTCTCTTAAGAGCAGAATTGATCAAGTAGAATAAATAATTAGTGAGCTTGAAGACAGGCTATTTGAAAATACCCAGTAAGAGAAGACAAAAGAAAAAAGAATAAAAAAGAATAAAGCATACCTACAAGATGTAGAAATTAGCCTCAAAAGGGCAAATATAACAGTTGTTTTCCTTAAAGAGGAGATAGAGAAAGAGGGGTGGAAAGATAGTTCAAAAGAATAGTAACATGACAAGGATGCTCACTTTTACTGCTATTATTCAACATAGTACTAGAAGTCCTGGCTAGAGCAATCAGACAAGATAAAGAAATAAAGAACATCAAAATTGGAAAGGAAGAAGTTAAATCATCTTTGTTTGCAGATGATATAATTGTATATTTGGAAAAACCTAAAGAATCCACCAAAACCATTAGTACTGATAAACAAATTCAGTAAAGTTGCCGGATACAAAATCAACACACACAGATTAGTAGCATTTCTGTACACCAATGGCCAACAATCTGAAAAGGAATCAAGAAAGTAATTCAGGGCAGGCGTGGTGGCTCACACCTGTAATCACAGAACTTTGGGAGGCCAAGGCAGGTGGATCACCTGAGGTCAGGAGTTGGAGACCAGCCTGACCAACATGGAGAAACCCTGTCTCTACTAAAAATACAAAATTAGCTGGGCGTGGTGGTGCATGTCTGTAATCCCAGCTACTTGGGAGGCTGAGGTAGGAGAATTGCTTGAACCCGGGAGGCAGAGGTTGCGGTGAGAGAGATCACGCCATTGCACCCCAGCACTCCAGCCTGGGCAACAAAAGCAAAACTCCATCTAAAAAAAAAAAAAAAAAAAGGAAAGTAATTCCAATTTACAATAGCTACAAATAAAATAAAATGCCTGGGAATTAACCAAAGAAGTGAAAGATTACTATGATGAGAACTATAACATTGAAGCCAGAAATTGAAGACACAAAAAAATGGAAAGAGGTCAGGAATGGTGGCTCATGTCTATAATCCTAACACTTTGGCCAAACCAGGCCAATCACTTGAGGCCAGGAGTTTGAGACCAGCCTGGCCAACATGGCAAAACTCCTTCTCTACTAAAATTAAAAAAATTAATTGGCAGGGTGTAGTGGCTTACGCCTGTAATCCCAGTACTTTGGGAAGCCAAGGCAGGCAGATTACAAGGTCAGGAGTTCAAGACCAACCTGACCAACATGGCGAAACTCTGTCTCTACTAAAAATACAAAAATTTGCTGGGCGTGGTGGTGCATGCCTGTAATCCCAGCTACTCAGGAGGCTGAGGCAGGAGAATCACTTGAACCCAGGAGGTAGAGGTTGCAGTGAGCCGAAGTTGCACCACTGCAAGCCAGCCTGGGCAATGGAGTGAGACTCTGTCTCAAAAAAAAAAATCACAAAAATTAGCCAGGCATGGTGGTGTGCATCTGTAATCCCAGCTACTTGGGTGGCTAAGGCACAAGAATTACTTGAATCCATGAGATGGAGGTTGCAGTGAGCCGACATCACATCGCTGCACTCCAGCCTGGGCAACAGAGTGAGACTCTGTCTCAAAAAAATGAATAAATAAAAAAGGAAGGAGGATATTCCATGTTTATAGATTAGAAGAATCAATATTATTAAAATGTCTGTACTACCCAAAGTAATGTAGAGATTCAGTGCAGTGACATTCTTCACTGAAATAGAAAATACAATCTTAAAATGTATATGGAACCACGAAAGACCTAGAATAGCCAAAGGTAGCCTGAGCAAACAGAATAAAACTAGAAAAATCACATTACCTGACTTGAAATTATACTGCAGGGCTATAGTAACCAAAACAGCATGGTACTGGCATAAAAACAGATGCATAAACCAATGGAACAGAACAGAGAACCAGAAACAAATCCACACACCTACAGTGAACTCATTTTTGACAAAGGTGCCAAGAATATACACCAAGGAAAAGAAGGTCTCTTCAATAAATGATGCTCAGCAAACTGGATATCCATATGCAGAAGAATAAAACTAGACCCCTATCTCTCACCATATTCAAAAATCAAGTCAAAATAGATTAACGACTTAAATATAAGACTTCAAACTGTGAAATTACTAAAAGAAAACATTGGGGAAACTCTCTAGGACATTGGGGTGGGCAAAGATTTCTTGAGTAATACACCATAAGCACAGGCAACCAAAGCAAAAATGGATAAATGGGATCACATCAAGTTAAAAAGTTTCTGCACAGCAAAGGAAACAATCAACAAAGTGAAGAGACAACCCACAGAATAGGAGAAAATATTTGCAAACTACCCCATCTGACAAGGAATTAATGATCAGAATATATAAGGAGCTCAAACAATTCTATAGGAAAAAAATCTAATATTCTGTTTAAAGATGGGCAAAAGATCTGAACAGACATTTCTCAAAAGACATACAAATGGCAAACAAGTATATGAAAAGGTACTAAACATCATTGATTATCAGAGAAATGCAAATCAAAACTACAAAGAGATGTCTTTTCACCTCAGTTAAAATGGATTTTATCCAAAAGACAGGCAATAACAAATGCTGGTGAGATGTAGAAGACAGGAAACCCTCACACACTGTTGGTGGGAATGTAAATTAGTGTGACCACTGTGGAGAACAGTTTGGAGGTTCCCCAAAAAGCTAAAAATATAGAGCTACCATATGACCCAGCAATCTCACTGCTAGGAATATACCTGAAAGAAAGGAAATCCATATATTGCAGAGATATCTACACTCTCATGTTTATTGCAGTACTATTCACAATAGCCGAGATTTGGAAGCAACCTAAGCATCCAACAACAGATGAACGGATAAAGGAAATGTGGTACATGTACACAATGGGATACTATTCAGCCATGAAAAAGAATGAGATCCTGTAATTTGCAACGGCATGGTTGGAACTGGAGATCAATATGTTAAAGGAAATAAGCCAGGCACAGAAAGACAAACATCACATGTTCTCACTTATTTGTGGTATCTAAAAATCAAAACAATGGAATTCATGGAGATAAAGAGCAGAAGGATGGTTACTAGAGGCTGGGAAGGGTAGTGGAGGCG
>NW_012103388.1:3981832-3986601 GCF_000951045.1 Mandrillus leucophaeus
GGGGGGTTGCTGCTGGAGGGGAGGTGGGGATGGTTAATTGGTACAAAAAATAGTTAGAGAGAATGAATAAGACCTAGTATTTGATGGCACAACAGGGAGACTATAGTCCATAATAATTTAATTGCAAATTTAAAAATAACTAAAAGAGTATAATTGGATTGTTTGTAACACAAAGGATAAATGCTTGAAGAGATGGATACCCCATTTACCCTGATGTGATTATTATGCATTGCATGCCTGTATCAAAATATCTCATGTACCCCATAAATATATACACCTCCTATGTAGCCACAAAAATTAAAAATAAATTACGAAATATGTATTTAAAAAATACCCAACCCATGATGAGATAACACTACACCCCTATCAGAATGGCTAAAATAAAAAGTAGTGATAACACAAAATGCTGGAAAGGATGTGGAGAAATTGATCACTCAAACACTGTTGGTAGAAATGTGAAATTGTCAAACCACTGTAGAAGAGTTTGGCAGTTTCTTATAAAACTAAACATGCCATTACCGTATGACCAGGCAATTACATTCTTGGACAATTATCTGGGACAGATTATAATTTGTGTTCTTACAAAACTTGTACACGAATGTTCATAGCAATTTTATTTTATTTTTTGTTTGTTTTTTGTTTTTGTTTTCTTTTTTTGAGACAGGGTCTCACTCTGCTGCCCAGACTGGAGTGCAGTGGAGCAGTCATAGCTTACTGCAACCTTGACCTCCTGTGTTCAAGCAATGCTCCCACCTCAGCTTCCAGGTAGCTAGAGCTATAGGCATGAGTCACCATACCTGGCTAATTAAAAAAAAAAAATTTGTATAGATGGGGTCTCAGTATGTTATCCAGGCTGATCTCCAACTCCTGGGCTCAAGGGATCCTCCCTCCTTCACCTCCCAGAGTGCTACAATTACAGGCATGAGCCACTGTGCCCAGCCTACAACTTTATTTGTAATAACTCCCCAAACTGGAAAGAAATCAGACATCTTTCAACAGGTGAATAGCTAAACAAAGTGTGGTACATCTGGCAAAAAAACAGACGCATTCAGATGAATCTCTAGGAATTATGCTAACTGGAAAAGGCCAACCCCAAAAGGTTATATACATCATGGAGTACTACTCAGCTATTAAAAAGATGAATTATTTGGCTGGGAGCTTTGGCTCACACCTGTAATCCCAGCACTTTGGGAGGCTGAGGTGGTCAGATCACCTGAGGTCAGGAGTTTGAGACCAGCCTGGCCAACATGGCAAAACCCCATCTCCACTAAAAATACAAAAATTAGCTGGGCGCGGCAGCAGGCGCCTGTACTCCCAGCTATTCAGGAGGTGAGGCAGGAGAATGGCTGGAACCCAGGAGGCAGAAGTTGCAGTGAGCTGAGATTGTGCCACTGCACTCTAGCCTGGGCAATGGCGCAAGACTCTGTCTCAAAAAAAAAAAAAAAAAAAAAGAATAAATTATTAATACATGCAACAGTTCAGATAAATCTCTAGGAACTATGCTGACTGGAAAAAGCCAACCCCAAAAGGTTATATATTGTATAATTCAATCTATGTAACTCTTCTCAAATGGCAACATTTTAGCAATGGACAACAGATTGTTGGTTGCTAGGTGACCGTGGTGAATACCTAACATATGATACAATTGTGTAGAATTAAATACATACATTACACAAATGTGTAAAAATAAAAGGAGATTTCTGAGTAATATTGTATCAAAGTTGATATCCTGGTTGTGATTTTGTGCTGTAGTTTTGGAAGATGTTACCACTGGAGGAAATGGGTAAATGTTTCATAGAATCTCTTTGCATTATTTCTTATAACTGCATGTGAATTAAAATTATCTCATTAAAATTTTCAGTTAAAAAAAAAATAATCAGGGCCAGATGTGGTGGCTCATGCCTATAATCCCAGCACTTTGGGAGGCCAAGGCAGGTGGATCACTTGAGGTCAGGAGTTTGAGACCAGCCTGGCCAACATAGTGAAACCCCTTCTCTACCAAAAAAATACAAAAGTTAGCTGAGTGTGGTGGCAGATGCCTGTAGTCCCAGCTACTCGAGAGGCTCAGGTGGGAGAATCACTTGAATCCAGGAGGCAGCAGTTACAGTGAGCTGAGATGGCACCACTGCACTCCAGCCTGGGGGACAGAGTGAAACCCTGTCTCAAAACAAAAACAAAACATTAACCATAAACACAACATTTTCCTTAAAAAGCATCAGGCCAGGAAAACTCCAGGCCAAACTTTCAGTTCTGTTCTGGAATGCCACAGGTTTTTCTCAGAACCTCATGTGACTTCAGATCGTTGTTCTTACTATACATCTGTTCAGATACACTCACTCACATAATATATATATCTTTTCCTTAATACGATTATTTAAAAGACAGGGTCTTACTACATTGTCCAGGCTGGACTTGAACTCCTGGGTTCAAGCAATCCTCCTGCCTCAGCCTCTTGAGTAGCTGGGATTACAGGCACACACCACAGCTCCCAGCTTCAACATCTGTTTCTTTACAGTCTTTCCTCATCCATCATTCTATTGAATAGACATTAAGCCATGTCTATTATTTTTAATAATAGACATTAAGTACTTTGTAGGTTGATGAATTAATCTCTTGCTAATGTGGCCCTGAGCAGCCCTTAATTGCTCTCTAGTGCCTGGAGTCTCATATGAGATCTCCTTCCTTTCCTTCCTTCCTTCCTTCCTTCCTCTTTCCCTCCCTCCCTCTTTCCCTCCCTTCCTCCTTCCTTCCCTCCCTTCCTCCCCTCCCTGTCCCACCCTCCCTCCCTTTCTTTCTCTGTCTCTTTTTTTTTTCTGTGAGACAAGGTTTCACTCCGTCACCTAGGCTGGAGTGCAGTGGCATGACCACTGCTCACTGCAGCCTCAACTGCCCAGGCTCTGGTGATTTTCCCACCTCAGCCTCCTGAGTAGCTGGGACTACAGGCAGGCATCCACCACAACATGCAGCTAATTTTTTGGTATTTTTTGGTGGAGATGGGGTTTTGCCATGTTGGCCATGCTGATCTTGAACTCCTGGACTCAAGTGATCCACCTGCCTTGGGCTCCCAGAGTGCTGGGATTATAGGTGTGAGCCACCGTGGCTGGCCAAGATTTCCTTTCTATGAAACTTGAAAATGTCTGATAGATGACCTTATAGCATTGAAAAGATTATGCCTTTAGATCTACTAATACTGAATTCTTTATTTTATTTATTTTTATATATATTTTTGAGACGGAGTCTCGCTCTGTCACCTAGCCTGGAGTGCAGTGGTGCACAGTGGATCTCGGCTCACTGCAAGCTCCACCTCCCGGGTTGACGCCATTCTCCTGCCTCAGCCTCCTGAGTAGCTGGGACTACAGGCGCCCACTACCACGCCCGGCTAATTTTTTGTGTTTTTTAGTAGAGACGGGGTTTCACCATGTTAGCCAGGATGGTCTCGATCTCCTGACCTCATGATCCACCCTCCTTGGCCCCCCAAAGTGCTGGGATTACCAGTGTGAGCCACCATGCCCAGCCACCAAATTCTTATATTCTGGAAACACAAATCTTTTTATAGAGAAGAGACTAAATCTCCTTTTCCTCCTCCTTCTTCCTCCTCCTCTTCTTCATTCTCTTCCTCATCTTTTTCTACTCCATTTTCACCACATACAGACACTAGACATAGTCCTTTGCTTTGTCTCATGCTCACAACAAGCCTATGAAGGAAGTATTATTTCTGCCAGCTTATACATATAAGAAAAAAAATGAGGCCCAGCCACTTACCCATGGTCACATGGCGGATTGCTGGAGGCCGAAAGAGTGAGGGTCGTGATCAACTCGGTATACCACTGGAGGCTGTATGAGTAAGCAGCAAACTGTTTCTCATAACACAGAATGTTGGCAAACTGGCATTCGCAGCCAGGACTGCTGAGGGCAGTCACGATCCAGGCACAAATGTTTCTTATTACTAGGCATAATTAAAGCCTATCAGTAACAATATGAACCTGTGATCAATTAAGCAGCGGACCAGTTGTTACCTCCTCCTCCTTGCCCTTGTTACCCAATAAATACAAACGGCTGTAGAAGCTCAGGGGCTGCCTTTGCTCACTAGAAGCAGGGAGCCCTTTTCATCTTGTCTTCTTCTCGTTTCTTCTTCCCCATGTTAGTCTTTCCTTAAAATAGTTATTTTTGTTTTTTGTTATCATTTCTATGTTCCTCCCTTCCTTTAGTCTCATAATGACAGTCTCAGGCAGAAACAGTAGTAACTGCTGTAATGATGGTCTCAAGTAGTAACAGTAGTAACTGTTACAGTGACTGTCTCAAGTAGTAACTGTGGCAGTCTGCCACAGCTGAGAAGTAGCAGAGCCAGGAATAAAGCATGGGTCAAATGTGCATTCTCACAACACCACACCTGTGGTTCTGTTACCGTACCAGGTTCCTTGCCCAATGCATGACAAGTCACTACACTGAGGCACCAAGTTGCAACAGAGAAAGAGGTTTAACCATCAGGCAGCCAAGTGAGGAGATGGGAGGAAGCCTCAAACCCCAGGGAGTTTGGGGCTAGGGATTTTAAGGGGTTTGGATGAGTAGGGGGCTGAGGTGTGGGGATTGTTGATTGGTTGAGGAGGACTGGGTGAGGTCATGGACAGGGACGTGAAGAATCTGTATTCTTCTGCTGATTCAGTTCCTCTGAGGGGAGTCTTCAAACTGGTTGGCATCAGCCATTCCAATTGAATTCAGGATCTGGAAAACATCTGACACAACCTTTTTTTTTTTTTTTTTTTTTTTTT
>NW_012103388.1:3986651-3988276 GCF_000951045.1 Mandrillus leucophaeus
GAATTCAGGATCTTTTGAGTTATTGACCCCTTTATTTTTATTTTTATTTTTATTTTTTTTTTTTTTTTTTCTGAGAGTCTTGCTTTGTTGCCCAGGCTGAAGTGCAGGAGTGCAGTGGTGCAATCTCAGCTCACTGTAACCTCCACCTCTCGGGTTCAAGAGATTCTTCTATCTCAACCTCCCAAGTAGCTGGAATTAATTTTTATATTTTTAGTAAAGACCAGGTTTCACCATGTTGGTGAGGCTGGTATTGAACTTCTGACCTCAAGCAATCCACCCACCTTGGCCTCCCGAAGTGCTGGGATTACAGGCAGGAGCTACCGTTCCTGGCCTTAAGCAATTCTTAAAAGCAATTCTAATGAGTCTAACATTAGAGATCCTATCTACAGGAACAATGGGGATGCAAAATAGTATCTAGTGCTAGGAGATTTTGAGTTAGCAAGCAGCTACGGGAAGCTTACCAAAGTGTGGCTTGATTAACATTTAATTATACCTAATTTTCCATCCAGAATCTGGCATGTAATTCTTGTTAACCTTGTTGTCAGAGGTATTTGAACCAGAGCAATTCCTTTTTGAATAGGGTTGGGTAAAATAAGGCTGAGACCTACTGGGCTGCATTCCCTGGAGGTTAGGCGTCCTTAGCCACAGGGTGAGATTGGAGGTCAGCACAAGATACAGGTCACAAAGACCTTGTTGATAAAACAGCATACGCAGTAAAGAAGGCGGCCACATCCCACAAATCCAAGACTGCGATGAAAGTGACCTCTGGTTGTCCTCACTGCTCATGATACGCACATTATAATGTATTAGCATACTAAAAGACACTCCCATCAGCACCATGACAGTTTACAAATGCCATGGCAATGTCAGGAAGTTATCCTATGGGGTCTAAAAAGAAGAGGAACCCTCAGTTCCAAGGATTGCCCACCCCTTTCCTGGAAAACACATAAATAACTCACTCCTTGTTTAGCATATAAACAAGAAGTAATTGGAAGTATCGTCAGTCCAGCACCCATGCTGTTGCTCTGCCGGTGGAGTAGCCATTCCTTTATTCCTTTCCTTTCCTTCTTTTTTTGAGACAGTCTCACTCTGTCACCCAGCTGGAGTGCAGTAGTGTGATCCCGGCTCACTGCAACCTCCACCTCCCAGGTTCAAGTAATTCTCCTGCCTCAGCCTCCTGAGTGGCTGGGACTACAGGCATGTGCCACCATGCCTGGCTATTTTTTTTTTTCATATTTTTAGTAGAGACGTATTTTCTCCACGTTGGCCAGGCTGGTCTCGAACTCCTGATCTCAGGTGATCCTCCTGCCTTGGCCTCCCAAAGTGCTGGGATTACAGGTGTGAGTCACTGCGCACGGCCTCCTTTACTTTTTTCTTTCTTTTTTTTTTTTTTTTATTTGAGACAGAGTCTCGCTCTGTAGCCCAGGCTGGAGTGCAGTGGCATGATCTTGGCTCACTGTAACCTCCGCCTCCCGGGTTCAAGTGATTCTCCTGCCTCAGCTGCCTGAGTAGCTGGGACTACAGGCACGTGTGCCATCACGCCTGGCTAATTTTTGTATTTTTAATAGAGTCAGGGTTTCACCATGTTGCTTAAGCTGGTCTCAAGCTCCTGACCTCATGATCTG
>NW_012103388.1:3992891-3999941 GCF_000951045.1 Mandrillus leucophaeus
AAAAAAAAAAAAAAAAGAGAAAAGACACGTCTATGCAAAGGGTGGCTAGTTCAGCTTGCAATTGAATTGTACAAGTGCTTTTCCTCAAGATACCACTCCTACATAGAATGTTAAAAAGATGCTGAAATTTAATCAAATCAATTTTGTGTGTGTGTGTGCATCACAGGGTCTCACTTTGTTGTCCAGGCTGGAGTGCAGTGGCGCGAACACGGCTCATTGCACCCTCGACCTCGTGGCCTCAAGTGATCCTCCCTCCTCAGCCCTGCAGGTAGCTAAGACAACAGGTGTGTGTCACTACACTCCGCTAATTTTTATTTATTTATTTTTTTGTAGAGTTGTAGAGACAGCGTTTCGTGATGTTTCCCAGGCTAGTCTGGGACTCCTGAGCTCAAGTGATCCATCAGCCTTGGCTTCCCAAAGTGCGGGGATTGTACAGGTGTGAGCCACTGTGCCCAGCCTACAATCAATATATATGTATATTTTACTTCTTTGGCAAGGACATTCTTTTTTATAACTTTTAAATTTACCACCTTTTATATTTACAGAAAAGTTACATAAATAATACAGAGAATCCCCATTTGCCTGGCTGCACTTCTTAATGACTGTAGTGCCTTTATCAAAACCAGGATCTTAGCATTGTAACATACCATTAGCAAAACTACCAATTGTATTCAAATTACACCAATTTTCCACTAAGGTCTTTTTCTTGGTCCAGGATCCATACAGGATCCCATGTTGCATTTAATTACTGTGTCTCCTTAGCGTTCTCTAATCTGTGAAAATTCTGCCAAGGCATTCTTAGGTAAAAATGGCCTTTTTTCCCTTGCCAGTGTATTGCATTCAAAGAATATAATGATCACTACCTTGAATTGTGTTAAGGCACAAAATTTACCTATAATTGCCTTTTGTTGTTGTTGCTGTTGTTGAGATGGAGTCTCACTCTGTCGTCCAGGCTGGCACGGTCTCAGCTCACTGCAACCTCCACTTCCTGGATTCAGCTGATTCTCCTGCCTCAGCCTCCTGAGTAAATGGGATTACAGATGCCTGCCACAATGCCAGGCTAATTTTTGTATTTTTAGTAGAGGTGGGGTTTCACTATGTTGCTCAGGCTGACCTCAGGTGATCTGCCCACCTTGGCCTCCCAAAGTGCTGGGGTTACAGGTGTGAGCCACTGTGCCCGGTCTATAATTGCTTTTATGTGATCAGTGAAAATGGACACAATAGAAAAGGCAAATAATGCTTTAGTATGATTATGAAGATGACTTCATGGACCTTCTGAAAGAGCCGAGGGACTCCCATGGGGCTATGGACCATAGCATACAAACTCCTGGTAGAGGAAGAGCTGCTCAGATTTTGCTTTTCAGCATCAGACCTGCTAGGCTTGATGCAGCAGCTGTTACCTCTGGGGCACATTCAAAACTCCTTGGGGATAAGAACCATTTCCACCCAGATGAAATGCCAGAGCCAGGAGCCCACGGAAACAGCTGTGGCACCTTTCCAGGAACCTCCACTTCAGTACCAGTATCCCAGGTGTCCCAGGCTTCCTGCTGCCCAAGGCCACACAAAAGGGACCCCGGATGTGCAGAGCAACTTTACAGAATGGTAGGGAAGAGCAAGCTTGTCTCCATCGTTCCTGTGCTCATGGTACAACTACAGGAACCCAAAGATCAAACCCCAGGGTGCTCCACAGGCTGCTTTCTCTTGGACAATGACCTGCCTTCCTGCTCCACAGCGAGTACCCTGTGTCTTGGACTTCTCTGTCTTTTCTTCAGTATTTCACTTTCCAGAACACGGCAGCAGGTTACCCGAGAAATGAATTGTTGACACTGTGAGAATGACCATGAAAATGTTCATTGTGGTAGGCAGGGGAATTCATGGCTTAACAGGAGACTCCTGGAGGTAGAATACCTTAAAAGCAAGAAATAATTGTGTGATGGAGAGTATTTCAGGAGTGGGTCAAAGGCAAATCGGGTGATTCTGGAGCCCCTAAAATTACATGAAGGGCCTACTTGGCCTAGACAAAGTCAGAGGAATGGAATGATTAAATGATTGGAGGAGGGAGACAAAAGCTGTGCTGCAGTGGGTTATCTCTTCATGAGAAGATGGCTATACTATAGGGCTTTTTTCAGTTTCCAGTGAATGAAAAATATGTAATGTTTACATTGTCAGGGTCCAAGAGAACACGCCATATGTCTCAGTTTACACAGCTGATTTCATGGACCACCATATTTCTAACATTTCCATGTTGTTCTTCCTTATAGACATTTGGACATGACTTAGGTAGGTCATGTTTTAATATTTTGGGGGGACCAGTCTTCTTCCTATACCTCCCTGGTTTAGGAGGCTGTCATCTTTTTTTTTTTTGAGACAAAGTCTTGTTCTGTCACCAGGCTGGAGTGCAGTGGCATGATCTTGGCTCACTGCAACCTCTGCCTCCCGGGTTCAAAACTCAGCCTCCCAAGTACCTGGGATTACAGCCGCACACTACCATACCTGGCTAATTTTTGTATTTTTAGTAGAGACAGCGTTTCACCATGTTGGCCAAGATGGTCTCGATCTCTTGACCTCATGATCCACCTGCCTCAGCCTCCCAAAGTGCTGGGATTACAGGCATGAACCACCGCACCCGGCCCTCACCTCCTTTTTTTACCCCTTTTTTAAGACAGAGTCTCGCTCTGTCGCCCAGGCCAGAATGCAACAGCCCAATCTCAGCTCACTGCAACCTCCGCCTCCTGGGTTCAAGGGATTCTGCTGCCTCAGCCTCCCGAGTAGCTGGGACTACAGGTGCCTGACGCCACACCTGGCTAATTTTTTGTATTTTTAGTAGAGATGGGGTTTCACTACATTGGCCAGGCTATCTGGGGAAGCAGCCCCCAATATTTCAACATAGGTTCTTTTCTATTTTCCCTAAGTGCCAGCTGGGAAATAAAGAGAAAGAGTAAAAAGAGAGGAATTTTACAGCTGGGTCTCTGGGGGTGACATCACATATGGGTAGAACTGTAATGACGACCCCAAGCCACAAAAACAGCAAGTTTTTATTAGGGATTTTAAAAGTGGAGGGGGTGTACAAACAGGGAATAGATCACAAGGATCACATGCTTCAAAGGGCAATAAAGATCACAAAGCAAGGCAAAATTAGAATTACTGATGAGGGTCTATGTCCTGCTGTGCATGTATTGTTTTGATAAATATCTTAACAGGAAACAGGGTTCAAGAGCAGAGAACCGGTCTGATTAGAATTTACTAGGCTGGAATTTCCCAATCGTAGTAAGCCTGAGGGTACTGCAGGAGACCAGGGCATATTTCAGTCCTTATCTCAACTGCATAAGACAGACACTCCCAGAGCGGCCGTCTATAGACCTCCCCCCAGGAATGCGTTCCTTCCCCAGTTCCTTGCTGGGAAAAGGATTCAGTGATATCTCTCCTACTCGCACATCCATTTATAGGCTCTCTGCAAGAAGAAAAACAGGACTCTATTCTGCCCGACCCTTCAGGCAGTCGGACCTTATGGTTATCTTCCCTTATTCCCTGAAAATCGCTATTATTCTGTTCTTTTTTAAGGTGTACTGATTTCATATTGTTCAAATACATATGTTTTATAATCAATTTGTGCAATAGTGGTCCTGAGGTGATGTACATTCTCAGCTTATGAAGATAACATGATTAAGAGATTAAAGTAAAGACAGGCATAAGAAATTATAAGAGTATTACTAGGGAAGTGATAAATGTCTATGAAATCTTCACAATTTATGTTCAGAGATTGCAGTAAAGACAGGTGTTAGAAATTATAAAAGTATTAATTTTGGGAACTGATAAATGTCCATGAAATTTTCACAATTTATGTTCTTCTGCTTCGGCTCCAGCCAGTCCCTCCATTTGGGGTCCCTGACTTCCCGCAACACCAGGCTGTTTGTTACCTGTTTTCTATGCAGAAAGAGAGGCAAGGGTGTGGCAAGTAACATCGCTGGACAGTTCGGCGGAGGTGTCAGGTTAACCTGACTGGAACAAATGGGGTGCACAGGAAGGTAAATTTGGGGGACAGGTTGTACTGCTGAGCAGACACCTTGTACCTGAAATGCACACCTACGAGCTGAGCTATCAGTGTTCTGTGTGCTACATCTGCAGAAGGTCAAACTGGCTTTTCTTTCAAGCCCTGAATTATGAAACAGGATTGTACACGTTTTGGAAAAATCCTTGTGGGTGTTTTTCTAAAAGTATAAATTTGGCCTTTTGGTTTTCATCTGGTCCTGGGGAGACTTTTCAACATTTACGTCTGGTCTCTACTACCTTCACTATGGGCAAATAATAAGTGGTCAATTAATGCTTATAGAATAAAATTCACTCCTCCAACATGACAGGATTTTAAATGATTCTATGGCCTGGTAGTAACACCTTCTCTGTATTCCTCCTCCAGAGTTTGAACATTCAGAAAGTAGGGAGGATACAGGGCTGAGAAAGGGGGTTGGTTTATGGAGCCCCCTTTGAGCATAGTGTGTGCCTTAACAGGTCATGTCTTCCCTACTAGACTCTCCTCTCTAGGCCAATTGTCTTCTCCTTATAGTTCCCAACCACAACCTGCAACACCCCTCCTGTTCTACTGCTTCCAGACCTTTGTTCATATGACCCCTTTCCTTCATGAAATCTCCCTCTCCCACTTTGTTCCCCAGCCCCTCTAAATCTTTTTTTTTTTTTTTTTTTGAGATGGAGTCTCACTCTGTTGCCCGGGCTGAAGTGCCGTGATGTGGTCTCAGCTTACTGCAACCTCTGCCTCCCGGGTTCAAGCGATTCTCCTGCCTCAGCCTCCCGAGTAGCTGGGATTACAGGTGCCTGCCACCATGCCTGGCTAATTTTTTGTATTTTTAGTAGAGACAGGGTTTCACCATGTTGGCCAGGCTGGTCTCGAACTCCTGCCCTCATGATCTGCCCACCTCAGCCTCCCAAAGTGCTGGGATTACAGGCGTGAGCCACAGCACCCAGCCCCGCCCCTCTAAATCTTATCTAGTCTTCAAGGCCCACCTCAGGTTCTGACTTTTCAGAGATTTTCTTTGTAATTCATCATCATTATCTCTGCAATACTGATAATAATGATGACAAGTATCAATCACTGAACAGTTACTATATACCAGTGGCTGTAGTAAACCCCAATATAATTTCATTTAATTATCATAAGAACCTTGTACTTGTGGGTGGGGAAAGCTAAGAGAATTTGGGTGCACTGACCATGCCAGACTCTAAGTGACAGAGCTGGAAATGCAGCCTTAGTTTGCCTGGCTCTGAAGACCATGCTTTTAACTGCTCTCCAGTTTGCCCTCCTGAAAAGTTCTAGCTATCTAATTGGGAGAAACTGATTAATTACATAGGACCTCAAAGATCATGCAGTCTGTGTTGATCCATTTGCATTGCTATAAAAAAGTACCTGAGGCTCTTGCCGGAAGTAGATACTGGTGCCATGCTTCTTATACAGCTTGCGGGAGTATGAACCAAATAAACCTCTTCTTTTATAAATTGCTCAGCCTCAGGCATTGCTTTATAGCAACACAAACAAACTAACAGAAAATTGGTCCTGAGGAGCATTGCTGTAAAGATACTTGAAAATGTGGAAGCAGCTTTGGAAATTGATAACAGGCAAAGATTGGAAGAGTTTGGAGGGCTCCGAAGAAGACAGGAAGACAAGGGAAAGTTTGGAACTTCTTAGAGACTTGTTAAGTGGTTGTGACCAAAATGCTGATAGAAATATAGCCAGCGAAGGCCAAGCTGGTAAGGTCTTAGATGGAAATGAGGAACCCACTGGGAACTAGAGGAAAGGTCACCCTTGTTATGCCCTAACAAAGAACTTGGCTACATTGTGTCCATGTGCTAGGGATCTGTGGAAGTTAGAAGTTAAGAGTGATGACCTAAGGTATCTGGTGGAAGAAATTTCTAAGCAGCAAAAAATTCAAGATGTGGTATTGCTGCTTCTAACAGCCTACAATCAGATACAGGAAGAAAGAGATGACCTAACGTTGGAATTTGGAATTAAAAGGGAAGTAGAGCATTCAAATGTGTTTCAGAAATCTTGGAGATATCCCCTCCCATCACAGGCCCAGACGCCTAGGAGGAAAGAATGGTTTTGTGAGCCAGGCCTGTGGGGACCACTGTGCTGTGCCACCTTGGGAGGCTGCTTCCTGCATCCTGGCTGCTCTGGCTCTGGCCATGACTCAAAGGGCCACAGGTACAGCTCAGGCTGCTGCTTCAGAGGGCACAGGCTGTAAGCCTTGCTTCCAAGTGGTATTAAGTCTCCAGGTGTGCAGAATGCACGAATGAAGGAGGCTTGGCAGCTTCCACCTAGAATTCAGAAGGTGTATGGGAAAGCCTGGGTGCCCAGGCAGAAGCCTCCCACAGAGGCAGAGTCCTCACAGAGAGGCTCTCCTAGGGCAGTGCTGAGGAGAAATGTGGGCTGGAGACCCCACTCCTGCTTACCATTTGTGTTAGTCAGTTTTGCATTGCTATAAGGGAATACCTGAGACTCAGCAATTTATAAAGAAAAGAGGTTTATTTGGCTCATGGTTCTGCAGACTATATAAGAAGAATGGTGCCAGCATTTGTTTCTAGTGAAGGCCTCAGGAAGCTTACAGTCATGGTGGAAGGTGGAGGGGGAGAATGTGTATCACAAGGTGACAGAGGGAGTAAGAGAGAGGGAGCCATGTTCTTTAAAACAACCAGCTCTCATGTGAACTCATTGCCACAGGGACAGCACCAAGACATTCATGAGAGATCTGCCCCATGACCCAAACTCCTTCCACTAGGCCTCACCTTCAACACTGGGAATCACATGTCAACATGTGATTTGGAGAGGACACATAGCTAAACCATATCACAGTCCAAGCCTCTCATTTTACAGATGAGGAACCCAAAGTCCTAAAAGGCAGAGATTTGACCTAGGTAACACAGTAAACATGTTGGCAGACCAGTTTTCCCTGTTCCCAGACTCATTCATCATATATTTATTCAAGAAACATGGATTAAAGCCTACTCTGTTTAAGGCACTGTGTTGGGCTGCTGTACCTTCCC
>NW_012103388.1:3999991-4021397 GCF_000951045.1 Mandrillus leucophaeus
ATGGACATTACATTTTAGAGAGTCCTTGAAGTGATCTGGACTTCGAGTATGATCAAGTCTTGGAGTTTGGAGGTTGTTGGGACCGAGGCTTTCAATTTATTCAAGAAACATGGATTAAAGCCTACTCTGTTTAAGGCACTGTGTTGGGCTGCTGTACCTTCCCTGGGTGCTCCTTTTGCAAGTTTAATGAATCCACACACAAAACTGCCTTATTATGCAGGATCAAGTAAACTCCTGCCTCCTCTTAGGACAGCTCTGTGCAGATGCACCACGCACCACTAATGGCACCAACATGATGCCCTTGCCATTGGTGTTCATGCACCATGGCCTGACTCACACTCAGAGCAGTTGCAGTTCCATAGGGGAGGGGGTGTGAATACAGCTATTTATTCCTTTACAGAGTAGCATGGGAAGTGGAGAAGGGCCCTGATTGTGATGATGGGCCCTGATTGTGATGATGATTCAACATGGCCCAAGTAACTCTTTCAGGAACAAGCATTAGAAAACAGGAAACATCACTCTTAGCTTCACCAACTAAGTCCAATCCCATTCCAAAAGACGTCCCTCTCTTGCTCTAGTGTGTGTATGTATGCAGAAGTCACCAAGCTTGTCTTCTTAGGTATCTACTACCCTGGCACCACTACCTGGTTTTATCGCTATTATTATTTATTGCCTGGAAGATTTTGCCTGAGAATCCTGGGAGATTCCCAACAAACCCTGTGAAGTGAGCTGATAGGACTTAGGGGCCACAATGAGGTCCTGTTTGAGAACTTGGAAGGAAAAGAAATGCAGTTGTTCTTTGAGAGTTCAACAGTAATATCAACATGTACTAGCTCATAGCAGATATATGTATATCTATGCAATGGAGACAGATGGCTACTAGGTTAGAAGCACTTGACTGCCACTTACCTTGTTACATGCCACCCAAGCAGGTGACTGAGCAGACAGCACATCAACAGGGCTTTTGAAATGGTTGTTCAGTGGAGACTCACAGGCACAGAAGCAGCAGCTGGGGTGCATTTCCCCTGATGTCCATGACATTCTGGTGTAGACTGTGACAATCCACAAAGGCCAAGAAACAGCATGTAGGAAACGGGCCCTAGCCCTTGGGCTGTATGGCTTTCACGCTTCATGGTTGGGAAGTGCCAGTTCTTCCTCTGGAGTGTTAGGAGTTGAGATGCATCAGCGGATGTGACAGAACCTTGGCCACTAGTCCTACTCTGTCATTTCAGCCTTCTTCAGCTGGAAAAGCACCAGCTATTCCCATGGTGTTTTTAGAAAGATGGGAGGCCAAGCCTTGTGGTTGCAGCTATAGTACAGGAAGGATCAGAAAGACGAAACTGGCACTTCAGCATTCTACCAGGATTGGCTGACCTGGGTTTCTGTGGATCTTTGCAAGCGACCAACTCCTTCAAGAAACATATCAGCCGTGTCTGAGAAGTGAGGGGACAGCGATTTGTTGATGGACATTACATTTTAGAGAGTCCTTGAAGTGATCTGGACTTCGAGTATGATCAAGTCTTGGAGTTTGGAGGTTGTTGGGACCGAGGCTTTCAAGCTCCTTATGAAGACAGGTCTGGTGTCTGTCCTACAGATGTATCTTGCCAGAAACCAGACAACAGGCTGTCGTTGCATTAGTCTGCTCTGATGATACATTGGGGCCAAAACCCTCCCTACCTTGACTTCCCACAGACCCCCCTACAGGCTGCACCTCCCATGGCAATTTACCCTATGCTGCTTTCCTAGGTGCCTCTGATACGGTATTTTTGCAAGATGGTATTTTCCAGCAACCCTGCCTTCAGCCCCACAAGATGGGAAAAGTTACGTGTCTCTCTAACTACCCCATCCTCCAAGTAGGGACCGTCAAGAGAATGGCTGGTAAAATGTGGTGGTGGGCACGGGAAGGCAAAATGGGCATTGTATTCCCTGTTGGAGACAGCTGAGGTGCAGGAGCATCCAGGGGTACAGGTCTTTGGGAAGTTTGGATGGGTATGGCAAGGTGGAGGGGGTGGGAGCTGCTCCTGTAGCACTGCCCGCCCCCCAGCCTTGACCCCACCTGCAGCAGGGGCCACAGGGCTACTTGTGCTCCCGTGGAGGGTACCTCTCCCCTGGCCTCAACAGTAGCCCTGGCAGGACCGAAGGGCCCTCCAAGCTCAGTATGCCTCAGGTTGACCCCCTCCAACTCTTTATCAATACAAACTTCCTGAGAGGTAAATCCAAGGAGGAGAATATATTTACAAGTGACTAGCGCCCTGCCCTAAGGGACTGTCAGGAACTGAAGCCCTATAACCCTACACCTCTGTTACTAGAAGCCTAAATTGCAGGTAATCCTCCTCACCTGGACTCTTCTATGTCTACAGTTCCATATAGCTTTAATCTAACTCAAGCTTCCCAGATCTCTTCTCTATTTACAATCAAACCTTGGTGATCTCATGCTGGTCCATTGCTTTAAATAGCAGCTAGAAATTGATGACTCACCCCCCTCCATTTATATCTCCCACTGTGGCCTTGCCCCTGAACTTCAAAGTCACATGTTCACACCTAACATCTCTACTTGGATGTCTGATAGGATCCCAATCTTAATCTGTCTTAAACAAATGCATTTCTGCCACTCTACCTCAAATTCACTGCTCCTCCATTCACCTAGCTGCTCACATACAAAACTTGGGAGTTATCCTTGATTCTTTATTTTCCCTTACACCCTTTAAAATTGTCCAGCAGGCCAGGCGTGGTGGCTCACACCTGTAATCCTAGCACTTTGGGAGGCCAAGGCAGGCGGATCACTTGAGGTCAGGAATTCCAGACTAGCTGGCCAACATGGCGAAACCGCATCTCTACTAAAAATACAAAAATTAATCGGGCGTGGTGGCACTTGCCTGTAGTCCCAGCTACTCGGAAGGCTGAGGCATGAGAATTGCTTGAACCCTGGAGGCAGAAGCTGCAGTGAGCTGAGACTGCACCACTACACTCCAGCCTGAGTGACAGAGTGAGACTCCTTTAAAAAAAAAAAAAAAAAATCACCCAGCAAATCCTACTGATGCTCTACCTTCAAATAACCACTTCAACTGCTCCCATTTTAAACCATCATCTTCCACAGGACAACCACAAGGATCTCGCTCCCTGCTCCCACCTTCATACCCTGATTATCTCATTCTCCTTCACATCACCTTGAATAATCCTTTAAAAATGAGACAGGTCAGCTGGGCGCGGTGGCTCAAGCCTGTAATCCCAGCACTTTGGGAGGCCGAGCCGGGTGGATCACGAGGTCAGGAGATGGAGACCATCCTGGCTAACACGGTGAAACCCTGCTTCTACTAAAAATACAAAAAATTAGCTGGGCATGGTGGCGGGCGCCTGTAGTCCCAGCTACTTGGGAAGCTGAGGCAGGGGACTCACTTGAACGTGGTGACGCAGAGGTTGCAGTGAGCCGAGATCACGCCAGTGCACTCCAGTCTGGGCGACAGAGTGAGACTCCGTCTCAAAACAACAACAACAAACAAAAAACAAATACTCTATATACCACAAGTATACTATATATACTGAAACTGCAAGTAAGGCTCAGTTGTATTTGCTACCATCAGTATAATCCATGTGACTTTTTTTTTTTTTTTATGTGACGGAGTCTTGCTCTGTTACCCAGGCAGGAGTGCAGTGGTGTGATCTCAGCTCACTGCAATCTCTGCCTCCCAGGTTCAAGCGATTCTACTGCCTCAGCCTCCCGAGTAGTTGGGATCAAAGGCACCCGCCACCATGCCTGGCTCATTTTTGTATTTTTAGTAGAGGTGGAGTTTCACCATGTTGGCCAGGCTGGTCTTGAACTCCTGACCTCAGGTGAGCCACCCACCTTGGCTTCCCAAAGTGCTGGGATTATAGGCCTGAGCCACTGTGCCCAGCCAATCCATGTGAATATTAATGCACAGAGTCTTTGAAAGTTTTGGCTACTTACATGATGTTATTGTAAATGATTCAACTTTGTCTTGAAATTGATTACTCTTCTTCAAGATTCTGGAATAATCTAATATAAGAATATCTTGTGTTGCAAGACAGATGTTAAAGAGCTTTACCACCGGCAGGCGGGGCGCAGTGGCTCACACCTGTAATCCCAGCACTTTGGGAGACTGAGGCAGGTGGACAATGAGGTCAGGAGTTCAAGGTCAGCCTGGCTAAATGGTGAAACCCCATCTCTACTAAAAATACAAAAAAGATTAGCTGGGTGCAGTGGTGGGCGCCTGTAATCCCAGTTACTGGGGAGGCTGAGGCAGAGAACTGCTTAAACCCAGGAGGTAGAGGATGCAGTGAGCCGAGATTGTGCCACTGCACTCCAGCCTAGGTGACAGAGTGAAACTCCGTCTCAAAAAAAAAAAAAAAAAAAGACGATCTTTACCACTGGCAAAACATTATCTGTGTGAGTAAAGATAATCCTGATGCCGAGCAGTCAAAATACAGAAATACCTTTACTTCTAAAGTTGGCATAACACTGCAGCTGTCATTTGTAACTCTGTTTCAAATTTAGCTGTTCATCTGTAAAACAGAAAGACAAGTAAACTTGTACCCCCAACCAATTTACTTATAATGAGAGGTTGGAATAGATTATTTCAAGCATTAACTTTTTATTCTCTGATTTTTTGAAACTGTCAAATGCATGCTCAGGCCATTTTTGCACAGCTTGTTATCTGTGATTTTCTTGAGCTTAATGCTAACTTCCTATCAAATCCACTCCAGATATTGCCTGGTTCACTGGAAATACATGTCTTTCAAATTTTGAGTCCACTTTCTACATTTTCTCCCAAATACCTTATCAAAATTGATAGATACGTTGATGGTCTAAGGTTAATCTGAGTTTCGTTCTTTATTTGTCCTGCCAAACTTTGGTGGAAATGTTAATAAACAATGAAAGGGCCCAGACTCAGTAAGCATGAATAATGGATAATTATCTTTCTGAATAAATGGTTAGAGGATAAATAGGAAAAAAAAGCAAATTTCCTGGACAAATCTCCAAGGTGATAGTGGGCAGCCTCAAATTTGAGTGCAGAATAACACGTTGGGCAAATATCCACTACATAATTGTCCCTGGATTCTTAAATATGTAAAAAGAAAGTTCACAGTAGAATTACTGATAGATTAATTTCTCTTTTTGAAAGTGTTACAATTACAAATGACATGTAGAACAAGGGTCCCTCCCCATTTCTAGTAGGAGACCTAGTTTAATGATTCTAACTTTGCAATGTTCCTTGTGACCACTGAGTTGGTTAAAGGCTCACTGAGGAGAATTGTCATATTCATCTTTGTACTCTCAGCTGCCAGTTCTGGTATGTAACAATCATTAAGTGGTTACTAAATTTCTTCTTTTCCATTGCACCTCCATGTCTTAGCCCAGGTGCTCCTCATATTTGGAATATTATATTACTAAATGCTTTTTCTTGCACACCTGACTCTATGCCTGACCACGCCCTCACCAAATCCATTTTATATATATTGCGGGCCTGATGATGCCATCTAAATTAACGCATTACTACACAGCTCAAAATATTTTCTACTGTCTTGAAGCTTAACATTGTACTACTTTTCCTTGTTGTCCTAGCATTATTTCTTAATTTGCCTTATACTGATTTGTGAACTTGTTAGAAATACAAATGCTCAGACAAAAATCAGAAACTTTGGGGTGCAGCTTGGCAATCTGTGGTTTAACATGCCTTCCAGGTGATTCTGTTGTACACCAAAGTTTGAATGCCACTGTACTAGCCTGTAACAGTGACTTAGGGCAGTGTTCTCAAACTTGGCTGCACACCAGAATCACACAGGGAGCTTTAAAAGAAATATTGATTGGCCAGGTGTGGTGGCTCAAAGGCAGGCAGATCGCTTGAGCCCAGGAGTTTGAGACCAGCCTGAGCAACATGGTGAGACCTCATCTCTACAAAAACAAACAAAACAAAACAGGCGTGGTGGCATGCCTGTAGTCCCAGCTACTCAGGAAGCTGAGGCTGCCGTGAGCTGTGATCATGCCACTGCTCTCTAGCCTGGGTGACAGTCCGTCTCCCCCAAAATTACTGATGCCTGGAACTTAACCTCAGACATAATTGGCCTGAGGTGCAGAAAGCCTTTGACTAGGTGGACTTATAAGTAAAGGTGATAAAATTGAATGCTTGAAATAAATTCATGTTATTAAAGTATCGTTGTTTACTGAAGCTCTGTATAAGATTTAATTTGAAGAAAGGGATCTTCTACTAGTGGTCTGAAAAAACCACAGTACTACAGACTCAAGTCTAGAGTCTTAATTTTGCATTCAGAACCCAAGTTTACTGCCTCTCTTACTAAAACCACATGCTAGCTCTACTCCCTAGTTCTAATGTGTACACCTGCAAAGGGGAAAGAACATCAAACTGAGGTCCCAGATGCCATACATTCTGGTTCTAGCCCTTTGGGACCTTGGCAATCACTGAGTCTTTGGGCTCCTGTTTCTTCATTACAAAGTAAGGGGCTTGAATCAAATGATCTCTAAGGCCCCTTCTGACTCAGTATTTTAGCATCTCCACATTCCAATTAGTTTCCCAACTTAGATTGCATTGTCTCCTCTTTGCTTCTCTAGCTAGGTTAACTCATCCTAAGGCATAGTGTGGGTTCTAATTAGCCTTAAGATTTCTTCGGCACTCAGCCTAAGCCTCTTTGACCTCTTAGGCATCTTTTTATGGCTGGCTGTTCTCCCCCTGGGTAATAGGAGCTCATGCATTTCTTTGTATTCGTAAATGCCCAATACGTAGGTACACAATGTTGACTTTTGTTTTCCTCTCAAGACCATGAATTCTTACCTCTGCTCTTTGTTATATTTCAACAACAGCTATGTTGAAAGCTCTTTTTGGGCTGATGTGCTATCATTACTGTGACAAAGGTACGCAATTCATATGCTATATATCCTAGAAATTCTCTTTTGATTGCTCAGCCTCTAGTTTCCAACTAATTATTTCTCCAAAAAGAGCTCTCGGCTGGGCGCACTGGCTCACACCTGTAATCCCAGCACTTTGGGAGGCCGACGCGGATGGATCACCTGAGGACAGGAGTTGAAGACCAGCCTGGTCAACATGGCGAAACCCCGTCTCTACTAAAAATGCAATAAAAATTAGCCAGGCGTGTTGGTGCATGCCTGTAATCCCCGCTACTCAGGAGGCTGAGGCAGGAGAATCGCTGGAACCTGGGAGTAGGAGGTTGCAGTGAGCTGAGATCGCGCCACTGCACTCCAGCCTGGGCGACAAGAGACTCCGTTTCAAAAAAAAATAAAAAATAAAAATAAATAAAATAAATAAAAAATAGCTCTCTTCTGGCCTCTGCTGGTGTGATAGCAGACAACTGTTTCATTCTTTGCTTAAGTGCATGCCAAAGAATTAAAGTGTAAGGACACTTAAGTTTTCTTTTTTCTCTCTTTTCTTTTCCTCTTCTCTTCTGTGAGACAGGATCTTGCTCTGTTTCCCAGACTGGAGTGCAGTGACACAATCTCGGCTCACTGCAGCCTCGACTTCCCAGGCTCAAGTGATCCTCCCACCTTAGCCTCCTGAGTAGCTGGAACTATAGGCACACACCACCACACCTGGTTATTATTATTATTATTACTTTTTTGAGATGGAGTTTTGCTCTTATTGCCCACCCAGGCTGGAGTGCAATGGTGTGATCTCAGCTCACTGCAACCTCTGCCTGCCAGGTTCAAGCCATTCTCCTGACTCAGCCTCCCGAGTAGCTGGGATTACAGGCATGTGCCACCAACCACACCTGGCCAATTTTGTATTTTTAGGAGAGACAAGGTTTCTCCATGGTGGTCCGGCTGGTCTCGAACTCTTCTGACCTCAGGTGATTCGCCCGCCTTGGCCTCCCAAAGTGCTGGGATTACGGGTGTGAGCCACCACGCCCGGCCTATTATTATTTTTATGAGACAAGGTCTCGCCATGTTGCCCAGGTTAGTCTTGAACTGCTGGGCTCAAGTGATCCTCCAGCCTCAGCTTCCCAAAGTGCTGGGATTACACGCATGAGCCACTGTGCCCGGCCAACACTTCAGTTTTCTAAGGACAATTCTAACAGTTCAACTTGGCAGAGAGAAAAACTGAGGTGTCTCTTAAACTGCTAGATATGCTGAAAATACACAGTTGGATAGTAAAATTTGAGATATAGTTCAAATGCTTATTTCTGTTCAAAGATATAGTTCAAAGTGGCATTTTTCAAAATTAAACTCATGGATGTTATGAGATGACAAAGATGACAAAGTAAGATTCTTAGGTGTTTCTTTAAAAGCTTGCTCTTTTAGAGAATATCTGTCAAATTTTGCCAAATCCTGACACTGTACTTAGTATTGTGCCTGGTAAAGATAAAGCACTGAAGAAATGTTTGTTAAATGAATGAACTAGTGTTATTTGGTTTATGTAACATTAGTCTTTTTACGTAACTGAATTACAAATGAAAGACCATCTTGGAGCCAGGTGCAGTGGCTCATGCCTGTAATCCTAGCACTTTGAGAGGCCAGGGCAGGAGAATCACTTGAGCTCAGGAGTTCAAGACCAGCCTGGGCAACATAGTGAAAACTCATCTCTATAAAAAGAAAAAACAAAAAATTTAAAGAAAGACAATCTTTGGAGAAATCTTTGCCCTCTTTCAAATTTATTTCTTTCAGAGGGTCTAAGAATGCCCTATATACATTTAAAAATACAAGCTAGTTGCAGTTTATTATTTTGTTATTTATTGAGACAGGGTCTCACTCTGTCATCCAGCCTGGAGCACACTGGCGCGATCTTGGCTCACTGCTGCCTCAGCCTCCCGGGACTGAAGGGATCCTCCCACCTCAGTCTCCCAAGTAGCTCCTGTGCCACTGTGCCCAGCCTAGATGCAGTTTAAACTGTTACTAATACATTCAGCCTATTGGCAGCAGCCTTCCCAGTTGGACTTTGAGAAAACTTTTCACCGCATGAAATGTTTGAGGGAATATTCTTCGGTTTCATCTGGCTTTTCTCTCAAGGTAACATTATTATGTCTTCTACACATACTTGGGTACCCATGATTAACTCATTCACACTGTCCCATTTGACAACCTTAGGTTTCAAACGGTTTAATCAGAGTATCTCTTTACTAAAGGTAGGAAAGCTGACAGTCAAATGTTAAGTGCTGACATATAAGTTCTGCATGTTTCCTAAGTTTAAATCAATGGTCTCTAACTTTAAAAAGCTTGCTAGTGGCCAGGTGTGGTGTCTCCTGCCTGTAATCTTAGTACTTTGGCAGGCTGAGATGGACGGATCACCTGAGGTCAAGAGTTTGAGACCAGTCTGGCCAACATGGTGAAACCCCATCTCTACTAAAAATACAAAAATTAGCCGGGCATGGTGGCGGGTGCCTGTAATCCCAGCTACCCAGGAGGCTGAGGCAGCAGAACCGCTTGAACTCAGGAGGTGGAGGTTGTAGTGAGCTGACATCGTACCACTGCATTCCAGTCTGGGTGACAGAGTGACTCCATCACCAAAAAAAAAAAAAAAAAAAAAAAAAAAAGCTTGCTGGCAACCTGACATTACATGTAACTATATATAACCGTGAATGACATACATTCTTATGAAAATATCGTCTAACATGTCTATTATACAAATACTTTACAAATGTATAAAGCCCTTTAATATACATTATCTTTTTAAAGAAAAGCTTGAGTGCACTGTCATAAACAGCCATTTTGCATTTATGTATCTAACTCAAATTTTTTTTTGGGTTTTTTTTGAGACTAAGTGTTGCCCAGGCTGGAGTGCAGTGATGTGATCTCGGCTCACTGCAGCCTCCACCTCCCAGATTTAAGCGATTCTCCTGCCTCAGCCTCCTGAGTAGCTGGGATTACAGGCGTGTGCCACTACGCCTAATTTTTACATTTTAGTAGAGATGGGGTTTCATCATGTTGGCCAGGCTGGTCTCAAGGTTTTGACCTCAAGTGATCCACCCACTCTGGCCTCCCAAAGTGCTAGGATTACAGGCATGAGCCACCGTGTCCCGCCACTGAAATGTTTTTAAAATGTGTCTATTTCCTTACTCCATTTAAAGGTAGAAGTTGGTCCACAGCAGATAAAAAGGGAGACAGACCTCAGTTCACTCAACTTCACAGTGTAACTGAAGAGAAAATGAAAACTGCTATAAATGGGATGGATAGCTGTGAAGCTACCATCAGGTGGACAAACCCTACCTCTCTGCTTAGGCTGCCTCTTAAAAAGCCAAATCCATTGGAAGTATACAGCTCCAACCACACATCCTGTGGTGCCTTGTTGAAATTCAGGTGTCTCTCAAAGTCCTGGCCTTTAGAAGGACTATACTATAGTGAAGATGAGTTAATAGATTCTGGAATTAGGCAATTATGGGTTCTAATTTCATCCCTACTAGTTATTAGAGGTAGCCATGAGATGGATAATTCTGACCTCTGAGAAGTCAGAAAAGTTATGAGGTAGGGCTTTCTGGAAACTTTTTTGTAGGGAACGAAAACAAATGGCATGTACTTTTTTTCTTCTTTTTGTGCAGAACATGGACATGATGCTAGAGGTGGCGGAGACTACTTTACAGATACCAGGATGAACACCAATATAAAGTATGGAAGAGCAGAAAACCAGGAGAAATCTGGGTCCCTAAGGCCATTATGGAGCTGCACTAGTGGCCTTGGACTGCTGACCTCTAGACTTTTTAAGGTGAGAAAAATACAGTCAGTAATTTGTTTTTTAATCTGCTGTTTTTTGGATCCTCTTTTTTTTTGCCGCTTAACAATATTAAGTGATAAATTCACAGGGTTATTTGAGGATCGAAAGAGAAACATTTATGTGAAGAGTATAACACAGTTTTTGACATACAGTAAGTGATCAATCAATGACTACTATTATTTTTGGAAGATTAGCTGACTACCAGCAGAGAACAAAAATCAAACACAGAATAAACAATTTAGGAAGGGAAGAAAAGGGCTGAATAGAAGTGATGATACGGTGATAAAAAATTCAGAATGGCCGGGCACAATGGCTCACGCCTGTAATCCCAGCACTTTGGGAGGCCGAGGCGGGTGGATCACAAGGTCAGGAAATCGAGACCATCCTGGCTAACATAGTGAAACCCCGTCTCTACTAAAAAATACAAAAAATAAGCTGGGCGTGGTGGCGGGAGCCTGTAGTCCCAGCTCCTCGGGAGGCTGAGGCAGGAGAATGGCATGAACCTGGGAGGCGGAGCTTGCAGTGAGCAGAGATTGTGCCACTGTACTCCAGCCTGGGCAAAAGAGTGAGATTCCGCCTCAAAAAAAAAAAAAAATTTCAGAATCATGGAGCCAAACAATGTACATAAGTGGTCTGACATAAAGTATATAATCAATATGTGTAATTCCTTTTCCTATCCTATTTGTGAGAACACAAACTAATGCCATTTATTCACGAGAACCTTGATCAACAAGGAAGACCAGACTAAGCAAGAAGATTTTAGGACTCTGAGAAGTAAAGATTGTATTTATAAGGTTATTTATATTTGAGTGAGACATTCCATTCAATGTCTCTTTCATTTCTGCTTATGTAATACTGTCAAGATATGGATCAAAGAAATACACAAAAGAGACACTGATAAACAAAATGTCACTAGAAAAGATGGCACAGATTGGTCAGTCATCTTAGTGACTCATATACTAGGTCCTAGAGGAATAGAAAGTTGCTAAATAGAAAAATCTATTTTGAAACCAAATTGTTCATAACATTTGTCAGTCCACAGAAATAATACAATAGAAGTTGAACAAATGGGCAGAGAACTCAACATATTTAACCTCGAAACTGCACCAGGAAAAAAAAAAAAAAAAAGTATGGCTGGGCACGGTGGCTCATGCCTTTAATCCCAGCACTTTGGGAGGCCAAGGCAGGTGGATCACGAGGTCAAGAGATCAAGACCATCCTGGCCAACACAGTGAAACCCCATCTCTACTAACAATACAAAAATTAGCTGGGCATGGTGGTGCGTGCCTGTAGTCCCAGCTACTTGGGAGGCTGAGGCAGGAGAATCACTTGAACTTGGGAGGCGGAGGTGGCAGTGGCTGCGATTGTGCCACTGCACTCCAGCCTGGCAACAGAGCGAGACTCCTTCTCGGGGTGGGGGGAAGAAAGTATGATGAAAAGAAAACATGTGAAGAGCTGGAAAATTAGGACCAGATCAGAGAATAATGTTTACAGTGCATGGGAAAGGAAAAAAAGTCAATATTTGTGGTCACCTTGAAAGGAATTTATGACAGTATAGTACCTGATCCCAATTCAACAAAAGCTGGAGAGTTAAAAAACTATTAAAATATAGCCTTTCTTTTTTGTTTAAAAAAAAAAAAGACTTAAATGCTAGACACTGGTATGACCTAGAGAAGAGCAACTGATTAAGAAAAATCTGTAATGATTAAAATGAAGTCACTGCTCAATGTAAATACCAAGGGAAGACGAAGCAAAAAGAAAAGAACTGAAAGGCAACAAATCAGACTACAACTATTGTATTTTCAAAATTGTATTAGGTATCACATCACTACATAAAGTAAATAAAAACTCTTAAGTTAGAGTGCAAAATGAAAGCGCCTTATTGTTTTAAAGGTGCAAAAGCAAAATATCGCAAACATTTTCAATAGAAAACTGATTTATAAATCCATTTATAGAAGATCAAAAAACCAATGTTTAATACCAACTTTAAGTATAAATAACAAGGAAAAAACTGCTCCATCCTATTGTTTCTGTTTCAACGTCTATGTCTTCTGCTCCTTGCCTTTTGGAGAAAATATTGCGTTGTAAGGCTGACGTCTTTTTGGGCGAGGACAAGGATCAAGATCTTCCTTAATATAACCTTAAAAACAAACCATAAACTTAGAAGACTGTATGTGCAACATGTATTTCTTTCAGCTTATATCTAGTAAACGTTTCTTATTTGATGCTTTGTAAGTTTATATAATTCTGATTATTAGCTTTGTGATGCTGATGATTGATCTCACTATTTAGCATGTTTCCTCATTTATAATAATGACAGCAGTAAACATTTACCAAATGGTTGCATACATCATCTCATATAACTCACATTCGTTTGAAGTAGTTTCTACTATACCTGTTTCACAGATGAGGTAATAGAGACCCAAGGAAGTTAAATTACTTGTTCAAGTTCACAAAGCTAGCAAGTAGAGGAGCTGGGACCTGGCCCAAACTCTTTCTTATTCCAGAACCAGAATTCTTAAACTTTCCTATTCTGCCTCCTATAGGTAGTTGCAAAGGGGGACAAAGTGCTCAACATGAACTCTACTATAAATTTCAGGTACTTATCAAAAACACTTTTTACAGTAGCTATTTCAATAGATGACAATCCCTCTATACCCTTCAGACTATTAGATCTCCTAAGGTGTCTCTAAGCATGTAATTTTCAGGTGAAGTATTTGCTCTGCCATATGCATAGGGGGGCAATCACAGGCTCTATCCAGACTGATTCTATCTGGTGACCAGGCAGTGAGATATCACATCAAGGGTGACTCAATCTAGCTTAATAATGGGGAAAGCAGAAATACAGTGAAAGCTGTCAAGAGAGTTTGCGTCTTTTGGAAAAACTATCCCACTGTTAAACATCTGGAGCTTCTCCAAAAGTGAAGAAGGTCTCTCTCTCCTTGTGCAGTTAAATCATCAGAACTCTTCATTGAGAACAGCTGCTTTTCAAAATTACATTAAATTAATTGTTTTTTTGAAACAGGGTCTTGCTCTGTTGCCCAGGCTAGAGTGTAGTGGTGCAATCACGGCTCACTGCAGCCTCCACCTCCAGGGCTCAAGCAAACCTTCCATCTCAGCCTTCCGAGTTACCGCTGGGACCACAGGCATGTGCCATCATACCTGGCTAATTTTATTATTTATTTTGTCTAGACCCAGGGTCTCACTCTGCTGCCACGGCTGGTCTTGAACTCCTGGGCTCAATGGATCCTCCCATCTTGGCCTCCCAAAGTGCTGGGATTACAGGTGTGAGACACTGTGCCCAGCTGAGAACAGTTTCCATAAGATGGCAAGGCTGAAATGAAATTCTAGGTGGTGTAATTTTATCATCTGACATTTATTTAATGCTAGTTTTTCTTCTAGTGGGTAAAAATTTTAGATGTTTATCTATAACTGACAAACACAGGCCTAAAGCCTGAGGGCTACTAATTAATTAAAAAGTCAAATCATAAATATTCTAAACACTACTATACTTTTCAATCACATACCAGAAGACACATCCCGTTTTCATAAAACTATTTTTTTTTTTAAGACAAGTCAGGTACAGTAGTGAGAACGAAGGGAAAGAGTAAAAGAAGGAGTTTGATCTGTAACTGAACGATCAACTGAGATAACTAATGGCCTCTGGAACAGCTAAAACTCAGTATTTTAAACCAAAAGGTAAGACTTAGTCTGCACCCGGGTAGTCTTTGGACCATGGAGAAAAGAGCAAAAAATAATAAAGAGGTCAGATAAGTCCCTGCTTAGCTAATATTCTTCCTCTCTTGTGGCTTTTTTCTAAACAGCTTCATTCAAGTAACTTGGTATATATAAACTGTACATATGTAATGCATTTAGTTTATATATATATATATATAAACTGTACATATGTAATGCGAATATTTAGTTCTTATGTTTAAGGATGATTTTGAATTAAAATTCTTCATAAAACTAAGAGTATACTGTCTTATTAAAGAGAATGTCTGATTGAATGTCTGTACCAACATTCATTTAATAACAAATGAGTTTTGAACTATATGTGCCACATACAAAAAAAGTCTAAGAATACAATCATGTAGAGAATAAAATCTTTAAGAGGCTCCTTCAGGCCGGGTGTGGTGGCTCGAGCCTGTAATCCCAGCACTTTGGGAGGCCAAGGCGGGTGGATCACTTGAGGTCAGGAGTTCGAGACAAGCCTGGCCAGAATGGTGAAACCCCATCTCTACTAAAAATACAAAGAAAAAAAAGCTGGGTGTGGTGGCGTGTGCCTGTAGTCCCAGCTATTCAAGAGGCTGAGGCAGGAAAATCACTTGAACCTGGGAGGTGGAGGTTGCAGTGAGCTGAGATCATGCCACTGCACTCCAGCCTGGGCCTTGCAGTGAGACTCTATCTCAAAAAAAAAAAAAAAAAGCCCCTTCATAAAAACTAGCTATTAAATGCTCTATGAGCTCCTCTGGAATGATATTTTCACAACAAAGGGTCTGTGAAATGGACCCTGCTTAATTAAATAGCTCTTTTAAGGCTAAGGACTCGAGCTTTTCATTTCATTTAAACCAATTATTACAATGAAGTTTAGACCTTAGCGACTATGAATTACTATATGCCTGGAACAGTGGTAATGTCCAGATTAATAATCCTAGCTTGAGCACAGAAATGGGAGTATGCTACCCCAAAGAAAGTTATATGACATGAAGACTTCAGATCACATACCCAACTAACTCAACTTTGGTAGAAAATATAAAACCAGAAAAGTGTGGATCTATATTTTTTAGCATTATGCTGCTGGTAAGACAGAACAAAAATTACTACTCTTGACCTTTTATTAACAGCCTAAAAGCTGAATATATTCTCAAATTATATTAAATGTAAGTGCCATATCTAAACAAGCTAGTTGCATGTCAACAACCTAACAAATAAATATCTTTTTAATTCAGATACCATTTATAAACATGCAGCATTCTGGATAAGTGAGGTTTAAAAATCCAAAATTCATAGCAGGAGATTTAAAAAGATTCTCTCTTTTTAAATATAACTTTGCTGGTAGTTTTTGTTAGGTTATTTATTTTATTTAAAGTCATTTTGGCTGGGTGCAGTGGCTCATGGCTGTAATCCCAGCGTTTTGGGAGGTCAAGGCAGGAGGACCACTTGAGGTCAGGAGTTCCAGACCAGCCTGGGCAACATAGTGAGACCCTGTCTCTAGAGAAAAACAAAACAAAAAAGTGCTGGGTGTGGTGGCACATGCCTGTAGTCCTCGCTACCTGGAAGGCTGAGATAGAAGGATAGTTTGAGTCCATAAGTCGGAGGCATCAGTGAGCCATGACTGTGCATGCCACTGCACTCCAGCCTGGGTGACAGAGTGAGGCCCTATATTTAAAAAAAAAAAAAAAAAATCATTTTGATGATAGAATAAAAGAGAAATTGTTTTTTGAAATTTGGTAAAGCAGAATAATATAAGCACAATCACATTAAAGTGATATAACCAATCTCTAATTCCAACTAAATTACTGAAGAGTTCTTTTATCTTTAGGAATGTTTTTATGTCACAAAACTAGCACCCAACCTGCAGAAAAGGTAAAGAAACCATAGAAAAAAAGGTGCATGTTCACATTTGCGCATATACAGTATTTTATTTTATTATCTTATTTCATTTTATTTTTGAGACAGAGTCTTGCTCTGTTGCCCAGGCTGGAGTGCAATGGCACAATTTTGGCTCACTGCAACCTCCATCTCCTATGTTCAAGCGATTCACTTGCCTCAGCCTCCCGAGTAGCTGGGACTACAGGCGTGTGCCACCATGCCTGGCTAATTTTTTGTATTTTAGTAGAGATGGGACTTCACCATGTTGGCCAGGCTGGTCTTTAACTCCTGACCTCAGGTGATCCACCCGCCTCGGCCTGCCAAAGTGTTGGGATTATAGGCATGAGCCACTGTGCCCGGCCAAGTATTTAAAAAAAATAATTATAAAATGTTACAATCTATACTCTCACCTCTTTCCATACAAGTCTGAGTGGAAGGAAAACCAACTTCCCAAAAATTCTCTGGTGTGTTGGGTGGAATGTAGCGGAATCGGTGTCTTGAGCAGGAAGCCAACTTCTTTTCTCTTTCTTCTGCTGGCATATCTGCATAATACTAACAATAAAAACTGGTAAGTTTTTTCACTGAAGAATAATAAATGGAGTGTTATGCTTATTGATTATAAACTAGAAGCTAAAAAAGCCATTTACTAAGATATTCAGTATTCTAAGGAAACTTAATCCTCACTGATGATACTATTAGTAATTAATTCTTACAGACAGTACTGATGTCGGTCTGTGAAGTGCCTGCTTCACTGATGAGAAAAGGAGCTTGTATCACAATGTAAACCAATAAAGTGCTTCCTTCATCAACAAAGTCTTGCAACGAAAAAAAAAAAAAAGCCAGTTGAACTTGACAGTGTGCTTAGTGATACAGCGGATTTATACACTGGTAGAAAGTCTTTATCCTTATTAGGCCAGTAACAAAAATTCAGAGGTCTACATGTTTCTTAATTGTTATCTGAATATAATGTGTGTTTCAAGGTAATTTTCCTATCTCTACAGTTTTAAAAAATAATTTAGATCTGAATGTTGTAGGCTCCATGAGTTCTCCCTTTAAGGTTTCAGTTAGGATCAAAAGCATACTATTTTTTGGCAACTGTGAAAACAAAGAACTTGAACTTCATGCACACAAGGATAAAATTATATGTAAAAATTGTACAGGTTTTTAAGGCCTAGACCTAATGAAAACAAAGCAGTAGTATAAGGTTTAATAGAACATAGATGGACAGAATCACTTTTTTTTTTTTTTTTTTGAGAGACAAAGTCTTACTCTGTCACCCAGGCTGGGGTGCAGTGACACGATCTTGGCTCGCTGCAACCTCCCACTCCTGTGTTCAAGTGATTCTCTTGCCTCAGTTTCCCAAGTAGCTGGGACTACAGGCATGTGCCACCATGCACAGCTAATTTTGTATTTTTAGTAGAGACGGGGTTTTACTATATGTTAGCCAGGCTGGTCTCGAACTCCTGACCTCAAGTAATCCACCTGTTTCAGCCTCCCAAAGTGCTGGGATTACAGGCATGAGCCACCCAGAATCACATATCTAATCCAGCCAATTCTTTCACTTTACACTTCAGAAATTGAAAATGAAAGTGGTAATTTGCTAAAGATATCACCTATTGAAAGTGACAGACTTAAAACTAGAATTTAAGTTTGAAGTAAAAGCTTTTAATACATTTCTATTTTACATAGATTAAAGGCTTTAAAAAAGTGTGAAATAACTTTATTCAGGTATCTTTTTCATCATTCTCACTGCCCTAAGTTTAAGCCTTTGTTACCTTAGTCTGGGCTTTGGGATGAGATGACCTTAGAGAATCAGGGATTACTGGAAAAAACACTGCCACTGAATTAAAACATACTTGAGAAACAGTAGTCGGTCAGTGCAGTTGTAAGACGGCAAGCAAATGGGTGAGTGGTAGAACAGGAAATCAGAGAGGAAGTGCAGTGCCAGAATTTGTTGTCCTTGATAAGGACTTTAGATTCTTTTTCTTAGTGGGATGGGAGGACACTGA
The DNA here is from genome assembly GCF_000951045.1 of Mandrillus leucophaeus. Classification (NCBI taxonomy): domain Eukaryota; kingdom Metazoa; phylum Chordata; class Mammalia; order Primates; family Cercopithecidae; genus Mandrillus; species Mandrillus leucophaeus. The sequence continues at coordinate 4,018,287 of NW_012103388.1, forward strand.
AGGATTTTGGGAATGACATGATTTAACTTTCATTCTAAAAAAAGGCCATTCATTGCTGAGCTGAAAGTACATTGTTAAGAGACAAGAATGAAAAGTAAAAGAGAATGAGGACAGAAGTACATGGGAACTCTATGTACTTTCTGTACAACTTTGCTGTGAACCTGTAACTGCTCTAAAAAAATAAATATTTATTTTTTTGAGATGGAGTTTCGCTCTTGTCGCCTAGGTTGGAGTGCAATAGAGCGATCTCAGCTCACTGCAACCTCTGCCTCCTGGGTTCAAGCGATTCTCCTGCCTCAGCCTCCCGAGTAGCTGGGATTACAGGCATGCACCACCACATCCAGCTAATATTTGTATTATTAGCAGAGACAGGGTTTTCCCATGTTGGCCAGGCTGGTATTGAACTCCTGACCTCAGGTGATCCACCCGCCTCAGCCTCCCAAAGTGCTGGAATTAGAGGCGTGAGCCAGGGTGCCCAGTCAAAATAAAAGTTTTAGAGTAAAAAAAAAAAAAATGACCAGGAGAACACTTAGAAGCTATTACAATTATAAAATGTTGGCTGGGTGCAGTGGCTCACGCCTGTAATCCCAACACTTTGGGAGGCCGAGGTGGGCGTTTCACAAGGTCAGGAGATTGAGACCATCCTGGGTAAGATAGTGAAACCCCGTCTCTATTGAAAATACAAAAAAATTAATCAGGCGTGGTGGCGGGTGCCTGTAGTCCCAGTTACTTGGGAAGCTAAGGTGGGAAAATGGCATGAACCCAGGAGGCAGAGCTTGCAGTGAGCTGAGATGGTGCCACTGTGCTCCAGCCTGGGCAACAGAGCGAGATTCCATCTCAAAAAAAAAAAAAAAAAAAAATTAAAAATGTTGCCTTGGTCCAGGGCATTAGTGGTGGTGACAGTAAGTGGATGGATATGGGATATATATATATTTTTGAGACAGAGTCTCGCTCTGTCGCCCAGGCTGGAGTGCAGTGGCCGGATCTCGGCTCACTGCAAGCTCCGCCTCCCGGGTTTACGCCATTCTCCTGCCTCAGCCTCCCGAATAGCTGGGACTACAGGTGCCTGCCACCTCGCCTGGCTAGTTTTTTTTTTTTTGTATTTTTTAGTAGAGACGGGGTTTCACCGTGTTAGCCAGGATGGTCTCGATCTCCTGATCTTGTGATCCGCCCGTCTTGGCCTCCCAAAGTGCTGGGATTACAGGCTTGAGCCACTGCGCCCGGCCTGATATGGGATATATTTTGAAGGAAGAATCAACGAATCAATGGGGTTTGTTGATACGTAAGTTATTGAGACGTGAAATGAAAAAGTAGTGAATAACTACAAGATCTCAGGACATATAGGAGACTCAGCGGTGAGGTCTGGGAATTGAGAGCAGACATTGTATGTTTGTTTTTGGACATGTGAAATTTGAGATCACTATTGTAGATCCACATGAGTATTGCACATTCAACTTGTAGAATAGGCAATGGGATACATTTAAGAACTGCAAGCTTGTAGTCAGTATTTAAGTACATGGGACTGGCACTTCCACTTCTGTTTATGATTGAGTAACAGAACAGATTCACCCTCCTACGTAAATTAACTAGAAAAACGAAAATGTACACAATAATGTTTTGCAGAGATTGGATAACAGAAAGCACGGGAAATGATTATTGAGAATGAATGCAACTTAACAGCTTTTCTATCAAAGTAGCTTTTTTCTAACTAGTAGGATTAGTTCTAGATCATAGAATTATGTATATAACTAAAAATCAGAGATTTACTCAATGCGGACCATATTCTTTAAGAAATCATGATATATTGAATTTGTGTAATGAAAACTCACAAACTCACATTATGGGCTTTTGCTTGTATTGCCAAACTGCTTTTCAAAATAGTGATCCCCATTGTTAGTACATAAGAGCATATTTTTACCCAATGCTTACCTGCATTACAATCTAGTCACACTTTCACATATAATTTTAATGTGCTTGGTTATCAAATTTTCTAGCCCATAGGTTAAAAAGGAAATTTAAAAGGGGAAGTAAACTGCTGAAGGCAGGCATCTGAGAGCTAATGGACAAAAAGGGAAGAAATAAAAACAGCATGTTCCAGGTCAAAACAGAACCTGCCTTGGACTATTTAGTAAAAGGACAATCAGTACAGTTGGCCCTTCATATCCTTGGGTTCTACATTCATGGATTCAACCAGCCATGGATCGAAAATATTCAGGAAAAAACCCTGCATCTGTATTAAACATGTACAGACTATTTTTCTTGTCATTCCCTATGCAATACAGTATAACAACTATTTATATAGCATTTACATTGTAATAGGGATTATAAGTAATTAGAGGTAATTTAAAGCATAATGAAAGAATGTGCATGGTTATAGGCAAACACTATGTCATTTTATATCAGGGACTTGAGCATCTGTGATTTTGGTATCCACAGTAGGTCCTGAAGCCAGTTTTCCACAGATACAAAGGGATGTCTGTACCAGCTACTTCAACATCCAAGACAGCCAGTGTATAAAAGGAAAAATGTAAGTGTTTAACTGTTTATTCATTGTACCTTGTTTAGGAAGAAAAATGTTTGGTGCGGTGACTCACACCAGTAATCCCAGTACTTTAGGAGGCCAAGGTGGGCGGATCACCTGAGGTTGGGAGTTCGAGGCCAGCCTGGCCAAAATGGACCAGTCTCTACTAAAAACACAAAATTAGCCGGGCATGGTGGTGCATGCCTGTAATCCCAGCTACTCGGGAGGCGGAGGCAGAGGCAGGAGAATCGTTTGAAGCCGGGAAGTGGAGGTTGTGGTGAGCTGAGATCAAGCTGAGATCAAGCCACTGCTTGTAGCCTAGGCAACAACAACAAAACACCGTCTCAAAAAAAAAAAAAAGAAAGAAAAAAAGAACTTGGCCGGCCACGGTGGCTCCGATCTGTAATCCCAGAACTTTGGGAGGCCAAGGTGGCTGGATCAATTGAGGTTAGGAGTTCGAGACCAGCCTGGTCAAATAGTGTAACCCTGTATCTACTAAAAATACAAAATATCCATGCATGGTGGGGGGTACCTGTAATCCCAGCTACTTGGGAAGCTGAGGCAGGAGAATTGCTTGAACCTGGGAGGTG
>NW_012103388.1:4021575-4026859 GCF_000951045.1 Mandrillus leucophaeus
GAACTTACATTGGTGGTACCAATTATTTAAAAAAAATTAAGAGTATACCTAATTTCCTGAGAATGCTGGTGAAAATAATGCTTTTTTTTGAGACAAAGTTTCACTCTTGTTGCCCAGGCTAGAGCACAATGGCATGATCTCAGCTCACCGCAACCTCCGCTTCCGGGGTTCAAGCAATTCTCCTGCCTCAGCCTCCTAAGTAGTGGGATTACAGGCAACTGCCACCATGCCCAGCTAATTTTTGTAATTTAGTAGAGACGGGGTTTCACCAAGTTGACTAGGCTGGTCTTGAACTTCTGACCTCAGGTGATTCACCCTCCTCGGACTACTACCAAAGGTTTCCCTAAATAGTATATGTATAGGAGCATTTGCTATAACATAACACAAGGCGCAAGAAATAATGCAAATACAGAAAAATGGCATGAATGTCTTAAGCTGGCCATAAGAACTAGGGCTTATGCCCCAGACTCATGTAATCTAAGAGAAACGAGGGTTTTTCATCTGTTTATATCTCTCAGGTCACAGCCAGAATACTTTTTTTTTTTGGAGACAGTCTCGCTCTGTCACCCGGGCTGGAGTGCAGTGTTGCAATCTCCGCCTCCCACACCCAGCTAATTTTTGTATTTTTTAGTAGTGGTGGGGTTTCGCCATGTTGGCCAGGCTGGTCTGGATCTTCTGGCCTCAAGTGATCTGCCCTCATCGGCCTCCCAAAATGCTGAGATTAGAAGCATGAGCCACCGCACCCAACCCAGACTACTCCTTATTCCTTCTGTTATGCCTGGCTCAAATAAGAGGTTGCTATAACAAATATGGTTTGTATATGTGATTTTAAAATCATGCATTTATTATCTATAAAGTCATACTTAAAAAAAATTAGTATCTACATTAGTACTTACAATTTCACATTCCTTACATGTGTGCCCAAGCAGTTTTCTTCTCTCCTCTTTTTTCCGAACCACCTCAATATGAGGAAAATTTTGCAAGCTAGTCTCTCTGGGGGAAAAAATGAATTAAATTAACAAAGCTTAGAGTCCAGAGGAGAAATAATCCCCAAAACATTCATTCATTTTATTTGAAATGCTTATTCAGTATGTTAGAAAAATATTGCTTCATCAAATACTTATTAAGTGCTTACCTTAAATACACCAAGTATTTTTATGGGTATTTTTTTTCTAACTAAAAAAAATAAAACTATTTAGTATCCAAAGTGATCTGGAAATTCAGTATAATCCCCATCAAAATACCAATAATGTTCTTCACAGAAATATTTATTTAGAGACAGTCTCGCTCTGTTGACCAGGCTGGAGTTCAATGGCATGATCTTGGTTCACTGCAACCTCCACCTCCCGCGTTCAAGTGATTCTTGTGCCTCAGCCTTCTGAGTAGCGGGATTACAGGCTTGTGCCACCACGCCCAGCTAATTTTTTTTATTTTAGTATAGACAGGGTTTCACCATGTTGGCCAGGTTTCTCTTGAACTCCTAACCTCAGTTGATCTGCCCACCTCAGCCTCCCAAAGGGCTAGGATTACAGGCGTCAGCCACCATGCCCAGGCTTTCATAGAGATATAAAAGACAATCCTAAAACTAGTATGAAACCAGTAAAGACATAGCAATAGCAAAAGCAATCCTGAGCAGAAAGAATAAAGCTGGATGGGCACAGTGGCTCATTTGAGGTCAGGAGTTCGAGACCAGTCTGGCCAACATGACGAAGCTACGTCTTAATTAAAAATACAAAAATTAGCCAGGCATCGTGGCACAGGCCTGTAATTCCAGCTACTCAGGAGGCTGAGGCACAAGAACAGCTTGAACCCCAGAGGCAAAGGTTGCAGCGAGTGCAGACTGCGCCACTGCATTCTAGCCCGGGCGACAGAGTGAGACTCTGTCTCAAAAACAAAAACAAAAACAAACAAAAAAAACCATAGCTTCCAAATTTTGGGGTAAGGTGATTTAAAAAATAACAACTCCAGTCCTCCCACTTGACTAGCTCTGCAATTATTACACTCTTTCTCTACTATAATATCACTCTCTCAGTGAATCAGCTCTTTGTATGGTGGGAAAAAAAGAAAAAAACAACCATTGGGGCCGGGCTTACGCCTGCAATCCTAGCACTTTAGGAGGCTAAGGCGGGCGGATCACAAGGTCAGGAGATCAAGACCATCCTGGCTAACACGGCGAAACCCTGTCTCTACTAAAAGTACAAAAAATTAGCCGGGCGAGGTGGCGGGCGCCTGTAGTCCCAGCTACTTGGGAGGCTGAGGCTGGAGAATGGCGTGAACCCAGGAGGCGGAGCTTGCAGTGAGCCGAGATTGTGCCACTGCACTCCAGCCTGGATGACAGAGCGAGACTCTGTCTCAAAAAAAACAAAACAACAACAACAACAACAACAAAAACCGTTGGATGATTACAATATTTTGAAAGGAATCTTTTTTTTTTGATCAGTAGGCTTAAAATATTTAGTAAACTGTGCAGTAAACAGATGCGCTGTCATGCAGGCTTTGTTGTTCTATTTGTAAAGTACAGGCACAGCAGATTTAGCATAATTCTTCAGGGTCCTAGGATTTTCGGAATGGTAAATGAGCAATGGTTTCAACTTAAAGTCACCAGCTGCATTAACCCAAACCAAAGTCAACCTGTCCTTTGAAGCTCTGAAGCCAGGCACTGGTTTCTCCTCTCTAGTTATCAAAGTCATAGATGGCGTCTTCTTCCAATAAAAGGTTGTTTCATCTACACTGAAACTCTGTTGTTTAGTTCAGCCATGTTCATCATTGATCTCAGCCAGATATTCTAGATAATTTGCTGCTACCGCTTCTATATCAGTACTTTCTGTTTGCTTTGTAGTTTTATATTATGGACATGGCTTCCTTCCTTAAACCTCATGAACCAACCTGTGCTAGTTTCAAACTTTTCTTCTGCAGCTTCCTCAAACTAAAGAGAGTTAGAGGCTTGCTCTGGATTAGGCATTGGCTTAAAGGAATGTGGTGGCTGGTTTGATCTTCAATCTAGACCACTGAAACTTCCTCCTATCAGCATTAAGTCTGTTTCACTTTCTTACCATTGATGTGTTCACTGGAGTAGCACTTGTGAGTTTCTTCAAGAACTTTCCTTTGCATTTGCAACTTGGCAGACTGGTGTAAAAGGCCTAGCTTTTTACCTCTCTTGGCTTTTGAAATGTCTTCCTCATTAAACTTAATCATTTGTAGCATTTGATTTAAAGGTAAGAGATGTGCAACTCTTCCTTTCACAGGTATACTTAGAGGGAATCATAGTTTTTAGTTTTTGAGACAGCATCTCGCTTTATCTCCCAGGCTGGAGCACAGTGGCGTGATCACAGCTCACTGTAGTTTCGACTTCCTGGGCTCAAGCAATCCTCCTACGTCAGCCTCTCCCAGTACAATAGTTGGAACTACAGGTGTGTGCCACCATGCTCAGTTAATTTTTTTGGCATTTTTTGTAGAGATGGGGTTTTTCCACATTGCCCAGACTGGTCTAGATCTGCTCATCATGGCCTCCCAAAGTTCTGGAATTACAGGCATGAGTCCACCATGCCTAGTTCCATTGCATGGTTCTTAACTGGCCTAATTTCAATGTTGTTGTGTCTCAGGGAATAGGGAGGCCCAAGAAGAGGAGAGATGAGAAAATGGTTGGTTGGTGGAGCAGCCAGAACACACATGGCATTCATTGATTGAGTTCGCTGTCTTGTATGGACATGGTTCATGATGCCCCCAAACAATTATAATAATAGCATCAGGCTGAGCACGGTGTCTCATGCCTGTAATCCCAGAACTTTGGGAGGCCTAGGCAGGCAGATCATGAGGTCAGGAGATCAACACCATCCTGGCTAACGCGGTGAAACCCCGTCTCTACTAAAAAAAATACAAAAAAATTAGCTGGGCGTGGTGGCGGGCACCTGTAGTCCCAACCACTCAGGAGGCTGATGCAGGAGAATGGCATGAACCCGGGAGGCGGAGTCTGCAGTGAGCTGAGATCACGCCATTGCACTCCAGACTGGGCAACAAGAGTGAAACTCCCATCTCAAAAAAAAAAAAAAAGGAAACAAAAACAAAAACAAAAAAAACCCAAAAAAGATGCTTAAAGGTTTGATTTTAAAGATTCAAAAATCCTCATAAAGTAATTCTGAAGCATAATAAACCTAAGTGTTACTACCTATTTTACTAAGTCTTGGCACACTGCAACCACCACCTCCCAAGTTCACGCCATTCTCCTGCCTCCTGAGTAGCGGGGACTATAGGTGCCCACTACTATGCCCAGCTAATTTTTTGTATTTTTAGTAGAGACAGGGTTTCACCAAGTTAGCCAGGATGGTCTCCATCTCCCGACCTTGTGATCCCCCTGCCTTGGCCTCCCAGAACTGCTGGGATAACAGGCGTGAGCCACCGTGCCTGGCCTACCTAAAGTCTTATACTACATAAAACTTGTACAATTTAATAAATGCCCCAAGTTGAAAATAAGATAGAATAAAAAGACGATTTTTAAAAAAATAATAAAACAGGCTGGGTGTGGTGGCTCATGCCTGTAATCCCATTAGTTTGGGAGGCTGAGGCAGGTGGATCACCTGAGGTCAGGAGTTTGAGACCAGCCTGGCCAACATGGTGAAACCCCATCTCTAATAAAAATACACAAATTATCCAGGCCTGGTGGCGGGCACCTGTAATCCAAGCTACTTGGGAGACCGAGGCAGGAGAATCACTTGAACCCAGGAGACAGACGTTGCAGTGAGCAGAGATTGTGCCACTGTACTCCAGCCTGGGCGACAGAATGAAACTCCGTCTAAAAAAATATATATATATAAATATATATATACACACACACACACACACACACACGAAAAATAAAGCAGAGAAAATCACTATTATCACTGTCAAAAAAAGGTGATGGTGGTAAAAATTTCCTTATTTGTAAAATTTGTCATTTTTATGCCTGAGTCTTTTTTTTATGACCATAAAGTAAATAATTTTAACTTAACCAAAGTAGCTATTTAACAGTTTAGATATACTCTGACAAAGACAGCTCTATTGGCCAGGTGTGGTGGCTCAAGCCTGTAATCCCAGCACTTTGAGAGGCCGAGGCAGATGGATGGCTTGAGCCCAAGAGTTCAAGATTAGTCTTGGCAACGTGGTGAAACCCTGTCTCTACAAAAAATAATTAGCCGGGAGTGGTAGTATGTGCCTGTAGTCCCAGATACTCAGGAGGCTGAGGTGGGAGTATTGCTTGAGCCTAGGAGGTGGAGGTTGCAGTGAGCTGAGATGAAGCCATTGTACTCTA
>NW_012103388.1:4028959-4031458 GCF_000951045.1 Mandrillus leucophaeus
ATTTTTGAAGTGGGACAGTTCACTGCTCCATAAGCAACTTAGTGGTCTCCTACTTCTAAGAGGTCACCATACTGATGCTAAACTTAATATGGATCATACCTCAGAACTCCAATAGAGCACAACTCCAAGAACTCCAAGGCTCAAGCTATCCTCCTGCCTCAGTCTCTTGGGTGGCTGGGACCATGGGTGCCCGCCACCTTGCTTGGCTAGCTATATTTTTATATTAATTAACCCACCTTTGGCTACCCCAGTCTTCCCCACCTCTAGTAACCACTATTCTACTCTCTACATCTATGAGATCAACTTTTTCAGATTCCACATACAAATAACAACATGTGGTATTTATCTTTCTGTGCCTGGCTTATTTCACCTAATATGATGTTGTCCAAACTCATCGATGTTTGCACAAATGACAGAATTTTGTTCTTTTTAGTGGCTAAATAGTATTTTTTTGTGTGTATGTATATGTGTATCTATACATATATATATTTTTATATATAGTTTTCTTTAACTATTTATCTGTAAATAGACACTTAGGCTGATTCCGTATCTTGGCTATTCTGAACAGCGCTGCAATAAATGTGAGTGCAGATATCTCTTTAACATACTGATTTCCTTTCCTTTGAATATACACCCAGTAGTGGGACTGCTGGATCTATGATAGTTCCATTTTTAGTTTTTTTTTTTTTTGAGACGGAGTCTCGCTTTGTTGCCCAGGGTGGAGCACAGTGGCGTGATCTTGGCTCACTGCAAGTTCCACCTCCTTGGTTCACGCCATTCTCCTGCCTCAGCCTCCCGAGTAGCTGGGACTACAGATGCCTGCCACCACATCCGCTTAATTTTTTTGTTTTTTTCAGTAGAGACAGGGTTTCACCATGTTAGCCAGGATGGTCTCAATCTCCTGACCTCGTGATCCGCCCGCCTCGGCCATTTTTAGTTTTTTCAGGAATCTTCATACTATTTTCTAAAATGGCTATACTAATTAACATTGCCACCAATCCTGTTGATTTTTATAATACATCTTTAAGGTAAGTTATAACTAGAGAATAAACAGATTAAAGATTTTATCAGAAAATTGGTGACAAAGATTAAAAACTAGAGCTCGTAACTTGGGACGTGACTCCTAAGATGTCTAGACTCAAATAGCTAAACGCCAGCATCTATTCAAAGAATCAAAATTTACTGAGCATTGTGCTAAGTTCCAGACATACAATGTATAACAAGAGAGAGCAGGTCTCCTGTCTTCATGGAGTTTACATTACAGTGAGGAAAACAGACATTAAGCAAGCAGAGAGTTAAATGTTAAGCAAGTAGATAGTTAAGGGTTATGTGAGAAAGCACATGTAAGGTAGTAACTGGGTTGAGAAAATAAAATAAATACATAACAAATCCTAAATTGTATGCCTGGGTGACTGGGAAAAATAAAAACGTCTGAAGATTTTTTGGTAGGAAGTAAATGGAAATTGGCTTAGACATGTTATGTTTAAGCTGAAGAGACAAAAGTATCTCACAGTACTCAGAAATGCAAGACTAGGATTCATCAGAGAAGTTAAACCTAGAGATGCAGATTTCGAATCATTTTCAGAGGTAGGGCTAATAAAAGCTGTGAGAGAAAACAAGTTGCGATGAAGAAAGAGTCTTGGGGATATTCTAGGAAAGAAGCTGTGATAAATAAAAAGAACGATGCAGCATCGTCAGAAAAGCTAAGTGAGAAGAAATTCTGGGATAGTCAGTGTCAAATGTAACTTAAAACAAGGAACAGAAATTAATAAGTACGCCTTTGCAAAAAAATATTCTTTTTGTTTGAAGTGAAACCTATTTGCAAAAGGTTCTTCGTGGGGGGAAAAAGGATACTGAACAGCTGTAAATTTTTATTTCAAAATTTACTTGATGGAGTTTTTGCCATGGACTAAGCAAGCAAAAGACTACTGTCCTCTATCTTTGGTTTCGGTCTCATTCATTTTTGAGTTACAGGCTGTTTTAAAAACCTCATGGAAACATGAGCATAATCAAGATTGTGCCACAGCAGAACGTATGTTCATTTAAACCAGCATAAAACAATCTTTGCACTAGATTAAAAATTCGGACCAATTTAATAACAATGAGAAAAATGAGAGATTTAACAAAAATTACAATTTTCAATCCAGATTATCTACTTAGATTTTCAATTATTCTTTTTCTGATTGCTATCCTACATAATAAAATTACTGCTTCTAATGAAAGAGATATTAAGACTAATACACATAGTTACATTAGGTATTTTGGCTGGTAAGATAAAGCATTCACAGCAGAAAACAGATCTGAATTTTCCGGTTTTGAATTTAATTATTACTATATTTTTTTTGAGACAGGGTCTCACTCTGTTGCCCAGGCTGTAGTATAATTATTTATTTATTTTGAGACAGGGTCTCACTCTGTTGCCCAGGCTGTAGTATAATTATTTATTTGGAGACAGGGTCTCACCTCTGTTGCCCAGGCTGTAGTATAATTATTTATTTA
>NW_012103388.1:4033928-4035643 GCF_000951045.1 Mandrillus leucophaeus
AATCTCAGCACTTTGGGAGGCTGAGGTGGGTGGATCACCTGAGGTCAGGAGTTCGAGACCAGCCTGGCCAACATGGTGAAACCCTGTCTCTACTAAAAACATAAAAATTAGCTGGGCATGGTGGCAGGCGCCTGTAATCCCAGCTACTTGGGAGGCTGAGGCAGGAGAATCGCTTGAACCAGGGAGTTGGAGGTTGCAGTGAGCTGAGATCGTGCCACTGCACTCCAGCCTGGCAACAGAGCAAGACCCTGTCTCAAAAAAATAAAAAAAATTACACATAATTATACATCTTTATAGAGTGTGATACTCTGATGTATGTATACAATGTGTAATGACCAAATTAGGATAATTAGCATATCTGTCACCTCAAACATTTGTTTGTCATTTCTTTGTGTTGGGAACATTCAAAATCTGTGCTTTTAGCTATCTGAGAACATATATTGTTGTTAATTATAGTCACCATATAGTGCTATTGAACACTACAACTTATTCTATTTAGCATTTTGTTTATTTTTCTTTGTTTTTTGGAGACAGAGTCTTGCTCTGTTGCCCAGGTTGGAGTGCAGTGACATGATCTAGGCTCACTGCAACTTCCGCCTCCCAGGTTCAAGAGATTCTCCTGCCTCAGCCTCCCAAGTAGTTGGGACTACATGTGCACACCACCACGCCCGGCTACATTTTTGTATTTTTAGTAGATGGGGTTTCACCATGTTAGCCAGGATGGTCTCGATCTCCTGACTGTGATCCACCTGCCTCAGCCTCCCAAAATGCTGGGATTACAGGCGTGAGCCACTGTGCCAGGCTCCCTTATTTACTTTTCTTAGAGATCAGGTCTTGCTATGTTGCCCAGGCTGGAGTGTAGGGGCAATTCATAGGCACCGTACTACTACTGATCAGCATGCAAGTTTCGACCTGCTCCATTTTTGAAGTGGGACAGTTCACTGCTCCATAAGCAACTTAGTGGTCTCCTACTTCTAAGAGGTCACCATACTGATGCTAAACTTAATATGGATCATACCTCAGAACTCCAATAGAGCACAACTCCAAGAACTCCAAGGCTCAAGCTATCCTCCTGCCTCAGTCTCTTGGGTGGCTGGGACCATGGGTGCCCGCCACCTTGCTTGGCTAGCTATATTTTTATATTAATTAACCCACCTTTGGCTACCCCAGTCTTCCCCACCTCTAGTAACCACTATTCTACTCTCTACATCTATGAGATCAACTTTTTCAGATTCCACATACAAATAACAACATGTGGTATTTATCTTTCTGTGCCTGGCTTATTTCACCTAATATGATGTTGTCCAAACTCATCGATGTTTGCACAAATGACAGAATTTTGTTCTTTTTAGTGGCTAAATAGTATTTTTTTGTGTGTATGTATATGTGTATCTATACATATATATATTTTTATATATAGTTTTCTTTAACTATTTATCTGTAAATAGACACTTAGGCTGATTCCGTATCTTGGCTATTCTGAACAGCGCTGCAATAAATGTGAGTGCAGATATCTCTTTAACATACTGATTTCCTTTCCTTTGAATATACACCCAGTAGTGGGACTGCTGGATCTATGATAGTTCCATTTTTAGTTTTTTTTTTTTTTTGAGACGGAGTCTCGCTTTGTTGCCCAGGGTGGAGCACAGTGGCGTGATCTTGGCTCACTGCAAGTTCCACCTCCTTGGTTCACGCCATTCTCCTGCCTCAGCCTC
>NW_012103388.1:4040443-4046117 GCF_000951045.1 Mandrillus leucophaeus
ATAATTATTTATTTATTTGGAGACAGGGTCTCACTCTGTTGCCCAGGCTGTAGTATAATTATTTATTTATTTGGAGACAGGGTCTCACTCTGTTGCCTAGGCTGTAGTATGATTATTTATTTGGAGACAGGGTCTCACTCTGTTGCCCAGGCTGTAGTGCAGTGGGTAATCCACTGACGCAGCCACAGCCTTCTGGGTGTTCAAGCGATCCTCTCGCCCCAGCCCCCAAGTAGCTGGGACTACAGATGCGTGCCACCATGCCGAGCTAATTGTTGTAGAAATGAGGTTTTGTCTTATTGCCCAGACTGGTCTTGAACTCCTGAGTTCAAGCAATCCATCTGCCTTGGCCTTCCAAAGTGCTGGGATTACAGGTGCGAACTGCTGTGCCTGGCTAGATCTGAATGTTCTACAAAATTTTCTCCTTCTACTTTATTACAATTAATTTAATAATTAACAGAAGTTTCTCAAAAATTTTATCAATTTTATGCGTATTTAGAAAGAAATTTCTAATACCAAACTAATGTTAGTTTCTTAGTTCTAATAAATATTTTATAGCTATATAACACGTTAACATAAGGAGAGGTTGAGTGAAAGGTACAGGAGAATGCCGAACAATTTTCTGGAACTCCTATTAGTGTGACATTATCTCAAAATTTAAAAAAGGTGAAAAAATTTATACAAGAAATATGAAACTTTAATTGTTGATATGTCATCAAGACTTTGTTAATTAGCTTGATAACTTAACTTACTGAATTCTGCAACTGAGAAGCCATAGTTAAAGAGAAAATAATCTTACTGTGTGGTTTCTTTGTGGCAGCAGACAATTCCTCCTCTTCATCTGCTGCTTGGGAGAAACTATCTGCCAAACAGGATTCATACTCTTCATGTGTTGTCTGATCAAACATATCTTCCAAGCTATCATTCATTTTTCTTTCTTCATCTATGTAAAAGAGCATTGGCTGAGGGCAACAAGCAAGCTTTTTTGCTTTCTATGTAGACCATCATGAAACTGTAGTAACTGCCACACAATAACAGAATGCAGTCCTTAAAGACACTTTTTAAAACATGGTTGTGAAAATAAGGATTATATATTGGGTACTGAGCTTAATAACTGTGATGTAATAATATGTGCGACAAATTCCCATGACACGTGTTTATCTGTATAACAAACCTTTTTAGGAACCTGCAAACCTAAAATAAAATTTAATAGTTTAAAAAATGTTTTAAGAAAAGAAAAAAAATGTGGATTACAGGCCTTATTCTGAAGAGTGTTCTTTCAGTGAATAGATGTAATATAGGTAGTGAAAGGCTTGTAGATATATATGCAAAAGATAGTTCTAAGAATGTTACCTGTAAGCTGTCTCGTTAAGAGTGCTAAATTCAGTGAATATAAGTGAGTAACAAACTATAATGTATATTAATGAAGTGTTTAAAGGCATGATTATTACAATGAGGGTTGCAAGCCTAGCTGTGAAGTGTTTTTTTGGTGTATAGATGTAATGCATGTAGTGAAGTGTTTGTGGACACATGCTAAACATGATTCTGAGAATATTCGTTGCAAGCTGTAAGGCTGAGTGTTAATTCAGTTACTCTAAGTGAGTAACAAACTGTAATGTATGTAATGAAGTGTTTACAAACACTTCTTAAGTCATGATTCTTATAATGAGGTTTAATTCTTGTAATTCGTGTATGAGGTAAGAATAAACTCCCAACTCTGGGTAGTTACTGTACATTTACAAAGACTTTATGTTACGGCTTTAAATGTCCTTTACTCATGCTTTTTTTTTTTTGAGACGGAATCTCACTCTGTCACGCAGGCTGGAGTGCAGGGATGCGATATTGGCTCACTGCAACCTCCGCCTCCCAAGTTCAAGCAATCCTTCTGCCTCAGCCTCCCAAGTAGCTGGGATTACAAGTGTGCGCCACCATACCTGGCTAATTTTTGTATTTTTAGTAGAGACGGAGTTTCGCCATGTTGGCCAGGCTGGTCTCAAACTCCTGACCTCAAGTGATCCACCCGCCTTGGCCTCCCAAAGTGCTGGGATTACAGGTGCGAGTCACTGTGCTCTACCCTCTTATGCTTACTTTTGTTATTAAGTAGCAAAAAAGTATTTTCTTTCACCATCATTAGCATTTGGTAGTTTAGTATTACTAGAAATTAGGAATTCAATGCCATATTTGACATGGAAAGTGATAAATTCATCTTCACAGATCTAACAACATTTTCCATTACATAATCACACTTAAAAAACACCAGAGTTTAAATCCAGTTGGCTAACAAATATGACAGAAAAGAGGTCTGCTGAGATTATTCTATGTAAGTACCACCTCTCCCAACCTGTAGCACTCTCTCACTCTTAACTTGCTTTACCTTTCTCCTGGACTTACCACCATCTATTATATATATAATTGCTTATTTCTCTCATTAGAATGTAAGTTCCATGAGGTAAGTACTTTTGTTCTGTTTATTCATTATCTCTAGTTCCTAAAACACTTCCTACTACAAAATTTTTGCTTGATATTTACTGATAATTAAACATTCTGCATGCTGAAGGTCAAATTTGTAAATAAAATACAACTTCTATGCACTAGGTATTGTGCTAGGCATCCTCAGAACATTCTGTGTATGCTGTTTGTAAAGCAAAATGTTAAATTGCTGATTTATTTTTGTTTATTTGATTTGTGATTGTGAAATACCTGAAGACAGAGAATATATCCTTGCTGATCTTTCTGTCACAGCACCTAGCAAGTCTAACACAGAGTAGGTGCATGAAAATTTTCTGAATTGAAATACTGGCAGTAATATGGAATTTTTATTGGTATATTTCATTTTAAACCAATTCTGAGTGTTGGAAAAGTTTTACCTTATGGGGTAAATTTTTTTTTTTTTAAATATAACCTCACTAATGTCTCCCACTCCATGTGCTGTTCTTACAACATGATGTCAACGCTCCTCCCACTGAGTGTCACTGAGGGCCTGTTCATTTCACTTTATGCCTGTGCAGATCTTTGTGACACTATGTTACCTCTGAGGTCATAAAAATGCCACCTGCTTCTGCTTTGTTCTGTTGGGGTGCCAACTCTGGGAACTTATCTTCCATGTGAAGAGGAAGCTCAAACGAGCCTATGTGAATAAGCCCTGAGAGTGAATGAGGAGATGCCAAGTCACTCTCCAGCTGCCCAGCCCTCTGCTGTTTCAGTTCCAGCCACCATCTGCCTACAACTGCATGAGACCCTGAAACAGAACTGACCAGCCTCCTGAGCCACAGAAACTAGGAAGATAAGAAAAGCTTTTGTTTGAATCCTCTGAGTTATTCCAGTGATTCATTCATTATGTAGCAATAGTATCCACAGCACTTTATTAGCCAAAATTATCTCTATAATTTCCCTTTATTAGTCCAAGTGCTAATTTCTCTTTCACATGATACTTGCTTCAAATAAATTTGAGAAACTATTGTCTTCTGAGTAGATTTAAAGTAGGCATACTTTAGATTTTCTTTTTTCTACAAAAATGAGAAAAACATGATCAGAGGCTAGTACCAGGAAGAAAATAATCTTAAAAGCAAAGTATCCTCTTAAGAAAAGTTATTTAGTGTCATACAAACCATAAAATGGCAATAAACTACTGTGAAGTTTTTTTCTTTTAATAGGTATTGGCTTCTCTACCTAGGTAACCATCTGCTTCATCATATGGTTTGTTATATGTCATTGAAAAACAAATAAGGCAAAGACTACTAAAATTTTCTTCCATTTACTGCATTTAAGGCAGCAATAGATACGCCAATTCAGAAGAAGCCAGGGCAAGACTATTTTATTTTTTGCTCTGAGCAGGTAGACTACAGAAAATTTAGCAAAAGATAAGGAATGCACACCCAGCCTCAATGTATTTGGCTTCTAACAAATGATCACTGGGGAATGTCTCTGCTTTTAGCACTGCTTCCCCATGTGGCAGACCCTTGGGCTTCAATACATAAGGGTGATAAATGACAACTGTTCCTAGTCTAGCTGTTCTCATGTCATGTGCCCCTACAGTTAGGAAAGTTGCTAAGGTAGTGCTAACCAAAATCCTCCTATTGTTCTCATCTCTTCTGGAAAATCAAGACTTTGGGTGAACAACTAATAGATTCTCACTACAAAGGGCTGTAGACCACCAATTTGGCCAAATTGCCTCATCAGTAGAGGTGGAATACAGCAGATTAACTCAGCATATACACTATGATTCTGAATGCTAACCTGTAAAACTATACTAACACTTCTCAGTAGATTTCTCCTTTCTTTCCTTATCAAATTCCTTTAGCAAACGTTAATTCTAACACAGGACTCAAGACTTCCTGTTATGCCATTTATAAAAAATTGTCTACACCAGGGATCAGCAAATTTTTTTCTTAGACAGTCAGAAAATAACTATTTGAGGTTTGTGGGGCTATAAGGTCTCTGCACCAACTACTCAATTTTGCAGCTGTATGGAACAAACAGCGATGGGCAATACATAAAGAAATGAATAAGGCTGTGCTCTGGTAGAACTTTATTTACAAAACTGGTAGCTGGCTGTCATTTGCAAATCCCTGAAGATATGAATCTTTTCTGAAATGAAATTATTTTGGTTAAAGACTTTTTTTTTTCTGACATACTGAAACTGAGCCTAAGAGGAACATAACAGAGCAGGAAAAAACCATGTGTATGGTGAAGAGGTCACTTGAGCTAATCAGTGCAATGGTACAACTACAAACTTCACACACGTTTTTTATTAAAATAAAAAACAAAAACAAAAATCTTACTTGAACTTTTTTCTCTCTTCTGCTCTTGCTTCTTCATTTTTAAGAGAACGGTTTCACTAACCAACGTACAGTCCATGTCCACTGTTTCTCCTCCTAATTTTGACTGACTGCCATCCTGAATAAATATTTTAAAAATCAAAAGTTTTAACAATTATTCCTTTATGGTCTTACATTTAATTTTTACAAAACATTTTGGTAAAATATACATAACATACATTTTACCACTTTTAAGCATTAAGCTATATTTACTTTTATACTTTACAAACAGGTAAGGATTTAGGTTTTACTGCTTATAAAACATTTTAGCTTTAGTATAATCAAGCCTAGGAAAAGAAGGACTGCTGCCAAGAAAAGGGAGAATTATTTACCACTAAACACCCTTGAACTTTTCCTGCCTTTCTTTTCCAATCTGCCTCATAGTAATGAACATCAATGTACACTAAGAACAATTTCAAAAATTAAATTTAATTTCTTGATAGGCATATATTACTCAGTGAATGTTAAATACTTTGTTATTAATATGGTACCAAGTGAAAGGGAACTTCTGAAACTACACAGAACCTAAATACAAGACAAAAAACTATTTCCGCTATGAATTCTAATTTTTAAACAATACAGTATTTTTAAAAATAGTCGACTTGGAAAATAAATTTTATGGTACATTATTTTAAAGCTAATGAAGACATGATGAATTATTTTAATGAAAGGTAAAATTATGTAAGACATGCAGCATTTTGCATTATTTTTATTTATGAGACAGGGTCTTGCTCTGGTTGCCTAGGCTGGATGTGCAGTGGTGTGATCATACCTCATTGCAGCCTTGAATTCCTGGGTTCAAGGTATTCTCCCAACCTCAGCCTCCCAAGAAGCTAGGACTACAGGTATGCAATACCATG
>NW_012103388.1:4047067-4049407 GCF_000951045.1 Mandrillus leucophaeus
TCTCGGCCAGGCGCGGTGGCTCACGCCTGTAATCCCAGCACTTTGGGAGGCCGAGACGGGCGGATCACGAGGTCAGGAGATCGAGGCCATCCTGGCTAATACGGTGAAATCCCGTCTCTATGAAAAATACAAAAAAAAAATTAGCCGGGCATGGTGGCGGGCGCCTGTAGTCCCAGCTACATATGAGGCTGAGGCAGGAGAATGGCATGAACCCGGGAGGCAGAGCCTGCAGTGACTGGAGATCGCGCTACTGCACTCCAGCCTGGGCAACAGAGCGAGACTCCGTCTCAAAAAAAAAAAAAAAAAAAGAACTCTCCCAGCTCAATGAAAAGACAAATATCCCAATTAAAGATGGGCAAAGGATCTAAACAGACAGTTCTCCAAAGAAGATACACAAATTGCCAATAAACATGAAAGGATGCTCAACATCATTAGCCATCGAGGAAATGCAAACCAAAACCACGAGATGGCAAAAATCAAAAAGCTATAACAAGTGCTAGTGAGGATGTGGAGATACTGAAACCCTCACATACTGCTGGTGGAAATGTGAAATGGTGTAGCTGCTTTGGAAAATAGGCAGTCCTTCAAAAGGTAAAATGTAGAATTGGTATATGGTCCAACAGTTCCATTCCTAGGTATAATCCAAGAAAAATGAAAACATCATCCACACAAAAACCTGTATGCAAATGTTCATAGCAGCATAGTTCATAACAGCAAAAAAGCGGCAACTTAAATGTCAACTAATAAATGCCTAAAATATGGTATACTTATATAATAAAAAAAAAGTTATCCAATAAAAAGAAATAAAATGTTGATATATGCTGTAACAGATAACTGAAAACATCATGCCAAGGGAAAGAAGTAACAAAAGATCATATATTAAATGATTCCATTTATATGAAAACTCCAGAATAGGCAAGTCTACAAGAGAGAAAGTAGATTCACGGTGCCTAGGACTGCGGAGGGGATATGGGAAAGGAAAGTGATGAAAATGTTCTAAACCTAGACTACAGTGATGGTTGTACAACTCTGTGGGTATATCAAACCACGGAATTCAACATTTTAGTGGGTGATTTTTATGGTATGTGATTTGTATTTCAATTAAAATTTTTTTAAAATTGAAAACTATAACATTGTCTGGTGGGGTTTTCAATGTATGTAGATATAATACACAGGAACTACATAAAGTGTAGTTACAGAACATGAAGTGGTACATTAACTCCAAGTAGACTGTAAAATGCTAAGTAGGTATACTGTAATCCCTAGAACAACCATGAAAAAAATAAAAACAAAAAGCTCAAAAAAATCATGAATGATAGTGAAAAAAATGTTTTCATATAGAGACTAAAACACTTACTAGAAAAACAACTAATGATTGTGTTTCAGGAAAAAGGGAAAATAAACCCAGAATAAAGGAATAACTTGCCAATTAAGAATACAAGAAAAAATACTGAACTTGAACTATAGAAATGTTTGGTGGCTGAAAAAAAGAATGAATTACTTTTTTAAAGATAGCAGGCTGGGCGTGGGTGGTTCACACCTGTAATCCCAGCACTTTGGGAGGCCAAGGCAGGCAGATGGCTTGAGACCAACAGTTCGAGACCAACCTGGGCAACATGGTGAAACCCTGTCTCTTCAAAAAATAAAAAAATCAGTTGGGTGTGGTGGTGCGTGCTTGTAGTCCGAGCTGTCCAGGAGGCTGAGATGGGAGGATCCACCTGAGCCTTGGAGGTCAATGCTGCAAGTGAGCCGTGATCATGCCACTGCACACCAGTCTGGGTGACAAAGTGAGACCCTGTCTCAAATAATAATAATAACATTAATAAAAGATAGCAAAATTATGAAAAGATACCTATACATCTTAGGGCAAACAATTTTTTTTTTTGAGACGGAGTCTCGCTCTGTCACCCAGGCTAGAGTGCAGTGCAGTAGCACCATCTCGGCTCACTGCAAGCTCCGCCTCCTGGGTTCACGCCATTCTCCTGCCTCAGCCTGCCAAGTAGCTGGGACTACAGGTGCCTGCCACCACGCCTGGCTTATTTTTTGTATTTTTAGGAGATGGCGTTTCACCGTGTTAGCCAGGATGGTCTCGCTCTCCTGACCTCGTGATCTGCCTGCCACGGCCTCCCAAAGTGCTGGGATTACAGGTGTGAGCGACCATGCCAGGTCAACAATGTTTTTAAAGGAGTTTAAAAACATATGTAAGTGGCTGGGCGCGGTGGCTCAGGCCTGTAATCTCAGCACTTTGGGAGGCTGAAGGCAGCAGATCACGAGGTCGGGGGAGCCAGACCATCCTGGCTAACACAGTGAAACCCCGTCTCTACTAAAAATACCAAAAAA
>NW_012103388.1:4049457-4071612 GCF_000951045.1 Mandrillus leucophaeus
GGGCGCCTGTAGTCCCAGCTACTCAGGAGGCTGAGGCAGGAGAATAGTGTGAACCCGGGAGGCAGAGCTTGCAGTGAGCCAAGATTGCACCACTGCACAGAGTGAGACTCCGTCTCAAAAAAAAAAAAAAAAAAAAAAAAAAAAAAAAAAAAAAAAAAGTAAGTATATACATGAATATGTTTACAGATATATGTGTAAATGCAAAGAAAAATGACAAATGTCCTATGGGGTGACGAACAAAGTTTAGATAATGAACATTCTAATTTTTATTTTTAAAAATTCTATACAGTTTAAATTTGTTAAAACTTTTGTAAAGAAAATAAACTATATAAAATAAGTAAATTTACAAAATCATATATAAAAGTAGGTATCAAAAGATCGCAATTCATTTTTTTCAAAAAGCACAAGAACAGAAAAATCACCGGTAAAATGTGAGAATCGTCCTATAAATACAGACACATGAAGGAAGAAATAAGTTTTTTTCCAAAACAATTCAATCCATTTAAAAAAGTAAATAATGACATTCAGTTTAAAGTCATTAAAAAGTGGAGATCCTGTTTACAGTGTACACACCTTGGTTGTTTTGTAGAGACTTTATTTTACCAGTTCTACATGGATTTAACTGAAGAACTGATGCAAGTTCACATCCTCCATGGACTGACCTGGTTTGTATTTTTATTGGCTCATGAGAACCAGCACCCTAAAACACAAATAACTGTTAGCTCTAAATGAAATCACAAGCTACCATTTTAATCAAAATCCTTGAACATTTAACACAAACCTTCATGTCATCTAAAACATTCTCAGTCTCCAAACTTTCACGTGGACGTAGAGGAATTTTGAAGACAGCATTTTCTTCTTTTATCTGTAATGCTGGTTTATTGTCTGGAGAGAATTTACTCAAGGGCTGAAGGATGATGCATTCCTGTAAACAGGGTTCCTCTGGGGAATCTTTGGGCAACGTGCAGTTGCCATCCGAGGCCTTACGGCTTGAGGAAAAGCCCTTTGGAATGGTCTTCAAAGCCTCATAAAGAGTCACTTGCCTAAATTTGTTTTTAGAAGTCTCACTTCCTTGGCTTTTCTCTTGACGCTGAATAGCTGAAAATCTATCAGACAGATCCAGAGGTTTATCCATCACAGAGTCTCCATTCATGGAAAACTGATTATCCCTTGGAAAAGGGAAAGCATTTTCTTTATCAAAAGAAGCTTGGGGGCAGCTTACTTCATGTTCACTTTCTTCCTCAGTTTTCTTCCTTTTGGATGTTCGGCCTCCCAATGATTTCAGGGGCTCCAAATGTTTATCGGAGTTAGAATCTTTAACGTACTCAGTCCTACCCTTCTCACCTATGGATTCACTTACATTTTTATTTATAAGTATCTGTTTATTAGACGATGACTGGATAATGATCTTGTTCACTTCAGACCCAAGACTCTGATGTGTGAAAAGGGCACTATCTTCAGATTTTGATCTAGTTTTCTCTAATCTAGATACACAAGTGTTGCTAAAAGGGAGTGTTTTCAGATGTTTTTTTCCCTCAGGCTGTAAAAGAGAAGGGGACAAACTTGTATTCAAATCTAAACCACTTTTGATACTAGAGGTAGCTCCAAATACAGGAGATGACACTCGAGTAGGTAATTCTTCTTGAGGAGTCGTCTTTGAAGCAGAATCTGAAAATCTAAATAAAGAGTGATAACAACTTTTTAATACAGAATTAACAGTAAGGTCTTATCTACCTCTTAGAGGCAAATGATTAACCAAAATTTAAGACAAGGTAGAGCTTTTGGCTTCTCTTCATTTAGATGACAAAAGAGAAGGGGAAAAGCAGAGAAAAATGACATAGGAAGTATTTCTCAATATCATAATATTCATATTTAAAAAATTTTTCCTAAGTACTTTAAATCACTTTATTATACAAAAAATCATCTTTTGCCAGGCACGGTGGCTCATGCCTGTAAATCCTAGCACTTTGGGAGGCTGAGGTGGGCAGATCACTTGAGGCCAGAAGTTCGAGGCCAGCCTAGCTAACATGGTGAAACTCCGTCTCTACTGAAAATACAAAAATTAGCCAGGTGTGGTGGCACACGCCAGTAATCCCAGCTACTCAGGTGGCTAAGGCATGAGAATCACTTGAACCTGGGAGGCGGAGGTTGCAGTGAGCCAAGCCTGGATGACAGAGTGAGACTCTGTCTCAAGAAACAAACAAACAAAAATCATATTTTAATAAATTCCACTGAGAACCTAAGTTCTTTTCTTATGAAATTTTATCATGAGTAACTCCAAGAAACAAAATTCTTACACGATAGAATTCAACATAAATTAAGATTCAGCCTGTCTCTAACAGAGGAAATATCCGTAGAAAGAGCAGTAAGTTTAAGTTTGAAGATGTGGGCTGGGTGAGATCTCTGGCTCTACCACTAATAGCTATATGGCCTTAAACAAGACATCTAACCTTTTTGGAGCTGCATTTTTGTAATCTGTAAAATAAACCAAAAAATGAGGGTAACAAAATCTACTTTCATCAGTTACTAAGATGACAGACTGTGATATACATATCTATCTATATATCTAAAAACCGAAAGCTCTTTTAAAAAGCAAAATGCTACATAAATACAGGTACAGTGGCCCTCCTTATCTGTGGGTTCTGCATCTATAGATTCAACCATGTGGCTAGAAAATAATTTGGGTAAAAAATCCAAATTTCACAACATTCCAAAAGGCAAAACTTGAATTTTCCATGTACCAAGTACTATGTTGAATCTTTGCAAATGGACTGATAGGTAGGCATTGTATTAGGTGTTATAACTAATCTGGAAATTACATAAAATATACAGGAGGATGTGCACAGGTTATACGCAATAATGATGGCCATTTTATGTAACGGTCTTGAGCATCTTTGGATTTTGGTACCCACGGGGGAGGGGGTCCTATAACTAATCCCCCACTGATAATCATGGAATGGCTGTATTATTAGTTAATAGATATTCTGAAATTAGTAAAAATGAGATGCAATACAATCTTGGAAGCTCATCCAAGCTTCTAGATGCATTTTGTAGAACATCCAGTTTTTGGAAATATAAACCCCAAAGGGATGACTGGCTCTTTAAAGGAGCAGAGTGACAAGTACTGGGAACAAGTACTGCTTGACAGAAACACAGAAAGTAGCTAAAAATGATATCCACCTTTCTACTGTAATGTAAAAAAGCTCTCAATCGGTCAGAAACTAGGGAGACAATTTTTAAAGTAAAAATGTATATAACCAGAATAACAAACTATATGTTGAAGGAGAGAAATGGTTTAATTATATGGAATTCATTGTAATGGGATCTCACCAATAGCTTGTAAGTTTTCACCGATGTGCCCATGATTACCTTAAACTATCTTCAGTATTTCTTGTAGATTCCTCAAAAGGCTGTTTCTTGTGATCTCCTTCCAGACAGTGGTAGAGCTCATCACCAAGGGGGCTCATGGGACCTTGAGTTTCCTTCAAGAGTAAAATAGGAAGCACACCCATGTAATGGGATTTGTTCATTCTTAAAAAGGGATGAAGTACTGATATATGTTACGATGCAGATGAACCTCAAAAATATACTAAGAAGCCAGACAAAGGCCATATAACGTACGATTCCATTTATATGAAATATTCAGAATAGGCAAATCTATAGGGACAGAAAGCAGATTGGTAGTTGCCAGAGGATGCAAGTGGGAGGTGGAAGAATGAGGTGAGGAGAATGGGGATACATGATTAATGGGTATGAGGTTTTCTTTAAAGGTGATAAAAATGCTTTGGAACTGAATAGAAGTGATAGCTGCATAATATTGTGAATGTACTAAATATCATAGAGTTGTACACTTCAAAATGATTGTTAATTTCACCACAATGAAAAATATGAAGCACATTCTAAGTTTAAAGAGAAAAGCATCAGTGTCTTACATAAGTATATTCTACTACTTGCATATAAAACTCCAATTCCAAAAAACAACATTAAGATGTGCAGAAGGGAATAGAGATAATTATTCATACTGATAGGAGATGAATTTAAAATAATCCTTTACAGAACAGTGCTTCTCAATCTTTAACATGCATACAAGTCAACTGGAGATCCTGTTAATGCAAGTTCAGTAGGTCTGAGATTCTGCATCTCCACCAAACTTCAAAAGTGATGCAGATGCTGTTGGCCCATGGATCACACGTTGAGCAGCAAGTCATTAGATTTCAGCTCTCTCAATCTATTTGGTGTCTAAGCTATGACTTGCCAGGTTTATGGGTAGGAGGGAATTAGAAAGTATTAAAACGCATTCAAAGTTCAAAGGTTAAAAACTACCCATTATCATTTAAGAATGAATTTAAAACTAGAAAGGACAAACAAATCCATATGTAATGAAAAACCAATTCAAGTTTTAGAAATTCAACAGCAAGACAACTTAATAAGAGTACAGCTGGATGTGGTGACTCATATCTGTAATCTCAACAACACTTTGAGCAGGAGGATCTCTTGAGGCCAGGTGTCTGAGATCTGTATGGGCAACACAGTTGAGACCCCCATCTCTACAAAAATAATTAGCTGGGCATGGTGGTATATGTCTGTAGTCCCAGCTATTTGGGAGGCTGAGATGCGAGGATCACTTGAGGCCAGGAGTTTGAGGCTATAGTGCTCTATGATTGTGTCTGTGAATAGACACGCACTCCAGTCTGGGCAACACAGTGAGACCCTATCTCTAAAAAATAAAACAAACAAAACAACAATTCTGAAATCAACCTAAAGGTTTAGGTCTATCTCTTAGATGAGGGCAAGGAGGGGGCATGAGAGAGGGGGAAGTGAAGAAAGTTGACAAAATCTCTATGCCGTGATTACTCCCCTAAATTTTGACTCAACCCATATCCCAAGAATTCTAGATTCTAGATTTCTGAGACTGCTGGGCTGGACAACAGAAATAGGACTTTCTAACAACACAAGTTTTGTTTTAGGCCTTTACTCAAGATCTTTAGATAAAATAATTCTCTTGCTTAATTCTCTAAGAACTGACCTAAAAAGATATAAAATTAATTCATGTTATTGCCAAACTAAACAATTACTTACAGATTCTTCCTGAACACCAAGTCCAAGTGTTTCAGCAACAACTGTAGCTAAATTAAAAGATGACTTATCAGGGGTACAGCTGCTTGTTCCATGTGTTTCTAAGAATAAATAATAAACCATTTTAATAAATAATAAAACCAACTTTACAAAACTGTAGAAGCTAGACATATTAAAATGACAAAAGAGAAAGGAAAAGGCTCATACTTTGTAAGATGGCACTAGACCCATTTTAAAACTCTGTGCAAGAAGTCCGATATACCTACCATAAATGGCAATAAGTTGCAGGTCCATGCATGCTAAAATTTTCCAAGTAAATTTTATGTTTTTCCTAAATGAACTGAATGTAATAGGTAATTTTTCTTATTGCCACTGGGGAAAAAAATCATAAAATGGATTTACAGTGGAATTATTGTGACTTATGTTACAGCATGAATCTCAAACTGTATGTACAATATCTTTCATGAAAACATACTTTGTAGGAGAGGTTGTCAGCACTGCATGTTTCAGGTTACGATAACACATATTCATAAATCACCTATGTTCTAGTATTTTATAAAGGTTTAACTCAAATATTTATGGAGCACTTATTATGTTCCAGGTATTGTGCTAAGCACTAGATGAAAAGAAAAGTTCTTGTTCTCAAGGAGCTTATACAGTTGCAAGGTAAAAAGAGAATTGCAACAGAATGTGATAAACATATTATAATAAAGGTACATAAAAGGGGTGATTCAAACATAGAATAAGGACTTCTAAATCTCTTGGGAAATCAAGGAAAGTTATAAGTGATGCTTAAGTTGACTCGAGAGAAGGAAGAATATGTCAAGTTAACTGGGCTGGGACAGAAAGAATTCTAGGTGTAATTAAGGGTCTAGATAAGTGAAATAAAATTGCTTGTTTGGGGTTTGCTATGCGTGGTTTGACTGCCAGAAGTCAAACTGCAGAAGATGGGAGTAGGACATGAACCCAGTTAGGTTGGTTAGGGGTCAGATTATGCTAAGGAGTTTCAAATTTATCCTGTAGACAATGAAGAGATGTCTAAGAGTTTTAAATAAAACAAATGCAATGTGTGGGCTGAAAAGGTATTTGTGGCTGTGACACTCACTAGGCAAGAAGCAATCACTAATAGGCAAGAGGACTAATTAGATTACTCCAACATGTTGTCTTGATGAGAGATGTTAGTAGCCTAAACTAGTATAATAGGGGCACAGAAGAATATGTAAAACAGATATGTAGGAGGTGGAATCAGTAAAACTTAGAGGCTGTTGAGAAAAAACAGATGAAGCAGAAATCTAGGATGACTCAAAGAGGCATGTATAGTGTCATTCACTGAGATTGCAAATGCAAGGATAAAGATTTAGTTTGACAGGTTAAGTGTCAACTGTAGACATGCTGAAATTGAAGGATATCCCTGTAGAGATATCCAAAAGCAGGTAGATACACGGGTTGGGAATCCAGGAAAAAAGTTGGACAGAGATACCGGTTTGGGATTTATTAGCATATGAATGAGAGAAGACTACTGACTCTAGGTGACATTCCTCCAGGAAGAGATAGAAAGTGAGGCCAGGTACAGCGGTTCACGCCTGTAATCCCAACACTTTGGCAGGCCGAAGCAGGTGGATCACTTGAGCTTAGGAGAGCGAGACCAGCCTTGGCAACATGGTGAAACCCTGTTCTACAAAAATACAAATATTAGCCAGACATGGTGGTGTGTGCCTGTAGTCTCAGCTACTTGGGGGGCTGAGGTGGGAGGATCACTTGAGCCTGGGAGGTTGAGGCTGCAGTGAGCTGTGTTTGTGCCACTGCACTCCAGCCTGGGTGACAGAGAGAGACCCGGTCTCAAAAAAAAAAAAAAAAAAAAAAGAGAGAGAGAAAGAGAGAGACAGAAATAGAACAGGCACAGTACCATATATTTTGGAGAACAGCAACACTGATGACATTTACAGTCAGAAGTAGTTCAAGTGTAAGCAGTAACAAAGGGTTTGTGAATGCATTCTCCTCTCTTCAACCCCTGTAAGTCTCCCTCCCTTCCCCTATACCCCGCTCCTCTAGCACTTTTCTCTCCCCTCCTTTCCTCCTTCCCTCCCCTTCCCTCTCTCTTCCTCTCTTGCGGGTGGGGGTGGGAGTAGAATCCATATTACAGTGAGTTGGAGTGAATGGGAATTAGGAAAGTAGAGATACTGAATATAGACTTTAATACTTTTTCACCTCTGAAGAGAAGCTGTAGCTAAAGGTGGAGATTATTAAAAGTGGGGTTATTTTTTAAAGATGGAAGATAACATATACGTGTATATACTTAAAAATAAGACAGCAGAGAAGCTGCAGATACTGTATAAGGAAGACAGGACAAATAATGGAGCAAAGACCTGGCAGCAACAGAAGAGAATTGGTTCTAGAGAGCTGAGAAGCAAGGATCTGCTGCACTCAGTGTTATATCCCTAGCACCTCAGTGTTATATCCCGAGGACCCGGAGCCTCCATGCACATGCACACATACTCATGGACAGACAAACAGACACACATGTTAATATAAAATGATTTGTAGCTTTCAGAATGTAACTTTTACACTATTATAAAATGAATAAGTGATTAACCTTGACCAACCCTTACAACTGGGCTCTGGATCTCATCTCCTCTGACCTTTTTAAGGATGTAGCAATTGTTCCCGCTTTCTCCAGAAAGAGAATTATTAATTTTCTCCTCTTTACTTGATCATCCTATCAACATAAATATGTGCTAATCATGCTATAATATTCCATCTTGAAAAAATCATCCCTTGACTCATGTTCTTCTTTAGCCACTGTCCTGTTCTCTCCTCCTCTTGACTGTCAAGTCTTGGAAGACTTGTTTGTATGTGCTCTTTCTACTTTCTCTGTCCTTAGTTTCCTTTGAACATGAGACAGATCTCAGATGGTCACCATTACACCTTAACAGTTTTTATCATGTCACTAGTTCAACACTCAATGATCTCCATGCAACCAAATCCCATGGTCAATTCTAAGAAGTCTTCATCTTACTTGACTTATTAGCATTGTTAAACACAACTGACCACCCCTTCGTCCTTTCTCCACTTGGCTTAAAGGACATCATTTTTAGTTTTCCTATCTCATTGGCAGCTCCTTCTCTGTTTTGTTGGTTCCTACTCATTTTCACAACCTCAACAGCTACAATCTTTTCTCTAAGGGAGTAAAACTGGTTCGGGGCAGGCGGGAGCAAAAAAAACCTTACTATGTATAAAGCACAGACATACATGCATACATGTATCACTTAAACAGATATACGGTATATCTGTAGTACTAAAACTCCAGTAGGGAAGGGATTGGGGGGAGGGAGAAATGTCTAAAAAAGCTGGGGTGGGGGTTCTTCAACAAAAGAAAAGTTGAAAATCATGGCTTTACGTAATGAAGTTCCTCAAGGCTCAATACTTGGACTTCTCTTTCCCTTCTATTATCACTTGCTTGGTAATCTCATCTAGTTTTATGGCTTAGATGCCATCTGCATGCTGACAACTTCCATATGTGTCTCCATCCTAAACTTCTCTAAATTCTAACTCACATCTACTCACGAATCCAAACTCTACCTGAATGTTGAGTTTGCATTTCAAATAGAATATTCCCAAAACGAAACTTCTAATTTCTACTCACCCCTGCCCCAACCTATACACCTGTGGCTCCCAGTCTCTTCCATCTCAGTAAATGCTAACTCTATTTTTCCTTTTGTCCAAACCAATCTCCCCTTCACTCACTCTGCTCCAGCCACACAGGGTTCCTTAATGTTCCTCAAACAAACCAAATGCCATCTTCACTGCAAGGCCTCTGGGCTTGCAAATCTCTCTGCCTGGGTGCCCGTCTCCCAGATAGCCACGTGACTCATTTCCCTCCCTCAGTCCTTATGCAAACGACACTTTACCAGTGAGGCTTTCTAATATCCCTTCTTACCCTGCTTTACTTTTCTTCAGAGCACTTGCTTCTATCTGACATAAATTTTATTTCTCCCTCAACTAGATCATAAGCTCCGTGAGGACAAGGGCTTTGTTTTATTCAGTGCCTGGTATACAACAGATGCTTAAATATTTGTTAAACAAATAAGTAAATTACAGTAAAGCCTTCTTTACTTAAAATTATTAGTAATTTATATTAATATCATCAGGGATATTTATATGAACTAATAGGATAACATTACTTTCCAATATGAAAAAGATAGTAAACTAGTAATATAAACAAAATTATACGGAAAATACCTTTAAAATATTGTCTAAGTTAGACTGTGGGTCACTCTTACCCACCAATAACCACAATTTAAACTTGTAAAGTAATCTCAGTATCTTGCTTACTGGCCATTGGAGGTTGACTTTGGTCATAAGTGTCAGCTACTAGAATTTCATTTTCATTAGGATTATGTTGTGGATGAGTTGAAGACTTGGAAACTTTTCTCAATTCTAAGGGGAGAAAAAAATAAGAGATTACATAATAAACAATGATGAAAAGTATTATCAAATTATTTTTATTTATTCATATTTAAAATTTTAATGTATTATCTGTATTTAAATACAATATAAGTACCATTTTATTGACATAATTATTGTATTCTAAGAAGTAAGCTCCTTTAATTTCACTAAGAAACAAAGCAATTTAAGTTAAGACATTGGGAGAGAGGGGACTAGAACAGACAGCTTCTTCTGACCCAAACTGCCCAGAGTAGTAACATTTTAGTGTTACTTTTCTTTTTTTATTTGTTACACATCAGCAGGTTAATTTAAAAAGATATACTGGGCTGGGCACAGTGGCTCATGACTGTAATCCCAGCGCCTTGGGAGGCTGAGGCAGGAGGATCTCTTGAGCCTAAAAGTTCCAGGCTACATTAAGCTACAGATCACACCACAGTACTCCATCCTGGATGACAGAGTAAGACCCTATCTCAAATAATCAATCAATAAACAAATGATTAAGCAATCTAATGTACACTATATCATTTATCTCCATGATCTTTTAGAGTTTTTATTTTCAGGAAGGAAACTCTGAAGCATGTGTTATCAGAAATCACTCCAATATTTAAAGATTTAGTTCAAAGAGAACCAAAATAAGGACAAAGTAAAGTAAAACAGTTTTACTATTTGTAACTTGAGAATAATATTAAAAAGCATTATAAACCTTACAATAAGTAAGCAAGGGAAGTTACAGAACAGGAGTAATTAGTCATTAAAGCATTTTAAATTATATTATTATTATTATTATTATTATTTTGAGATGGAGTCTCGCTCTGTTGCACAGGCTGGAGTGCAGTGGCATGATCTCAGCTCACTGCAACCTCCGTCTCCTGGGTTCCAGCGATTCTCCTGCTTCAGCCTCCCGAGTAGCTGGGACTACATGCGTGTGCCACCACAACCAGCTAATTTTTTATATTTTTAGTAGAGACGTGGTTTCACCATGTTAGCCAGGATGGTCTCGATCTCCTGACCTCGTGATCCGCCCACCTTGGCCTCCCAAAGTGCTTGGATTACAGGTGTGAGCCACCGCGCCCGGCCTTAAAAGTTATTTTAAAATCATTTGTATGGCTCAAAGTTATCGTACATCTTAAAACTAAATTTCAGATTCCAAGTAAAAACTGATCAGAACAAGATTAAAGCAAGTGAATTAAATTTCTAAATAGTTATATGCTGCTGTCATACAAAGAAGAAATAAACCAGAAGCATTTATATTGGTTACAAAAGACTTTCCTAATACAGAATTATTTTCTAGATATCCTTATATATGAATTTAAACCTGATCTAAATTATGCAGTGATTATCTTTAATGATTCATGTCCTGTCTGATAGCAAACTAAAAGGTCAACGGATATTCATTTTAGATCTATGATTTTACATCTTAACTTAGCTCCTATTTAAGTGTAGGATTTTTAACAGTTCTTTTGTTCTCCACTAGATGGCGATACAAAGGCTTATAAAATGGGGTAAAACTGCCAATGTTCCAACATCTAAGAATAAGATCTGCTTCTTTGTTTAAAGGCATATTTACTGTCAACAATTTATTTGTATTATACAAATATAGAAATCCGTATATATCCCCCGCTCCCCATGCTTTCCTTGTTCCAAATAGTTTAGGTTAAAAATTAAAGTCTTTAATGTTTGCTCTAGATTAATACTAAAAGTAATACTTGTATCACGGCACATAACAAATTTTGGGACTATGTGAAAAGGCAGTTTTAAAGCATTTAGCAGAAATGATAAACTAGGCTAGAATTAGAAACATGTTACTGAAAAGTCACAAAGTGGACACATTATAACATCATTTCTTGATTACCACTAACTCCTACAAATTACAACAAATAAAAATAGCCAGTCACAGACAGCTCCAATGGCAGGAGTACCCATGTGGCAAGACCTGGAGAGTACGAAAGTTCAGAGCTAAGAAGATCTGTATTTGAATTTTGACTCATCTACATGATAGCTGACCTTGAGTGAGTTATTCAACCTTTCTAAACATATCTTTCCTCATCTATAAAACAAAAGAGCTGATAGTTATCTCACAAGCCTGTTACAAGAATTAAAACATAGCAATAATATATGCAAATCACTCAGCATAATACCTGGTACGCAGGAGGTAGAAATTAACATTAAGTTCCTTTCCTTTTTCCTTCTATCCCCCTTGGATATATACACATAGGAATATTTTTAAAATAAAAAGAAACTATTTAACTATATTTATAAAATGTGGTATATTTACATGTCATATAGACAACATGTATCTATACATAACACGGGCAGAAAATGCCTTATCGGTCACTTTATGAATAGAAGTTAAACTCATAGTTGTACCATGGGATACCGGAATAGTGACTATTTTCTTTCCACTAAATCGGATAACATAAAAACTAGTAGATGAACACTGGTTTACAAAACCAGAGAACGAAAATACAACTCCAACTCTGACGGAGTCTGGCTCTGTTGCCCAGGCTGGAGTGCAGTGGCTGGATCTCAGCTCACTACAAGCTCTGCCTCCCGGGTTCACACCATTCTCCTGCCTCAGCCTCCCGAGTAGCTGGGACTACAGGCGCCCATCACCTCGCCCGGCTAGTTTTTTGTATTTTTAGTAGAGACGGGGTTTCACCGTGTTAGCCAGGATGGTCTCGATCTCCTGACCTCGTGATCCGCCCATCTCGGCCTCCCAAAGACAACTCCAACTCTTACCATTTGCACACACAGAGTGCTCCAATTTAGTATGTGTTTGTTCTATGTATCGGACATGGGGGTTCTCCTTTCTTCGTAGCCGGTTAACGCCAGAAAATGAGAAGGCTGTTATCGGTGAATCTGGAATAACGTCTTCCTCACATTCAAGCTCAGCTGCTTGATGCTGTTGATCATTCCTAGAGAAGAATAACAGTGGAAAGAAAATCAATTCAATGAGTATTAAAACATTTACTACACGGCATGGAGTTACAGTAGAACACAAACATGAAGCTCTAAAGGATGTAATCCCTTGTAGCTAATGTTCCAAACCTAAGCAGATAAGTACACAAATGATTACAGTACCCAGTGGGGAATACTAATGTGAGAAGTGAAGTAGAAAGTATAGTCAGTAGCACTTCAGGTGAAATTAAAAGTATTTCCCATTACAGACAAGATCAGGAGAAAATTCAGTTTGAGGACAGGCACGTAGTACTGTGTACTTATGTTGGAGAAGGGAAAGCTGGAATTACATGAAGGAGAGCCACAAGCTAAGTGTGCACATAATGTAGAAAGCAAGAGGAAAGAAATTAGGGTTTCAGAGCTTGGATATAATCTGACAATCTAACAGTATTGTGCAAGATTGGGACATAAGGACAGGAGGCAAGGAAATCAATTAGACAGCGGCTGTAATAGTCCAGGCAAGACACTCTGTCTGTGGTCTGAACTAGAATATTTTAAGTACATATGGAAAGGAAAGAACATTAAACATCGTGGTAGTAGAATTGGCACGCTTGACAAATACAGGATGAGACCACTAACACTGATAACAACCAATATTTGTTATGTGTTTACATTGCCCGGCACTATTTAAATTATCAGTTTAATTATCACAACTCTGTGAGGTATTATTACTTTCATTTTACAAATGAGGAAATGAAGATATAGAAGTCATCTACTAAAATAGTAACAGAGTCAGGATTTAAATCTCAGCAGTCAGACCCTAAGGGCCCTACTGTTAACCAAATGTGTTATTCATAGTCTACAAGAAGGCTTCAAAATTGAGTTTCTGTTACTTTTATCTAGGCCCCCTTATAGTCTACTCTCAACAGCAGTCACAAGAGTCCTATTATGACATAAGTCGGGGCTGGGTGCGGTGGCTCACGCCTGTAATCCCAGCACTTTGGGAGGCTGAGGTGGGCAAATCACCAGGTCAGGAGACTGAGATCATCCAGGCCAACACGGTGAAACCCTGTCTCTACTAAAAATACAAAAAATTAGCCAGGCGTGGTGGCATGCGCCTGTAGTCCCAGCTACTTGGGAGGCTGAGGCAGGAGAATGGCGCGAACCCAGGAGGCGGAGCTTGCAGTGAGCCAAGATCGTGCCACTGCACTCCAGCCTGGGCAACAGAGCGAGACTCCATCTCAAAAACAAACACAAAAACAAAAAAAAGACATAAGTCAGGCCAGGCACAGTGGCTCACACCTGCAATTCCAGTACTTTGGGAGGCCCAGGCAAAACCCTACTGCTACAAAAAAACCATTAAAAAATAAAATTTGCTGGGCGTGGTGGCATACGCCTGTAGTCTCAACTACTTAGGAGAGTGAGGTAAGAGGGCTGCTTGAGCCCAGGAAGTTGAGGCTGCAGTGAGCTAAGATCATGCGACTCCACTCCAGCCTTGGCAACACAGTGAGACTCTGTCTACAAAAAAAAGAAAAAACAAACAAAAAAAACAAACCACAACCACCAACCAAAAAGACTTAAGTCATATGGATGAAATTTCATTAAAACCCTGTCACATCTGCTCATTTCACTGAGAACACAAGCCAAAGTCCTTTGATCCATGAAGATCCTACATGACCTGATGGTGCCCCTCCCATCTTTCCTCTCTGAGCTTTTTTTCCCTATTATGCTCTACTGCTGACACACTCTCTTCCTTGAGGTTCCTCAAACATACTGAGCATACTCCCACCTTAGGTTCTTTGCTCCAGTTGTTCCACCTGCTTGGAATGCTCATCCTCAGATATCCACATAGTTAATTATCTCTCTAATCTCCTTCAAGTCTGCTGGAATTGTACTGTTTAAAATTGCAACCTCCCTTCATACACCCTAGTACCCCTGTTCCCTGTTATTCTGCACTATAAACTTTATCCACAGCATTTATTACTTTCTAACATAGTATGCAATTTACTCGTTTTTATTTAGATTTTTTTTTGAGTCTGAGTCTTGCTCTATCGCCCAGGCTGGAATGCAGTGGTACAATCTCAGCTCACTACAACCTCTGCCTCCCAAGTAGCTGGGATTACAGGCGCGCAATACCATGCCTGGCTAATTTTTGTACTTTTAGTAGACACGGGGTTTCACCATGTTGGCCAGGATGGTCTCAAACTCCTGACCTCAAGTGATCTGCCTGTTTCGGCCTCCCAAAGTGCTGAGATTACAGGCATGAAACACGGTGGCCAGCTGCAATTTATTGTATCTATTGCTCACCTGTTAGAATATAAGTTCTAAGAGGATAGGATCTTTGGTTCATTGATGAATCACAAGAGCCTACACTGCAGACATATAGTAGGTATGGCACAAACATTTTCTGAGTGAATATGAGACATTCCCAGATTCCACTAGAGAATAAATGTGTGTGGATCTAGGCATACGTTCTTGCCCAACTCAATTCAGGATCAATGGTAACTGAAAGATTGGGTTTGAACTGAATTGTGAATGTTGAGTAAAAATAAAGTTAATTGATTTTCCCACGTCAAACCATTACTGACCTTATTTGCCAACCGTTACCAGTCTGTCAGACATCTAGGCTTTACATGACCAAATCAGTCTGTCCTATTAGACTCATATCAACTTGCAATACTATTTCCAAATAAAAACTTACATAGTGAAAACTGTATGAAGTATGACCAACAGAGATTTTTTAAGAAACATTGATTGGAAGACAAAGACTAATTTTTCCCAACAAAGATTTACACTTTAATTTCCTGAATGATACCAATATTATTTGCAGGCTTTAATCCTATATTTTATACCAAGGAACAATCTTTAGAGCTAACATCTAATTATTTAAAATTTTATTTTTATGTTTTTGAGACAGTCTCTTTCTGTTGCACAGGCTGGAGTACAGTGGTGTGATCTTGGCTCACTGCAACCTCTGCTTCCCGGGTTCAAATGATTCTTGTGCCTCAGCCTCCCGAGTAGCTGGTACTACAGGTGCACGTGCAACCACACCTGGCTAGTTTTTGTATTTTTAATGGAGACGGGGTTTTACCATGTTGCCCAGGCTGGTCTCAAACTCCTGACCTCAAGTATCTGCCTACCTTAGCCTCCCAAAGTGCTGAGATTACAGGTGTGAGCCACTGTGCCCAGCCAAATTTTATTTTTAATTGACAAAATAATTGTATCTACTTACTGGGTTCAACAAAATGTTTTGATACATGTTTACACTGTAGAATGATTAAATCAAGCTAATTAACATATATCACTTCACATACTTATCTTTTTCTTTAGTAAAAACATTTAAAATCTAGTTGGCAATTTTGAAATATACAATCATTTATTAAGTCACCATTCTGTGCAACAGATCTAATATCTAATTTTTAATCTCTTCTTGTAATTCTCTTATTCTGGAAAAACAGTAAGTTAAAGTCATATGAGAAAGGCTTATAAATTAATGGAGTGTGAAATCTATCAGACCTAGCTTTAACTAATCACGTCACAGCCTGCTTGCCTATTAGTCATAAAAATTCAACCTGAAACATGAATGAGTCACGAGAAGAAATTGATTTCCTGGCAGAGTCAATGTGGAAGTAGCTGGGATCACAAAAGGAAAAAACAAAAAAACAAAACTAGCTCTAACTAGAGGTGCCCAAACTAAGTAAATGAGTGCTGGCTTTGTCTTCCTTTCTCATAAAAGGAAAAAAGAAAACTCCATACGTTAATCAAGTTCATTCTTTAAAACATTAGTCACACTGATTTTCTGAGAAAAGGAAAGAGTTCACGCCACAGTTTTTGGTTAAATTAATTATGCACACTTGTCCTCCTTTCACTTTTCCTTCTGATGGCTTGAGTTGTTTGATTTGTGGACCCCTGCTCCCTATTAAATTCCTGTCAAAACTGTTTTAGTTGGTTTCTTCCCCAAAGACCTATAATTATGGATCTGGGGTTTCCCTTCATGAGTCTGTAAAAAAGTTTTAAATATTCAGCTTTTTTCCTTTTCTACTCTGAAGAACTTACATTCCCAGTTAAAACATAATTTAACCTTAACGAAGTAATGTTATAGCCATCGTAGAGGAAGTGGCAGTACTGCTTCACTGATCAAGCTATACCTAGAATATTGATTTCTTAATTCAGATATTGACAAACTAAAACATTTAAAAAAATTCACAGTTTGAAGAGTCAAAGTAATGCCACATGAATGAGCAGAGGATATTTAATGCTACAGTTAATGAACAGAGGATATTTACTCTAGAGAAAACAAGACTCAGGAGGGCCATGAGAGCTGTCTTCATGTATCAAAAGAGTCGTGAAGTAGCAAAGGAGAACAGACTTGTTTAAGATGGTCCCGGAAAGCAAAGTCATAATCAAGAAATATAACTTATAAGCAGTGTAATTTCTATAAACTTAGAAAGAATTTTCTAATAATTCTGTCTCACTAAATTTAAATAGGCTTGGGAAACAGTAAACTTCTACTAGACGTGTTCAAACAATAGCTATTTGTTAAAGAAGCTGTATAAGGAATTCAATTTAGAAGAGGGTTGAATGAAATGAATTCTACAGTCCTTTGAACTTACATATATAGACTCCCTTGACTTTCACTGATCCATCACATCTATTTTCCAAAATGAAGAGAATGATGACCTCAATACCTAGCTTTATATACATTTTTAACTTTACAGTGGCAAAATTTTACCAAATAATTTTGGTGTCACTAATAACCACCCTACCATATAAGCCATCTGTAATATCAAAACTAGCTCAGAAGAGTCAGAGTTACTGCAATTAACAAGCAGAAATATAAGTCAAATAATATTTTCTTCTAAAGTTCAGGGGAATTTCAGGCACAAATAGCATAACATGACAGTGGTTTAGGTGATCAGAGAAAAGTAGGTTGCCTTTACAAGATGATAATTGCTTAAAAAAAAAAAAAAAAGACTGCCGAGCAAAAGGCAATTTATTTGCCACCAAGCCACAAAAGATGTTGGTTCATGAGAATCACAACTATCTTAAATTTCAGATGAGAATAAAAGACACAATCAGATCTCCTATACTCTTTTGACTAAGCATGTCCTAAATAAACATACATGCCTTAGGCTCATCTATATGATTATTCTTTCCTGTAGTTTCAAACTTTCACACCTTCACTTCTTTTCTAAAATATGGGTGAGTTTCAACGGAAAAATGTATGTGCTTGATAACACTAAAAATAAATTATAAACTAATTAGAATTCACATGTCTACCAAGCAAATGACATGATATAGTTTCAACCTAACTTATACACATTGGTTTTTGAGGCAATTGTCTATCTAATTCTGTGTTAACTTCTACACACTTGGTATCTCATCCTTTTGGTACTCATAAAGATCAAGGCTGATGTGTTCAAAATACCATAAGCTACATACATACATAATCACTTCACATAAATTAATGTAGGTCAACAAACCCTTATCTGAAATCCTTGGAAGAAGATGGGATTCTAAATTCAGATTTTTTTAAAAAATGAAAGTAATACAGTAATGCAGAACATATATACATAATTACATAACAGCTCTAGTGGAGTCTGAAGCATCATCCTGTAATCAAACACATTGATATTTTCACAGCAAAACATATGAATCCTCACATGAAGTGGGATAAAGACTATAAACAGCATTCTGTCATTGCAGTGGTTAGGTTGTGAATAATATCTCAAAAATAACCTTTTGGGTTTTGGAATTGTATGTAACAGATTGTGGATCTGTGTCCTGTGTTCCCTCTTCATTATACAGCATTATTAAAATTAGAAAGTGCTGACATTTTCTTATAAACATTTATAACATCAGTCTGATCTCATAGGTTCATTTCCTCATCTGACTATTATCTCTCCTCAAAATTGCCTTTTGCTACCAGTATTCAGTAGACCGATCACACGGGAAGAATATCAGAATTCTACTGGATATCCATTATTCTAAAATAATTCTGGTAAGAATAATTCTACTTGTGAGATGTGTTAATACAAAAATAACTATTCTAAGCCAAAATAATATGTTACATCTACATAGTTTTGCCGAAGTTTTTGCAGATGTCTACTTAAACGCAACAGGATCTTTAGGAACTCTATGATGCCATTAGGATTATCTTGAATCTTCAGTTTTCAAAAATAGTACATAAGCTTTATATAAATGGGAACTAAAAGTTTGTCACATCTCCGCTCTGCATTAGTCAGATCATATCTAGAAAAACGTTCTTTTTTTTGAGACAGTGTTGGATAATGGAAAGAAAAGAGGTTTTTCAGAAAAAATATGGGTCTGAGTGACAGTCCTATTACCTACTAGCTGTAAAATGATAGGCAAGTTATGTGACTTTGTGACCTTTGGTTTCCACATTTGTAAAGTGGGGATAATAAAACTACTTTGCAAAGTCACAGTGAGAATTAGAAATAATAAACATAAAACACAAGAGGAAGTGGCACACAAGATAAAAGTTACTGTTTTTATTCTTTAAGAGAAATGGGGAGAAGAGGGAGAAAAACAGAGGAAGGAAGAAGTTCTATAGGCCTGAGTACTATATAAGACGAAACACTTATGAAGCTCTGGGACAGGGCTGGAAGGGAGCTAACAAAACTCAAACATCTGTTTGAAATATAAGTATTTTAACAATGTATTATGTATAATACATCATTATAAAAATTAAAATGTTTTAATTACAATGTTGACACTTTATTCAAGCACTAATCTAAGAGATGCAGTCACACTATACTCTCAAAACACAAAAATGTAGTGATTTTCTTTGTATTTTTTAACTGCAGAACACTTCATAATTTTAAAAATGAAATCTGCAACTCTTACAGTATCTTCATGGTTTGTATAGCGAAGTAAAATAAAACAACAAGGATGGGGGAAAATACT
Organism: Mandrillus leucophaeus; assembly: GCF_000951045.1. Taxonomy (NCBI): domain Eukaryota; kingdom Metazoa; phylum Chordata; class Mammalia; order Primates; family Cercopithecidae; genus Mandrillus; species Mandrillus leucophaeus. The sequence continues at coordinate 4,068,805 of NW_012103388.1, forward strand.
TACTCAATTTTCTGCTGGAGTTGTTCAGAAAGCTTTTTATTTTCTTCCTGTAGAGTATTCCTTTCATTCACTTAAAAACAATTCGAAAAAGAAGGCACATAATATATTTATATTAACATCTATGTCAGGCTTTCAAATATGTCAGCATGTATGAAGAAATTAGTACTTCTAATCCTATATCATAATGTTTATTCAGGGTTAACACTAGTGTGCAAAACTAATTTGTTACTAGGTAGGGGGTACTACATCTCACACCGTGCCAGTTCCATGTAACTGATTAACTGATAATTTTATGTAATGCTTGCAGGCAAAAGAGAGTACTTCATGTACTAGGGAGTATAATTATTCATACTGAGGACAAGAAAGCATTCCATCTGGTTACTCAGTCCCACTAATTTCAAATACCATTTTAGCAAGAGTCACTTATCTTGAAATTAATTTGATCATAAAAATAAAATAGGCTGGGCGCAGTGGCTCACAGCTGTAATCCCAGCACTCAGAGGCCAAGGTGGGTGGATCACTGGAGGTGAGGAGTTCGAGACCAGCCTGGCCATCATGGTGAAACTCCGTCTCTACTAAAAACACAAAAATCAGCCGGATGTGGTGGTGCATGCCTGTGATCCCAGCTATTCCAGGTGGAGGCAGGAGAATCTCTTCAACCTGGGAGGCTGAGGTTGTAGTGGTCCAAGATAGCGCCACTGCACTCTAGCCTGGGTGGCAGGAAGAGCCGCAAAAAAAAAAAAACCACCAAAACCGCTGAATATCAGCGTAATTTTTATAACAAGCACATTTATCAAATCAAATTTTCTTCTTAGTCACACTCTACATTTCATGAATAATTATGGTATCAGTAACTTAAATATATCCATTGAAGCACTATCTGCTTGTTTGAATCTCCACCAAATTTTCCTATCTATATTTATTTAATTTATAAAGCAGAAATCCAGTTTTGGGCTGTAACTTCTACTGGAACCGGCATAAAACTCTCATCAATGTTTAGTATGATGTCACTGCTTAAGCATGTGCTTTAGTAAAAGAAGTAGATCCCAGAAATCAAGTCGCAGTAAATACAATGAACTTTTACCAAAGAAGGTTAATCATATTCTAAAATTTGTTAATAATTTAGTGGTTTATAAATCTAAACATATTTTCTTACACTGAGTAAATTTTCTGGACTATCTACAACATGTGAGGTTATTAAACTACTTTTGTGGAGGATCCAAAAAAATTAAGATATAGACAGTGACCTAAAGCAATGTGCAGTCTATCAAAGGAGACAAGGTATTACATAAACATGTTTTATAGGTTTAAAAGTGACAAGGGCATTCGAGAAGTACAAATAAAGTACCAAGGAAATTTCTAAGGAGAAAGAGGTTACTTTGAGCCCTTGAGAAGATCAGGAATGCATTCATCAAAAAAAGGGCAACTGAGCTGGACAGGAGACTATTCTACAGAGAAAATCAGTGGAACAAAGAAAGACTGGGTATAATAAATGGTAGAAAGCCTTCAATAGCAGGTTAAGAAATTAAAACTTTATCTTACAGATTACCAGGAATCATTTTTCATAGATGAATGATGGGAAGACTGATTTGTTAGTACATATAGTATATACCAATGTGAAAAGAAAATATGGACAAGACAAAAAGTCAGGTGGTCTTTAAAAGAAATGAGTATCTGGACCTATGTAGAGGTGGATAAATAGGAAGTAAAGACCAGTACAAGAACGTAACAGAGGCAGAATCAGTAGTATTTGGCAACTCATCCTTTGCAGGGTTGACAGAAGTCAAAGATGACCTTAGATTTCTGATTAAGATGGTTTACTTGATTTTCCCTCTCCAAATCCAAATAAAATGACAACACTCTAAAATAAGTCTACTGGAATATTAAAAAGCCAAAAAGGGTGTCACTAACAGATCAGAACTATAAAAAATTTCTGAATTATTTAAAAATAGGCTCAGGATGATGGTAAAATCCAACGAAAAAGGGTCTTTAAAAAAGGGAGTTTTCCCAGCAGAATCTCTTATCAATTCTAGTACCACGGCAGCATGGCCCACAAACTGCTAAATGGGTAAACAAAGGGTGCCTAATAGTTGCCCTTAGGCTAAAGTCATGAGGATAGATCTCTAAAAGTTTTGACACAGGAGTCATTAATAAATAACGAGACAAGAAAATCAGAGCAGTGCTTCCAAGTAACTTATGGTAGACACGAGAGAATGTACTTTCACACTCAGAAGATGAACTATCCATACAGAAAAGGTCTCTAGCAAGGCGTATTTCCCTCCCATTTTCAGTCATTAGAGTAGGGTCCCTGTAAGATTTACTATCAGCAAAGCAAGGATTCTCCCTTGAGCTAATTAAAAGATAATTTTACTTAAAGGTAATTTTTTTTAACAAGTGTCTAGCTAAAAAAAGAGAAAACTACACAGAAATGAAATACTGGGCAAAAGCAGCATGTAAGTGGAGAAGAAGATCAAAGTTAAGTGCTTTAAAATTCTTGTATTATTCAGAAGAGAATTAAGATATTAACTTTAAAAATGCACATCAGGCGGATCAACTGAAGTCAGGAGTTCGAGGCCAGCCTGGCCAACGTGGCGAAACCCCATCTCTACTAAAAATACAAAAATTAGTTGGGTGTGGTCACACGTGCCTATAATCCCAGCTACTGGGGAGGCTGAGGCAGAAGAATTGCCTGAACTCAGGAGATAGAGGTTGCAGTGAGCCAAGATAGCATCATTGCACTCCAGCCTAGCGGACAGAGTGAGAATCCATCTCTCAAAAAAAAGATGTGATTTCCAGAAGGTTTGTCGA
>NW_012103388.1:4071662-4076011 GCF_000951045.1 Mandrillus leucophaeus
TGCACTGAGCTGAGATCTCACCACTGCACTCCAGCCTGGGCGACAAGAGAAACTCCATCTCAAAAAAAAAAAAAAAAAAAAAAAAAAGAATGTAAAAATGATTCAAAGCATCCTAGTTAATTCTTTGATCTTTTCTTTTTTGAAAGAGAGTCTCACTCTGTCGCCGAGGCTGAAGTGCAGAGGCGTGATCTCGGCTCACTGCAATCTCTGCCTCCCAGGTTCAAGCAATTCTCTGTTTCAGCCTCCTGAGAAGCTGGGATTACAGGCACCTGCCACCATGCCCGGCTAATTTTTGTGTGTGTATGTGTGTGTGTGGTTTTTTTTTTAGTAGAGACGGGGTTTCACCATCTTGGCCAGGCTGGTCTTGAACTCCTGACCTCGTGATCCACCCGCCTCGGCTTCCCAAAGTGTTGGGATTACAGACGAGAGCCACAGCGCCTGGCCTAATTCTTTGATCGTAATAGAACCTCGATAGCAGAAAAACGGAATGGACAAAATGATATTTAAATGTACGCTCCCCAATTAAAACATTAACATATCAAGTCTGTCTGTTTTAGAAATTAAACATTGGGGTTGGGTGTGATGGCTCACAACTGTAATCCCAGCACTTTGGGAGGCCGAGGTAAGCGGATCATGAGGTCAGGAGTTCAAGACCAGCCTGGCCAATATAGTGAAACCCCGTCTCTACCAAAAATATAAAAAATGATCTGGGCGTGGTGGTGGGTGCCTGTAATCCCAGCTACTTGTGAGGTTGAGGCAAGAGAGCTGCTTGAAAGAACCCAGGAGGTGGAGGTTGCAGTGAGCAGAGATGATGCCACTGCACTCCAGCCAGGGTGACAATGTGAGATTCTGTCTCAAAAAAAAAAAAAAAGAAATTAAAACACTGGTTCACCCTAGAAAAGCTATCAGTAAAACTCACTACCTGAACAGATGCTAAGAATTGTATAAATTCACAATTAAGCAAAACTTAGCAAAAGAGGCACAGAAGGAAATATCCATAACTTAACTTCACGTATCTACTAGAAGGCCATAGCACACTTAAATGTAATATAGTCTAGTCTTTCATTATGTATCAACTGCTATTCTGGGCAGTAGCCTAAAGTCCCTTAGGCCAATAAAGTATGTAAAGAAAAACAATCACCAAAAGAAACTAAAAATAATTGAAAGAAAAGATGAAATTGTCACTATTTGCAAATGATATTTTTACCTAGACAATCTGCAGCAAAATAAAGCTAATGAAAGAAATCCTTAGTCATCTTCCAATGATGGGGGTGAGTTGGAGGGTCGGGGTGGTTCCTGACTAGCGAGACTGAAGCAAAAGTTATTGGGTGGATGTTCGAAGAAGCTTTTTTTTTTTTTAAAAGACTCTCCTGGCATGCTCCTTTCGGCCTTTTGCTGCTGCTTCTTCCTTCTTGTATGAACGCAGTCACGAAGCCTGAAAAAGTACCTGCCATCTTTTGACCATGAGACAATAAGCTTGAGGATGAATGCCTGCAAACTCTAAAGATGGCAAATTTCTACTTCACATTCCATGTTAAAAATTCCAGATGGATTAAATATGCAAATTTATGTGTGTGTGTATACATACATCGTATGTACAAAAATTGGAGAATATTTTTATATTCTTGGGGGTAGAGAAAGCCTTCCTAAACAAGGTAAGAAAATATACAAAACTTCCACATGTCAAGTAGTTAAAAATGAAGTCAACAGGAAGCAAGGTAGAAAATATATGCATAATATATCCACCAAAGTGTAATAATCCTTCCATAATATATAAATAACTCTTAATTAAAAAATACAAACAGCAAATAGGGCAATTTAAGACTGGGCAAAGAATAAATAAGCCATTCACTCAAGAAGATGATCATATAAAATAATACTTGATTGGAACAGTCACAGGGAATGCCAATTTTAAAAAGGTATAATTCTTCACCCACTAGATTGATTATTATTAATACATTTTTGCCCAAATCTGAAGAGGATGTAAGAAAACAAAAATTCTCAAACATTCAAACAAAAAGTTGAGTAGTCCATTAATGTGACAATAGCTAAAAAATTGACACCTATACTACGGCATACAATGCAGCCATTTAAAAAAATGTTGTCTTTAACACCTAGACAAGCTTTTTTGCTTGCTTGGAGTTTTTGGCTCTATTTTAGATAATGTTGCTGGAAATATAGATATGTAGACATTACTGGAGATTATTTCCAGTAGTACTAACAATCATATGACTGTGGATCTCAACTACAGTTGGCCTTTTGTATCTGTGAGTTCTGAATCTGTGGATGGAAAACATCTGGGAAAAAACAATTCTACAAAGTTCCAAAAAGCAAAACTTAAATTTGCCACACACTGAATACATTTAATTCACACAAATGAAGTGATGTGTAGAGACTGCACTTGGTATTATAAGGAATCTAGAGATGATTTAAAGTATGCAGGAGAACGTGGGTAGGTTATATGCAAATACTATGTGACTTTATATAAGGTACTTGAGCATCCAAGGATTTTTGTATGTGTCAGGGTCCTGGAACCAATACCCTACAGATGACAAGGAACAACTATATATTTATTGAGATGTAACAGTTTTCTACTCATTGATAATATTCTTACATTCCTAAATAAATATATGCACATGTTCACCCATATACACCATAGAATCTATAGACATATTAACATGTAAAGACTTTCAAGACATAGTCTAAAGTGAAATAACACATTAGAACACAAAGTATGGTATGATCCCATTAAAATTAAAAGGAGAAGGGAGGGAAGTGGGGTCTAACAAGGGACAGAGACAGAAAAACCTGGACCTGGATAGATATGTATCAGACTACTAACAGTAGTTACCTCTGGGAGCAGAATAAAGTTATATTCTTTCTTATCTCTTTTTAAAACAATGAACATATATTCAATATTCTTACTTGAATAACCAGAGGATAGCAATATAATTAACAGAAAAAAATAGAAGACAGAATTAGTTTGGAAAAGAAGATAATTAATTAGATTTTGAATATATTGATTGTGAGCTGCTTATGGGAAATCCAGGTGATGGTCACCCAAAGAAATAAATAGTTATAAGAGAGTAAGATTAACAGAAGTATTAAAAGAATAAAAGAAGGCAGCTAAGAATGTAGAAAAACTCTACACTCAATAGGTAAGGAGAATAAACTGAAAATAGTATACTTATGAAAACAGTATGTCATAGATACCAAGAGAGAAAACTGTAGAACACTAAATTGTCTGCTTTGTATTTAACTTTACTAAGTATTAAGGTTACATGAAATAAAGATAAAACCAAAGAAGCAAATATGGACATGTCCAAAAAAAAAAAAAAAAAACCTGCTTCTTGTCTTAGAACTGATGACTTTAAGACCAATGTGGACAGTATTTGCACAACCTTTCTGTATCCTATTTCTTACTAAATTAAGCAAGAGATTAAATCTACAAAAAGTACAAAAAAGGACATTTGAACTTTTACTAAATAAGAAAAAATACATGTAAACAATCCATTTAATTACAATCAATTTACTAATAAGTCTTAACAACAATACATTATATACTTTAAATAATTAATACATGAAGAAAGGAAACTCACTAAGTTCTGTAATAAGTTTAAGATTCTGCTGCCGGATATTTTCAAACTCTTGCTGTTTTTTCCGCATATGTTCTTCAGTTACTGCACAGCGATCACATAATCCTGCTCTTAACCTATGAAACAAAACAAAGTATTTTTCATCCACTAAAAGAGATTTCCTTCTATTTGAGTTCCAAGACTTTTATGAAGATTTAAGGAACTGACTTGGCAAATACTGGGAAAATCAACTAGATTAATGATGTTGTTACACCTTCAACATATTCTTATATAGGAAATCATGTTATACCACCATTTTCTTCAGATTGTAATTCTATAAAAATCTGCCAGTTTTAAACTCAATCTAAGGGAACTTATTTATTGAAGAAGCTGACCTTGTTTTAATTTATTATGGTCAAAATATGAATCCTGGTCCAATACCAGGGGGCAGAATTATACCTGAAGCAACTTTGCAGCTGCTTTGCTCAGCACAGCATATCACCCATAGTGAGTGTTCAATAATATTTTTGATGAAAAATTAAATTCATCAAAATTTATTTGTTAATATTGGCAGGGCACAGTGGCTCATGCCTGTAATCCCAGCACTCTGGAAAGCTGAGGCGACAGGATCACGAGATCAGGAGTTCGAGACCAGTCTGGCCAATATGGTGAAACCCCATCTCTAATAAAAAATACAAAAATTAGCTGGGCATAGTGGTGCTCGCTTGTAGTCCCAGCTACTCGAGAGGCTGAAGCAGAAGTATCGCTTGAACC
>NW_012103388.1:4076651-4078601 GCF_000951045.1 Mandrillus leucophaeus
AAAAAAAAAAAAAAAATTACGAAATAGCTTTTACTAATTATTTGTGACTGTTGAAGAGAGAAACGCATATATCACACAAGCAGGTAAGGGAGAGGTATATCCCAAAATGTTAGTAATAGTTATCTTGTAGGTAACAGTATTATGGGAGATTTTTCTCTTCTTCATTTTCCATATTTTTCAAACATTTTCCAATATCATTATTTACATAATCAGAAAAAAAGACAGTTAAAAAGGAGACACATACTCCATGTTAAGAATTCAGGAAATATATTCGAATATATATATTTTTTTGAGATGGAGTCTCACTCTGTCACCCAGGTTGGAGTGCAGTGGTGCAATCTCAGCTCACTGTAAGCTCCGCCTCCCGGGTTCACGCCATTCTCCTGCCTCAGCCTCCCGAGTAGCTGGGACTACAGGTGCCTGCCACCATGCCTGGCTAAATTTTTGCGTTTTTCATTGAGATGGGGTTTTACTGTGTTAGCCAGGATGGTCTCGATCTCCTGACCTCGTGATTTCGCTTGCTTCGGCCTCCCAAAGTGCTGGGATTACAGGTGTGAGCCACTGCATCTGGCCCGAAGATAATAATTTCAAGTCAATAACTAAGCCAATAAGATAGTAAGTATTTAAGTGTTGGCAGAGCACGGTGGCTCACGCCTGTAATCCCAGCACTTTGGGAGGCCGAGGTGGGCAGATCACCTGAGGTCAGGTGTTAGAGACCAGCCTGGCCAATGTGGCCAAACCTCATCTCTACCAAAAACAAAAATTAGCTAGGTGCGGTGGTTCATGCTTGTAATCCCAGCTACTTGGGAGACTGAGGCAGGAGAAATGCTTGGAACCCAGGAGGCAGGGATTGCAGTAAGCTGAGATAGCGCCATCGCACTCTAGCCTGGGTGACAGAGTAAGACTCTGTCTCAAAAAAAAAAAAAAAAAGAAAAAAAAGATAGTAAGTATTTAAGTGTCTGTGGAAGTCACAGCATGGTAGTATATGCCAAGAATTTTAAAATAAATTAGACATAAAACATGAAAAGTATACAACTAAAGCAAAGCAAAATAAAAGAACACAGACTTTTTTTTCCCTTCTTTTTTTTTTAAAATGAGATGGGGTCTCACTATGTTGCCCAGGCTGGTCTCAAACTCCTGAGCTCAAGGAATCCTCCCACCCTGGCCTCCCAAAGTACTGGGATTACAGGCATGAGTTACCGTGCCTGGCCAGAACCCAGACGTGTTTATACAAAAGTAAAACTCATATGAAACAATGTTGATATAGATGTAAAAATAAAAGGAAGTCATATATAGCATTAATAGGATCAGAATTTCTAGAATGAATGAACAAACAAACAGCTAGGCATTATGATTTACACGGAATACAGTCTGAAGACAGGAATTAAATCAGAAGCCTTAAAATCACACTGTATAAAGAACACCACTTAAGTAAAGATGGTAAAGTCAACACTTGCATCTATTTCTGCTCCTTTCTAGAATCTCATAAAATTACAGTAAAGATGTATCTATATTTTAAAGATACAAACACATGAGGACAAGAAGAATGGAAGAGAAAACAAAACAAAGAAACGAAAGCAAGGCAGCCGGTGGGCAAATAGAAAGTGACCTGAGAATGCTAAATCCTAAGCCAATGATGCGAAAAGTTGAGAACTGCATTGTCCAGTATGGTAGACACAGCCACATGTGGCTATTTCAATCTAAATAAATAAAATAAAAATAAAAATTGAGCTTCTCAGTTGCAGACAAGTGCTCAGCAGCCACATGTCTACTTGCTACCATATTGAACAGTGCAGATTTAGAACATTTCCACAATCGCAGAAAATTCTATTACACAGTACCGACCTAGAACCAACCTGATACACACTGTAAAATTCCCAAAAGGCTCAACAATTTGTTCTGGGAGTGACTGATTAAAAGCATGTTTTAAGAAATTATTATACGAACATT
>NW_012103388.1:4078651-4082457 GCF_000951045.1 Mandrillus leucophaeus
CAAAAAAAAAAAAAAAAAGAAAAAAAAGATAGTAAGTATTTAAGTGTCTGTGGAAGTCACAGCATGGTAGTATATGCCAAGAATTTTAAAATAAATTAGACATAAAACATGAAAAGTATACAACTAAAGCAAAGCAAAATAAAAGAACACAGACTTTTTTTTCCCTTCTTTTTTTTTTAAAATGAGATGGGGTCTCACTATGTTGCCCAGGCTGGTCTCAAACTCCTGAGCTCAAGGAATCCTCCCACCCTGGCCTCCCAAAGTACTGGGATTACAGGCATGAGTTACCGTGCCTGGCCAGAACCCAGACGTGTTTATACAAAAGTAAAACTCATATGAAACAATGTTGATATAGATGTAAAAATAAAAGGAAGTCATATATAGCATTAATAGGATCAGAATTTCTAGAATGAATGAACAAACAAACAGCTAGGCATTATGATTTACACGGAATACAGTCTGAAGACAGGAATTAAATCAGAAGCCTTAAAATCACACTGTATAAAGAACACCACTTAAGTAAAGATGGTAAAGTCAACACTTGCATCTATTTCTGCTCCTTTCTAGAATCTCATAAAATTACAGTAAAGATGTATCTATATTTTAAAGATACAAACACATGAGGACAAGAAGAATGGAAGAGAAAACAAAACAAAGAAACGAAAGCAAGGCAGCCGGTGGGCAAATAGAAAGTGACCTGAGAATGCTAAATCCTAAGCCAATGATGCGAAAAGTTGAGAACTGCATTGTCCAGTATGGTAGACACAGCCACATGTGGCTATTTCAATCTAAATAAATAAAATAAAAATAAAAATTGAGCTTCTCAGTTGCAGACAAGTGCTCAGCAGCCACATGTCTACTTGCTACCATATTGAACAGTGCAGATTTAGAACATTTCCACAATCGCAGAAAATTCTATTACACAGTACCGACCTAGAACCAACCTGATACACACTGTAAAATTCCCAAAAGGCTCAACAATTTGTTCTGGGAGTGACTGATTAAAAGCATGTTTTAAGAAATTATTATACGAACATTCTCTCCTATATTCTGAGCAGTCAAGTGATTACCCCTTTGACTCCCAGCAGCAGACTGGAGGTTTAATCTTTAGTCAGTCTAAAACAGTGTCTGGTTTGGGAACCATGAGTCTCAAGAGTAGGAGCACAATAATGAAATGAATATATATACACACCAAATTCTCAGATTCCAGCGTAGGCCCTCATCATCTACTTGGCTCCAAGAACATTGGGAGTCAGCCCTATTACACACTCTAGAAAATACAATTAAGGAGTCTTCTCTAGGAAATCTGAACAACCTGACAGGAAAGACCTAAAAATACTGACATTAGGGCATCTTCAATGAAACAGACCAGCCAGATCATTCTAACATAGAAGCTCACAGTCTACACAGCTCTACCCATGAACTCAGAGCTTCCAATTACTTTGTTCTCATCTCTTAAATATAACAAATAACCAAGTATCAAAAGGCATCGGAGAAACGCTTGTAAATTATAAGAAACCAAAGCAAACAAAACATTAAAAAAAAGAAAAAAATCTGGAAGAAATAATAAGCTATACAGAAAGAAAAAGAAAAAATGCCAACGCTATCACAATCACAATCATCAAATTATAAAGAATACGGTAAGCCCTCACTTAACATCATTGATAGGTTCTCGGAAACCGTGACTTTAAGTTAAATGATGTATAAGCAAGCTAATTTTTCCCCTCACTGTTAAAATGAAACAATGTCAAAGGAAAGGATGTTATTCGAAGGTTGCTGTAGGTCATTTCTTTTAAAGTTACAGTTTCTAAGAATCTATCTACAATGTTAAGTGAGGAGGTACTATATTCTAGAGGTAAGAAATGATGTGAAAACTATGAGATGAGAATGGGACTGCCATAAAAGGAAATATTCTGAGAACAAAAAAGAGACTTTAGAAATTAAAAATAGTATCCAGGTGTGGCAGCCCATGCCTGTAATCCCAGCATTGTGGGGGGCTGAAGCTAGAGAATTAATTGTTCGAGGCCGAGTTCAAGACCAGCACGGGCAACACAGTGAGATCCTGTCACTATTTAAACAAAAACCAAATAAATAAATAAATAAATAAATAAATTAAAAATATTAAGAAAGACAAAACTATAAATAGAAGGTAAGAAAGTAAAGCTAAGAAAATCTACCCAAAAAGTAGTGTAAAAATGCAGAGAAAACAGAAAAGATAAAACTGGGCAATTATTCTAGAAGGTCTATCATAAAGAATAGGAGTTCCAGAAAAAGCAAGGAAGCATAGGAGGGGATTTGAGGCAGGGTGGGGAACAGTGAAGAAAATCAAGAACTCGGCCCACTACTTAAAGGACTGAAAAGAAAAATAAAAAAACAAAACCCAAGTCTCCAGCACAGTGGGTGTTAACAGATCTATATAAAATAACTCATCATTATGGAATTTCTGAATGTTGCAAACAAAGATAAGAGCCCATAAGCTTTCAGAAGAATTTTTTTTTTTTTTTTAAGAGTACACAGAAAAGATAAAAAATCACAATAATGATGGGAGGATTGCTTGAGGCCAAGACTTCTAGACAAGCCTGGTCAACATGAGGCCCCATCTCGAAAACAAACAAACAAAGACTCACAGCACTATTTTGGTGGGGGTTGTGGGGAAAAAAGAAAACTCAGAATAGTGTGGGATTTCAACAGCAACATTAGAAGCTAAAAGAAGTGACTTGGAATTCTGAAGAGAATTATTTCCAACCTAAACCTACATTCTCCAACTATTACTTCAACAACAATTTTCAGACATATAAAAATCTCAAAAATTTTGCCTCCTATCATTAACTTTTTTAAGCGTGACAATGTTACTTTTTTTTTTTTTTTTTGAGACGAGGTCTCAAAATGGTAGTGAGGGGGACTAATCGGAACAAAGATGAAACAAGAATGGCCACAGTTAATAACTGTTGAAACCAAGTGATGGGTACACTGGAGTTGGTTATACTATTATGTCTACTTTTATATGTGTGATTTTCTAAAATAAACTTTTTTTAGGTCTCATCCACTCCGTCTCAGAAACCTACTGGAGGAGGCACTCTACCAAAATAAGAAAAAATAGAAAAGAAGTCCTAGATATATGAAAAACGAAAGCAGTAAAAGGAACCTCTGATGACCACTACGTAGCAGGTCAAGAGGACAGAGTCCAAATTGAAGCGGATCAGAGCCTCCAAGACAGATGGGTTCAAAAAGGTGAAATGTCAGAAGATACGACCTATCTAAACATCTTGATACATTTAGATAAATGATGGAACGTTGTGGTTGAACTAGTGGTTGGTAAGAACACTAAGCATATGAAAAAAAGGTCCACCATAAACACTATGGACAACAGAAATTTGCATAGGGAGAAAAATCACAGTTTACAATATGTTTCAGCTTTCAACTGTATTTACATAATCATAAAATAAAAACTCAATAGTAATCTAACCAAAATTAGAAGGAAGAGGGAAATGGGAATGGCGTCTATGTAGAAAGCAGAAAAAAGAAAAAAAAAAAAACCTAAGAAAAATTTGTAAATAGCTCATAAACATTTTTAAAAAGAGATTTTTGAAGTAAACAGCAAAACAATATGAAGAATTGAAAATGCCTCTGAAGAAGGGGAAATTGGAAAGAAGGAGAACTTCATTATGCTTGTGGATTTCCTACTCTGAATGAATGTCTGTTCTTTTAGCTGAAATTATAAAGATGAGAAAGATCAGTACAATTGTTTGACTCGGAATCTGGTAGAAGAGACACAATAAAAAAAAAGACAAAAAAAAAAAAAAAAA
>NW_012103388.1:4082507-4091565 GCF_000951045.1 Mandrillus leucophaeus
GAATCTGGTAGAAGAGACACAATAAAAAAAAAGAGACACAATAAAAAAAAAAAAAAAAAAAAAAAAAAAAAGAAAGTAAAGTAAGTTGTATAGAGTATTACAAGGTGGTATGTACTTTGGGGCTGGGTGCGGTGGCTCATGCCTGTAATTCCAGCACTTTGGGATGCCAAGGCATGCGGATCACTTGAGGCCAGGAGTTCGAGACCAGCCTGGCCAACATGGTGAAACCCTGTCTCTAGGAAAAATATAAGAAAAATTAGCTGGACATGGTGGCACACACCTGTAGTCCCAGCTACTAGGGAGGTTGAGGTAGGGGGGTGGGGAGGAGGGGGTGTGTATGTGTGTGAGCTGGAAGGGATCACTTGAACCCAAGAGGCGGAGGTTGCAGTGAGCTGAGATTGCGTCACTGCACTCCAGCTTGGGTGACAGAGTGAGACAACTGTCTCAAAAAAGAAAAAGAAAAAAAAAAGTGATACACGCTTTGGGAGGAAACAAATCACAGAGGGAGACAGAAGATCAGTTAGGTTGGGGAACTTGGTGCAATTGTAAATAGGCTATTGAAGAAAAACTTCACTGTGAAGTTAACATTTGAGAGGAGATATAAATGATGAGAGAGAGTGAGTTTTAAGAATACCTGCAAGAGACTATTACAGGTGAATGAGGATAGAGTACAAAATTCCTACAGCTGAAGAGTGCCTGGACTATTAAAGAAATGTCAAGGAGGCTAGTATAACTTTAGTAGAGTAAAGCAAAGAGGAAAATAAGCAGGAGAAAAAGAAGTCAGAAAGGTACTGAGGGCTGACAGCTGTCTAAATATCTGAAAAGTTAATTATGTGAAAGAGATTTATGATCTAAAGGACTAAAACTAGGACCAATGGGTAGCAATTCTACAGATATCCACCTAGTATAAAGAAAACTTTCCAATTACAGTATTTAAGGATGGAATGTGTTATCTAAGAAGGGAGCGATTTCATTTGTCACTGGACATGGTAAAGCACAGAAAAGATGATCACCCAGAAATTGGGAAGATAATTTTAAACACATGTTGAATAGATCGTTAGATCAGTGGTCCCTAAACCTGGCTATTTCTCAAAACCACCTAAGCAGCTTTAAAAGGGAGGGTGGGAGAAAGAGAGGAAAAAGATTTGTAAGTCAACCCATGACCAATTGAATTAGAATCTGCAGGGATGTGGCTCAGGAATCTGCTCAGAAGCTTCTCTTCACAGATCGATCCTTAAAGCTTTACAACAGGGGTGTCCAATCTTTTGGCTTCCTTGGAAGAACTGTCTTGGGCCACACATAAAATACACTAACACTAAAGATAGCTGATGAGCTTAAAAAAATAAACGGCAAATTTCATAATGTTTTAAGAAAGTTTACAAATTTGTGTTGGGCTGCATTCAAAGCTGTCCTGGGCTGCATGCAGCCTGCAGGCTGTGGGTTAGACAAGCTTGCTTTAGAACAAGGCACTCTCATTTTATCCTTCCTATGTTCTTTTCATGTCTTGTCCTTACATTGAGCCATTTTGTTAACAGTGAAAATCTAATGCCTGAGTACTTAAAATATATACACTTGCCCTACCACTCACTCTGGAGTATAAGAACTATGGTATGCCTTGAACCTATGGAGCCATCCATGGCTTGCAATAAGTTTCATCATCAGCACTCATTACATGCTTAGCTCTCCTACCTACCCTTAGCTGGGCCCCCAGCTCTTCTACTCATGCTTGGTTTTTAAGTCTGGCTTAAACTCACCGCTAAGAGAAGAGTTAAGTAAGGCTAACAGGCATCTGATATTCATGCTGACCTCCTAGCTACACATGCAAGTTTTTCTTTTCTGTCATTCACTTCTCCTTATTTCTTGCTGATTACTGGTCACATACATAAAATGCTTTTTACAAGTTACACTAGGAGCGAGTACAACTGTAATTAAACAAACAAAAATGATTAGGTCTGTTGGAACTGTTCCTATTTACCAATAATCTTTACAATTTTGAAAAATCATGTCACTGATGAAAAATACAGTTAGTGTTATTTGAATCAATAAACATACTTATATCAGTCACATTAATGATCATTTTATGCAAAGGAACAAGTATCTCAACAATTCATCTTTTAGAACAGACATACCCATAATATTTATATTCTGATATACTACACATTAATTTTCTCTATATAGTTGTGATATTTAAAAAATAATTATCATGTAGGTAGGTTATATTATTTAAATTTCATTTCAGGATAGTAAAAATTACATTCTAAAAAACTTTTATAGGCCAGGCACAGTGACTCACTCCTATAATCTTAGCACTTTGGGAGGCTGAGGCAGGATAATCTGCAGTGAGCTATTATTGTGCTACTGTGCTCCAGCTTGGACTTCTGAACGAGACTGTCAAGAGAAAAAAAAATTTTTTTTTTATAAAGGGAAACGGCAATATAAGCACTGATAATCATTTGTCTTTTCTGTTGAGACAGGGGCTGGCTCTTTCGCCGGAGTGCAGTGGCCTAATCACCGCTCACGGCTGCCTTGACTTCCTGGGCTCAAGTGATCCTCCCACCTCAGCAGCCTGAGTAACTGGGACTACAGGCACTCACCACCATGCTGGCTAACTTTGTACTTTTAGAGACAAGGTTCTGCCATGTTGCCCCAGCTGGTCTCAAACTTTCGGGCTCAAGCAATCTGCCTACTTGGTTTCCCATGCTGGGAATACAGCTGTGAGTCAGTGCACCGGCCTCTGTACACTTTAAGTGGGTAAACTGTATGTTATGTGAATTTTATCTCAATAAAGTTGTTTTTTTAAAAATAGTAAAGCTCACCTGGGCGCGGTGGCTCACACCTGTAATCCCAGCACTTTGGGAGGCTGAGGTGGGTGGATCACAAGGTCAGGAGATTGACACCATCCTGGCTAACATGGTGAAATCTCGTCTCTACTAAAAAATATTAAAAAATTAGCTGGGCGTGGTGGTGGGCACCTGTAGTCCCAGCTACTCGGGAGGCTGAGGCAGGAGAATGGCGTGAACCCGGGAGGCAGAGCTTGCAGTTAGCCGAGACTGCACCACTGCATTCCAGCCTGGGCAACAGAGCGAGACTCCATCTCAAAAAAAAAAAAAAAAAAAAAAAAAAAGGAAAGTTCATATTATATAGATTTTTACCACACAAAAAGACCTTGAGGGGGAAAAGCAAAAGCTATCTAGCATTCCTGGAAAAATCTGGGAAATGATACAGCTATAAAACAAGAGTATACACACACATACACACACACACACAGAGCAACAATCAACAAATAATCAAAAGTTATTGAATATTACATATGTGATTGTCAAAATAACTTCAATAGCAGGGTTGGAGAATAAAAGAAATCTCACAGAACATGGAAGAAAAACAAGTAATAGAAAATAAAAGATAATAAAAAATCAGTCTCTGACTAAGAAGTGCTCCAGAAAGAGAGACCATTTAAAAATAGAGAAAGTGGTAGAAAAAAATTACCAGACTTTGAGATGCTAGTTTTTAGGTTAACAGGTTGAGTGTCCAGTGCAATGAAGGAAACACACACACACACACACACACATCACGAAGGTTCAGAATAAGGAAAAATTTCAGAAAGGAAAAGAAAATCTGTTACCTACAAAAGAACACTAGAATGGCAGACTGTATCAGCACTGGAATGCTAACAATGAGAAAATGCCTTCAAAGTTTTCAGGGAAAATTATTTTAAACCTAGAAATTTATATCCAGTCAAAATATCAACTATATTTAACAGTAGAATAAAAATATTTTCAAGCATGCAAGGACTGTTTGAAAATTTACTTCCTGTGCCTTCTTTTTCAGCAGTTACTTGAGGATAAGCTGTAACAAAATCAGCTTAAAAAACCAATAGAAAGGAAAAACAGGCCCACATTTATCGATCACATTCACCGGTTTATCCCCAAGGTCTAAAACAGTGCCTGGGCCAAAACAGGTGGTTCATAAGTATTTGTTGACAGTTTAACACGAGAGAAATGAAATAACTGAATTAATGCAGGGATCTAATGAAGAGAAATCCAGAATGACAGCTTTCCCGAATAGTCTAGAAAGTAAATGACCTAAATTAGTACAGAAAGTTTTTTAGCCCAAGAAATATTTCTTCAAGAAAAAGAACTGGCTGAACATAGTGGCTGATGCCTATAATCTCAGGACTCTGGGAGGCTGAGGTGGGAGGACCGCCTGAGCCTAGGAGTTCAAGACAAGCCTGGGCAACATAGGAAGACCTCATCTCTACAAAAAAATCAGAAAATTAGTCAGGTGTGGTGGTATGTGTAACCCCAGCTACTCTGAGCATGAGGTGTGAGGATCACTTGGGCCTGGGAGGTAGATGCTGAAGTGAGCCAAGGTCGCGCCACCGCACTCCAGCAGAGCGAGACCCTGCCTCAAAACAAACAAAACCTACAACAAAAAAAATTAATGAATGAGTAGAATAATTGAGGCATTAAATAATATTAACAATGTAAGGAAACATGGTTCTTGTCTCAACATGAAAAAGGGTAGTGAGAAATTCTAGAAAAAAACATTTAAATAAGTCATTATCATAACATAATTATGAGCTGATCTGAACAACTGATTGGGGACAAAGTAAAAAAACAATGTATTTGATCTGGACATTAGAAACAATTAGAAACTATTTCCTTGAGTGGCAAAAAGACCATGACATCAGATATGTAAGGAAATGTAAACCTAGCTCTGCAGTGAATATTTATACAGTCAATAAATAAACTCAGTTTACTATTTTCCAACTTTCTCTAGAATCAGCTTATAAACAAAATACAAAAAAAGACTGAAATCTGGTAATAGAAAAGAATATAACTATTGTCAGCCTTAACCATATTTATATTGTAAAGGTTCAGCTGATCAAAGGCAGAGGGTATAAAGAGCCGAAGAGTGATAAAGGGTAAGAAACACTAGTATCTTCCTGCATAATGATGAGAACAGGGAAACTGTTTACAAGCGAAACAATATAAAACGAAGACCTAAATACATATATAAATGGTCGAAAGGTAAAACAGAAGAGCTAAAACAGTAACTTTTCAAATACAGGAGAGGGAGTTTTAAAATATCACTGGCTAGATGGTTACAAAATGAAGCAATATTCCCTAGCTTTTTACTTTCAGTTTTTCTTATCACCTACCATTCTTGACAATAGTATCTGTGAAAAACGGTCAATTTTTGATTGCTGATCCTAGTTTAAACTTAAATAGATGTAAGAAAACGTGCTAGCTCCTGCTTCCATCAGCATGGTTCCATTGCTTTCCTCTTGCCTATCTTCCACTGCCGCTGCTAAAGAAAAAACACTCCCAGTTTCACAAGAGAATGCAGTTTCAGTAGCTATATAACAGGTAAAGGGAAAAAAAGAACAATTCCACAAAAGACAGAAAGCAACATGCATTCTGAGTTTATTCCAGTTCACAGAGATGAAGAAATAAAAGCTTCCATTTGCTACTAAAACTTATCAGAGTAACAATTATGCTCAACTGTTTGCTATATCCCAAAAAGATTTATTCACATTTATTCATTTTCATTCAATATGGTTTCACTGTTTACTTACAATGTACTCAGTGCTGTAAATACAACAGTGATGAAGGTAATGCCATTTCTTTAAAAAGCTTATAGTCTACCAGAGAAAGACAGGCAAAAAAAAAAAAAAAAGTAATTACAACAAAGTATAATTCATACTGTTACAGCAGAAATACAGCATACTATGAACACACACAGCAACTAAACCTAGTCTAGGAAGTTAGAGAAAGTCTCCTGAAGAATCTAATGTTTAAATTCAAATCTATGAATAACAGCAACACAAAAGCGGATACTTGCTTCAGTGTTTGAAAAACAGTTGCAGAACCGTAAATCTCCTGATTATAAGTATCAATTTTCCTTTTAACAACAGCTGAAAATGAGCTCTCTGACTGCCAAAATGCTTTAAAAAATATTAAACTCTATTAGACAACTGTGTTTTAACTTCTTTGTTCAGATATTTTTAAAAAATGCATTCTATCTACTTCTCCAGCACAGTGACTGTTTCTTAGATTTAGTGAAATACTTTAGTTCCTTGAAGGAAGGTCTATAAATACACTCATTAAACATAATAATAATTATTAAATATAATATAAAACATAATCATTAAACATAAATGAGCCATATAAAATTAGAACTTAGAACTTTTTATTATCTAATTTACTTTTACTAGGTAATTCCCTTCATTGAAATATCTCACAGTGTTTTTCCATTAACATAATAAGAATTGCTTTGTTTTATGAAGAATAGGCTGAATTGCTGTTTAGAAATTTTAATAAAATAGGCTGAACACGGTGGCTGATGCCTGTAATCCTAACACTGTGGAAGGCCAAGGCAGGAGGATCACTTGAGACCAGGAGTTCGAGACCAGCCTATGATCAATGCAGCAAGATAGTCTCCATAAGAACAAAAAAATTAGCCATGCATGGTGTGGTGCTTGCCTATAGTCCTAGCTACTTGGGGCGCTGATGTGAGACCATCGCTTGAGCCCAGGAATTTGAGGCTGCAGTGAGTTATGATGGTGCCATTATACTCTAGCCTGGGCAACACAGTGAGACCCTCTCTCTAAACAAAACAAAACAAAAAGAACAAACAAAAGAAAAAAAAATTAACAAAATACATGTTGCTTTTTAAAGGCCTCAGCAAAACGTGAATTTTCACAGATTTTTAAAGCTTACTCTAGATAATCATTCTTACATATAACATATAACTAAAACAAAATGTTAATTATTCACCAAAAGTTACCTACTTACTCCTTTAAAGGTAGTATTTAGTTAGCAACAATTAAAAAAACAAAAACAAAAACAAAAAACCTCCCAAGAAAACAGACTATGTAATAGGCAGTGTTGAAGACCTGATATTTCAGAGTGTCTGCTTTGGTAAATTTTAGGTCAGGCACTAAATACTTTGAGATGATCATTTAAGACGTAATTAATTTACATAACGCTAATAAAGTTAAGACAATATAAAGGGGAGGCATCATGAAATAGTAAAAATGGGAGCGGGGATCAGATTTAAGATATAAACTTTATGTATTAACTATGTGATCCTGGGAAAGTTTCTTTGCTCTTTGCCAGCTAGTTTCCTCACATGCAAAATGGATCTATCATCTATCCTGTAGCATTAATAGAAAGATTCAGGACTGGATGCCTAAGTACACAAAGTGAACCCTCAATACAAATTAACTCCTGTATTTAAAAAAACAGATCTTCAGCTTAATTAAATGGAGCTTCATGAAACAAGAGATAAATCTTAAAGTGTGCCCAGAGAAAATTTTGGATTTTTATTTGAAGAAAGGTGAGCAAAAGCAAGTCTACAAAACAATGAGCCACATACCCCTCATCCCACACCGACTCCCTGCCACCAAATTAATACCACCTAATGAATTACAGGCCCAAATACCTAAGGATGTAAAGGTGAACGGAATGAAAGGCAACGGAATATTTAGGATGAGAAATGGCAAAGCAGCATGGCATCCACCAGAGGTAGAATAGATCTTAAAGAGAAAAGAATCTATTTTTAAGAAATGCGAATAAAAGACATAATTTTAACAATTAAATATACCAACTGGCTGGGCACAGTGGCTTATACCTACAATCCCAGCACTTTGGGAGGATGAGGTGGGAGAACTTGAAGTCAGGAGGGAGGGGTCTGGTAGGAGGTAACTGAATCATAGGGGCAGTTAATGCTATGCTGCTGTTCTCTTGATAGTGAGTTCTAATGAGATCTGATGGTTTCATAAGGGGCTTTTCCCCCTTTTGCTTGGCACTTCTACCTGCCGTCATGTGAAAAAGGACATGTTTACTCCCCCTTTCGCCATAATTTTAAGTTTCCTGAGGCCTCCTCAACCATGTGGAACTGTGCAGGAACGGAAATGTTGGGTTGGAGCCTCCACATAGTCCCCACTGGGACACTGTGTAGTGGAGCTGTGATAAGACGGCCATCATCCTCCAGACCTCAGAAAGGTAGATCCACCAAAAGCTTGCACTGTGCACCTGGAAAAGCCACAGACACTCAATGCCAGCCCATGAAGAAAGCTGGGAAGGGGGCTGTACCCTGCAAAATCTCAGAGGCAGAGCTGCCCAAGACGGTGGGGGCCCACCTCTTGTATCAGTGTGACCTGGATGTGAGACATGGAGTCAAAGGGGATCGTTTTGGAGTTTTAAAATTTGACTCTCCTGTTGGATTTTGGACTTGCATGGGGTCTGCATCCCCTTCGTTTAGGCTAATTTCTCTCCTTTGGAATGGGTGTATTTACCCAATACCTGTATCCCCACTGTATCTAGCAGGTAACTAACTTGCTTTTGATTTTACAGGCTCACAGGTGGAAGGAACTTGCCTTGTCTCAGTTGAGACTTTGGACTTGGACTTTTGGGTTAATGCTGTAATGAGTTAAGATTTTAGGGGACTGTGGGGAAGGCATGATTGTGTTTTGAAATGCGAGAACATGAGATGTGGAAGGGGCAAGGAGTGGAATGACATGATTTGGCTGTGTCCCTAACCAAAGCTTATCTTGAATTGTAGGTCCCATAAGCCTGACCCGTGGGAGGTAACTGAATCATGGGGGTGGTTATTTGCATGCTCCTGTTTTTGTGGATAGTGAGTTCTCATGAGATCTGATGGTTTTATAAGGGGCTTATCCCCCTTTTGCTTGGCACTTCTTCCTGCCATCATGTGAAGAATGATGTGTTTGCTTCCCTTTCTGTCATGATTGTAAGTTTCCTGAGGCCTCCCCAGTTCTGCAGAACTGTGAGTCAATTAAACCTCATTTCTTTATAAATTACCCAATCTCAGGCAATCCTTTATATCAGCATGAAAACGGACTAATACAGGCTGGGCGCGGTGGCTCAAGCCTGTAATCCCAGCACTTTGGGAGGCCGAGACGGGTGGATCACAAGGTCAGGAGATCGAGACCATTCTGGCTAACACAGTGAAACCCCGTCTCTACTAAAAAATACAAAAAACTAGCCGGGCGAGGTGGCGGGCGCCTGTAATCCCAGCTACTACTTGGAGG
>NW_012103388.1:4091825-4114852 GCF_000951045.1 Mandrillus leucophaeus
ATATATATATAGACTGCATAAAAGAAAGTAATTTAATGGGAAGGAGATGAGGCACTCATCCACTGATTTCTTCTCTGAAACGGCCTGGAGAAGAAAACCTACTTAAAAAGGAAGTACAAGACTGCAAAGGTTAAAGAGTGTTTTGAAGACACTGGAAAGCAACGTCTTCAAGGGGCAGGATGAAGAATACTATCTTGGGGATGAAATGGAGAGCCAAATTGTATTAAGCCAATGTTTCAAGCAAAACATAATGAAAATGTTATCCGGTAAATTTGAGTGTAGTAATTTTGGGCCCTAAACAACTTGCTAAGGAACAACTAAACAGGAAGGGTACTGGAAGTCAATATAATCAAGCCCTTGAGTTGGCCCGGTCATCTTATTGTCTACTACTGTGAAGAACAAAATCCCTGGCTCCACCTTCTATGCTGTGAAATCCTTTACCTGTCCACATAGGTGAATACACCAGGGATCTCATAGTCAGATCCTGCTATAAATGAGGAAAGCAGGGCAACTATGGCTCCAGGACTCCCTGTTAGCCTTGTCAGAGCTCTCTTAAAAGTACAGTACCCTCTTCCCTCTCTTCAGAGTTAGAGGCACGAAGGTCTGACAGCTCTTCCAGATGCCTCACTTCTTACAGATATTTTTCCCAATAAATCTCTTCAGTGTCCAAGGTCTTGCTGATGTTAGCTTCTCAGAGAACTCAGGCTAACATATTTGGTTATTACTGCCAATCTTAACATTTTCTTTACATGGAACAAAAAGCATTCCTAATCCTTTGGCGTTAATGCCATTACACTCCAACCTCACTGCTTGTAGAAAGTAGTGTAATGGAAAAAACGTGGTGAAATAAGAGAAGGAAGCTCTTCAATGGCTGGAGTTAAAGGTTGAGAGAAGCATGTTCCCTGAAATCCTCCACTACACATCCAGAGAAAATAGAAGGAAGCGTCTTAACACACGACAGACAAGTAACTGATGATTTCCTTTCCAGTGCTGACCTGGAAAGAGTGAGTGGGAGAGATGGCTTTCTAGTTTTCTGGCTTCTCAGCTAGATAGCCCAGACATGGCTGTGTTATATAACACAGACTAGAGTGCAAAAAGTTGGAATCATCTTCCAATTAGAAGATAGCTTAAGTCTTATTAAATATCTATTATGTACTGCTACTTCCATTATCTCATTTAAATTTCAAAATAGTCCTGCAAAGAAGGTATTGTTAGTGGTCAAGCCCTATGTTCCTGGCTTTTCTTCTATTTTAATAGTTTCTCTTTCTCAATCTTTGGCTGGCTGGGTCCTTATTCTTCATTAAACCTTAATCAGGAATGCCAAAGGATTCAGCCCTAAGACCTCTTCGTTCTTCCTCTACTATTCAAACATGTCCTTAAGAAATCCACCGAATTCTAGACTCACATATACATCTATCTACTTGACACTTCCATTTGGATAGAGAGGCTGTTGCTACCTACTTATATCCCTTTGTTATTCCCCTGCTTAAACCCTTCAATGGTTTCTATCACAATTAAAATCCAAACTTTTGCCTATGTCCCTACGAAATCTAGTTGTTGCCCCACTAGATTTCCCATCTTACTCCTATCACTCATCCCCTTTACTCATTAAGCTAGAACCACAGTAGACTTTCTGTTCCTCAAATACTTTAAACTTTTAGATTTTCACATTTGTCTGTTCTATTTCCTTTTGTCTCTAGTTCTTCAAGTGGACAGTTCCTTTTTGCCAATCAAGTCTCAGTTAAGATAGCACCCCAACTCCACGGGGACAGAAGCTCCTGTGTTTAGGATCCTTCCAGACTTCACCCCATGTATCTCTTCATTTGGTTGTTGACTTGTATCCTTTAACAAATTTTTTGTAATAAACTGATAAATATAAATGTTTTCCTGAGTTTGGTGAGCCACTCTAGTAATTATAACCCGAGGAGGGGGTTGTAGGAACCCCAATTTAGAGTCTGTCCAAAGCATGGGTAAACAACCTGGGGCTTGCAATTGACATCAGAATAGAGGGGAGGGCACAGTCATGGGGACAAAGCCCTCAACCTGTGGGACCTGATGCCATATCCAGTGTAGGAACTGAATTAAGAGGACACCCAGCTAGTGTCTGCTGTAGAATTAATTGTTTGCTTGTTGGTAGGGGAAACTCCTCACACCTGGTGTCTGAAGCATGTTGTATGAGCAGTGGGAAAAGCTGAGTGTGGTTCTTTTTCTACACAGGTCCTGTGGTTACTCAATTACATAATTCAATTTTATTTTCTTCATAGCATTTATAATCTGAAATTGTCTCATTTGTTTGTCATATGGCTTACTCCCAACCTTTGAAAATTAAATATATGCACAGACAGGAGTACTAAATTATGTTCACCAACTAAGATATATAAGTCTTATTCAACTTGTTATGTATTGTTACTTGCACTATCTTGTTTAATCCATGACATACTAGGAAAAGTATCATTCCCAGCCCCCTAGAGCAATACCTAAGACAGCAAGGACTCAAATATTTGTTGTGGAATCTGAATTAAGAACACAGGGTGAAGCTCGAATTCAAAAACATACGTAATTCTAAAGCACATAGGTCTTTATTCCACAATACACTGCCTATTCCAACAAATGTGCATCCATTGAGTTCGTAGTTGCAGAAAGTACTCTACTCAATTTCAGTTTGCACATATGAAGAATATTAAATTATTTCACCACTAAAAGGGTAGAGACAAACTCAAATCACCCAGCCCTTCTGTAACATAAGCAAAAATATCAAGAAAAAAATGTTTTTAAGAGACAGGGTCTCGTTCTGCTACACAGGCTGCAGTGGATGCACAATCATAGCTTGCTCAAACTCCTGGACTCAAGCAATGCTCCCGTCTCAGTGTCCTGAGTAGCTAGGACTGCAGTCACACGCCTGGCTAATTTTTAATGTTTTGAAGAGATGAGTTTTTGCTATACCGCCACACTGGTTTTGAACTCCTGAACTCAAGCAATCATCCTCTTGCCTTGGCCTCCCAAAGAACTGAGGTTATAGGCATGAGCCACTATGCCTGCCCTGGAAAAACAGAAACGATAAAGAAAGTATGGAATATTGTGGGTTTTTTTTTTTGTTTTTTTTTGAGACATGGTCTTGCTGTCACCAGGCTGCAGGGCAGCAGTGCAATCATAGCTCACTGCAGCCTCAAAAACCTTGGACTCAAGTGATCCTCTAGAGTAGCTGAAACTACAGGTTCAGGCCACTACGCCCAGCTTTTAAAATTTTTTGTAGAGACAGGGTCTTGCTTTGTTTGTCCAGGCTGGTCTTGAACGTCTGGCCTCAAGTGATCCTCCCGTCTTAGCCTCCCAAAGTGTTGAGATTACAGGTGTGAGTCACCATGTTTGGCTGGAATATTGTTTACTATAGTAGGTAGGTAGTTTATGGGTCCTAAATAGCACTTACAATTCAGAAAAGGGAATACAGCAAATGCTGGAAGCCTTTTGTAATCCTCAGTGTTAACCTCACAGGAGTGGGAAAGAAAGAAGTCAGTGTATGGAAGTAAATGATATTATCTCAGGAATACTCAGAAAGAAGAATCCCTAGACTCCCTCAAAGTGAGGAAATTTGCAAGGAAGAAAAGAGAACAGCAAGAGTAAGAAAAGACGACAGAAACAGAATTGTGAAACAGTTTCCACTCACCTAGAAGTAAAACTGGAATTAAAGCATTAAATGAATTAGAACATTGCTACCCTTGAGCTTCCGCTACAGCAAACACCAGATAAAGATATCGTTTAAAGGGTAAACTGATGTGATCTCACAATTAATGAAAATCTTTAAGACTAGATCCTTATTTTCATAAAGCATTCATTCAAAGGTGAGAGAAGGCTGTGGGAAAGATCACTTTCAATCCCAAAACTAATTACAAATGAGAGTCAATGTACTCCTTATTATGGAGGAAATCACGTATTACTCAAGACCTAAGTGCCAGACTCACCGATCTTCTAAAACTTTAATGGTTTCATGAAGGACTTTCTGCTGTTCCCTCAGCTGTTGATTTTTGGTGAAGAATTCTTCTAGTCTTTGTGCATCTCTAAAGGTCAAAAAATAAATAAGTTTTTCAGATAAAAATACTCTTAACAGGATAATTCTAAGAGCTCCACTGCGTTTATATGACAAACTTCTTGTACCAAAACAAAACAACTGAAAAGGTCAAGTTGGAAAATCTTGTAAATCACAGTTTCACATCACCTCTTTCAATTATGGGGAACTCCTACTTCCTATTTTACTAATTTCTGTGTTGTTTAAAATTTTTACCTGGTCTTGCTTTTAAGTCAGAGCTTACAGTGAAGTGGAAGAACATGAACCCTACGCCCAGATGCAACGTGGGTTTGAGTCCAGCTCATTTGCCAGCTGTGTGACCTGATACAATTAACCTAAACTCTCTGGGCCTCACAAAGTATGGATACATTAATATCTACTGCAAAAGGTCTGAAGAATAAGTATTAATGTATGTACTGATATGGAACAGTGTGGTGCACAGTAGGCTCTATGTTAAGTGTTTACCATTATGACTTTATAGTGAGAAAAAAACTAACAAAGACAACTAAAATTTTCTTCTACTTAAACCTGATTACCTTCCAAAGTCGTCATATTTTACCCGTCTATCATTATTTTTAAAAATCACATTATTATATAAAGCATGCACATATTTTAATTGTAAGAAAACCCATTAGAAATTTGATTGGGATTTTCTGTATAGTCTTGAAGCTGAAAATATGAGATAATACTGTGATTCAAATGCCTTTCCCCAGTCCCTTGAAGGGCCTAAAATATCAAATCAGAGTGGCAAGTCAGTCTGTCATAAAAAGTAGATGTCAAAACAATTGTGCCAAGTGGCTAGAATATAGTGTCACTGGCACCAAAATAGATGGGTAAAACAATTAAGTCAAAATGTCAGGTATCAAATATAGAGGGTATTTCTTAAAAATTTGTTGAACAGTTTATATTAATTGAAAAACATGTAAGAGCAATACCATCTTGCTATACAACAAATAAGGTTATGGTAGCATGTAGAGACATCTGAGAACTTGAAGATAACAGACAATGATATATCATTGAAGCTTGTTAACATGGCCATTTCTCATTTAACAAAAATTAAAAAATAAGTAAATATTTCCTAATACTTCTAGAAAATGTATTTAATTCAGAAGGAACACCAGGTTTTTACTGACCCTATTCGGCAAATATAACCAGATAACTTGTCTAAGCCTGGGGGATTAAAGTCATGGTCTAAAACAGACTGCCAACATATATTCAAATTTAATAGTTAACTTAAATAATCTGTACCATAAGATACAGTAAATATTAAATTGAAGATTTACATGCACAGGCAAACATATACATTTTCACTCTTAAGGAGTGAAAATAGCAAAGGGTTTTTTCTTAAATGATGAACAGAATTCTGTAATAGTAGTGAGTTATCTGATTTTCCCATATTCATATATTCCATTACTGTTCTATTTAGAATGACTCAGAGCATGACAGTATTTGTCTTAAAGCTAAACTATTATGTAGATGAATAACCTAAGTTAAAGTTAAAACTCACTTCAATTACTTAAAATATTCAGGTCAAGAAAGTGGTAACATAAAGAGCTTTTACTAATTGCAGAAATAATTTAACAAGGTCTTTACGAAAGCAAATTGATGAATTCCAGACAGTGCAAAAAGAGTCATGCAATTTCGAAAAGTGTCTAATATATTAAAGGCAGGTCTACCCTGGACCTCATCCAAAGGAAGAGTTATTACTACACCAATCACTAACTTCATTTCTAAGGCAAGCTCAATGTCATTAGCAGCATTTTACTAAAAACTCAGTATCATTTTCCTAACTGGTGGCCTTCTGTTTTTCTAAGGTAACTGAATATTTTAAATATAACTGGCATAGGAAGCTGGGTAAATCTTGTATTTGAGAATGTAACTGTAATAAGATAGATAACAAACCTTCCTGTCTCTTTTACATACCTATGCAGCACATACAACAATTTTTTCATTACTTTGAAATCAAATGTCACGTATGGGGGCTGGGGCAGGGGGATCTATAGGGAGAGATAGGAACTACCATGAATAAAATGGACAAAACATTATGTTCGAGTTATACTCTCTATAAAGAAACTTTGTGATAAGGAATAGAAAGTATGAAAACAGCGCTGCAGAACTGGAAAATGTTTTTCTGTCTTTACAATTCTTTAAATTTCTTAATTAAATAATTTTTTAAAGAAAACAAGGGTTTATCTGAAGGTGAGTAGTCTACATTCTAAGAATTTCTAAATTTCTCAGCCGCTAAAGAGAATTTTCTTAGTAAGTGTTATAAAGCTGGCTGAATACGGCAGATGTCATCTTTATTATTTCCTCAGCAGAAAGTAGTTATTGTTTTTAAGTAATGGCTGGTAATTAGGATGATCAGATTTGTTAGCTAATAAGAGAGTTAATCAGTTAGTAAATAATGGATATACAATAGAGAAAACAGATGTAGTCCATGTACACAACTAGTCTAAAATAATCAGGCTGGGCCGGGCGTGGTGGCTTATGCTTGTAATCCAAGTACTTTGGGAGGCCGAGGCAGGTGGATCACCTGAGGTCAGGAGTTTGAGACCAACCTTGCGTGGTGAAACCCAGTTTCTACTAAAAATACAAAAATAAGCCAGGCATGGTGGCAGGCGCCTGTAATACCAGCTACTCGGGAGGCTGAGGCAGGAGAATCATTTGAACCCCAGAGGCAAAGGCTGCAGTGAGCTGAGATTGCACCATTGCACTTCAGCCTCGGCAACAAGAGCGAAACTCCATCTCAAGGGGGAAAAAAAAATCAGGCTGATCAAGCTCAAGGGTAACTTTTCAAATAACCTCACAACATCCAACAGTCAATAGTACCATGTTTCATTTTGTGAATGAATTTGTGTAAAAGCATTAGCTGCGTGCAGAGTTTTTCATCAAAACATACGTCTGAAACAATTAACTGAAGAACAAATATTAGTAGTATTCATTCTCTAACTGCTTCTTTCAGGAATCCTTAAGGGCTGAGATAGCTTCCAAATCCAGCTATTCTAACAATATGGAGGTAAGACTGTATATTGTATACTGGGGAACAGGGGATTATAATAACATAGATAAACCCAAATTCCTGGTACCACAATATAAAGACCTAATTTATTCTAGGGGTGGTTCAATAAAGGATCCCTTTAATTATCTGATTACTCAGGGAATTTAGCTACTTACCTATGCTTCCAAAATGTATAATCTTAGGCTACCTGAGGTGTACAGGTACAGAGTAATTACAATATATTTTAAAAGGTTGCCAAGAGGATCAAATAAAGTAAGGCATTATTATCAGCTACTGAATAACGTTATATTTCCATTCTTTAAAAAAAATTCATACATTATATTTGTACATATTTATGTGGTACATGTGAAGTTTTTGCTACATACATAGAATGTGTAATGATTACGTCAGAGTATTTGGGGTAGTCATCACCCAAGTATTTATCATTTCTATGTGTTACACGTATTTCAGGTTTCCTATTTTCAAAATACAATACACTGTTGTTAACTATAGTCACGCTATTCTTCTACCAAACATTATTTCTTCTATCTCCGTGTAAGTTTGCACCCATTAACTGACTCTACCTCCCTCCCACCCACACACCATTCCCAGTTTCTGGTATCTATTATTCCATTCTCTACTTCCATATGATCTACTTTCTTACCTCCCACATATGAGTTACAATATGTCTTTCTGTGCATGACTTATTTAACATGACGACCTCCAGTTTCATCCAAAATGCTGCAAATGACAGGGTTTCATTCATTTTTATGGTTGAGTAGTATTCCACTGTGTATAACACATTTGCTTTATCCAGTTCACCTGTTGATGGACACTTAAGTTGATTCTGTATCTTTGCTATTGTGAATAGCACTGCAATAAACACGTAAGTGCACGTATCCATTTGACATATTTCTTTTCCTTTGAGTAAATGCCCAGTAGTAGAATTGGTGGATCATATGTAGTTCTCTTTTTAGTTTTACTGAAAAATTTCCATATTGTTTTCCATAGTAGCTTTACTAATTTACATTCCCACCAACAATGTACAAAGGTTCCCTTTATTCCATATCCTTGCTAGCATTTGTTATTGTATGTCTTTTTGGTAACAGCCATTCTGACTGGGGCAAGATGGTATCTCATTGTGGTTTGGATTTGCATTTCTCTGATTACTAATGATGTTGGGCATTTTTCATACACCTACTGGCCATTAATATGTTATTTTCTGAGATATGTGTGTCTCTCCTTTGCCCAGTTTTTAATGGGATTATTTGTTGTTATTGTTGTCACCCCGTTATTTGTATAGTCTGCATGAGTCCCCAGTCAGATGAGTAGTTTGTGAATATTTGCTTCCATTCAAAGGGTTGTCACCTGACACAATTGTCTCTTTTGCTGTGCAGAAGTTTTTTACTTTTATACAGTACAATTTGTCTATTTTTGCTTTTGCTGCCTGTGTTTTTGAAGTCTTAGCCATAGAACCTTGGCTTAAACCAATGTTCTGAAAAGTTTTCCCTATTTTTTCTTCTAGTAGTTTTACAGTTTTGGGTTCTCACATTTAAGTCTTTAATCTATCAAGTTGATTTTTGTGTATTGTGAGTAGCAGTTCAGTTTCATTCTTGTGCATGTGGTTATCTAGTTTTCCCAGCAGCATTTGCTGAGGCGGTGTCTTTTCCCCGTGTATGCTCTTGGCAGCTATGTCTAAGATTAGTTGGCCGTGACATATAATGTGGATTTATTTCTGGGTTCTCTACTCCGTTTCATTCATCTGTATATCTTTATATCAATATAATGCTGGTCTGGTTACTATAGACTTGTAATATATTTTGAAGTCAGGCAATGTGATGTTACTAGTTTCCAGTTTTTTTTTTTTTTTTCTCCTCAGGATTGCTTTGACTGTTCGAGTTCTTTTTTTGGTTCCATACAAATTTTAGGAATTTTACTATTTTTGTGAAAAATGACGTTGGTATTTTGACAGGGAATGTACTGCATCTATAGATTGCTTTGGGAAGTATGTTCATTTTAACATTAATTCTTGCAATCCATGAGCATGGGAAGTCCATCTGTTTGGGTCCTCTTCAATTTCTTTCATCTATGTTTTGTAGTTTTCCTTGTAGAGAACTTTTACCTCCTTAAATTGATTCCTAAGTGTTTTGTTTCTTCTAACTATTATAAATGGATTGCCTTGATTGTTTTCCAGCTATTTCATTATTTATGTATAAAAACACCAGTGACTTTTGTACGTTGACATTGTATCCTGCAACTTTACTGAATGTGTTTATTAGTTTTAAGAGGTTTTTTTGGCTGGGTGCTGTGGCGCATGCCTGTAATCCCATCAGTTTAGGAGGTCAAGGGTGGAGGATCACTTGAGCCCAGGAGTTCAAAACCAGCCTAGTCAATATAGAGACCCCATCTCTACAAAAGAATAGTTTAAAAACTAGTCAGGCGTGGTGGCACACAGCTGTAGGTCCCAGCTACTAGGGAGGCTGAGGCAGGAGCATTGCCTAAGCCCAGGAGTTTGAGGCTGCAGTGAGCCATGATTATACCATTGCATTCCAGCCTGGGCAAGAAGTGAGATTCTGTCTCAAAAACTTTTTTTTCCCCCAATATAAGATCTTCTTGTCTACAAAGAGGTACAATTTGACTTCCTTGTTTTCAATTAGGATGCCTTTTCTTTCTTTCTCTTGCCTGACTGCTCTAAGACTTCCAGTACCATGCTGAATAATGGTGGTGAAAGTGGGCATCTTTGACTTGTTCCAGTTCTTAGAAAAAAGGCTTTCAACTTTTCCCCATTTGGTATAATGTTAGCTATGGGTTTGGGCACATTTGACCTTTATTATTTTGAGGTTTGTTCATTATATGCCCTAGTTGGTTGACAGTTTTTTTTAACCACGAAGGGATGTTTAATTTTATCAAATGCTTTTTCTGCATCTATTGAGACGACCATAAGATTTTTGTCCTTCATACTATTGAGGTGGCGTATCATGCTTATTGATTTGCATATGTTAAGCCATTCTTGCATCACTGAGATAAATCCCACTTAATAATGATGCATTATCTTCTTAATGTGCTGTTGGATTTGGTTTCCTAGTATTTTGTTGAACGTTTTTGCATCTATGTTCATCAGGGAGACTGGACTGTAGTTTTTTAGTTGCATCCTTGTCTGCTTTTGGTATCAGGGTGATGCCGGTCTTGCAGACTGAGATAGGAAGAATTCCTTCCTTTTCACTTTTTTAGAACAGTTTAAGGAAAATTGGTATTAGTTCTTTGTAAGTTTGATAGAATTCAGCAGTGAATTTATCTGGTACTGGACTTGGTGATTACTGATTAATTTTGCTATTCATTACTGGTTTGTTTGGGTTTTCTATTTCTTCCTGATTCAATCTTGGTAAGTCATATGTATCCAGAAATGCATTGATTTCCTCTAGTTTTCCAGTTTATTAGCATACAGTTATTCATAACGGTCCTTAATGATCTTTTGTGTTTCTGTGGTACCAGTTGTAATATCATCTTTTTCATTCTTTTTTTTTTTTGAGACAGAGTCTTGCTGTGTTGCCCAGGCTGGAGTGCAGTGGTGCAATCTTGGCTCACTGCAAGCTCTGCCTCCCGGGTTCATGCCATTCTCCTGCCTCAGGCTCCCGAGAAGATGGGATTACAGGCGCCCGCCACCACGCCCGGCTAATTTTTTTTGTATTTTTAGTAGAGACGGGGTTTCACCGTGTTAGCCAGGATGGTCTTGATCTCCTGACCTCGTGATCCGCCTGCCTTGGCCTCCCAAAGTGCTGGGATTGCAGGTGTGAGCCACTGCGCCTGGCCTTTTCATTCTTGATTTTATGTGGGTCTTCTCTTGTCTTTTCTCGGTTAGTCTGCTGGGGTCTGTTTCTGGCAAACTTTTGTAATTAGTGAAAGAGGACCCAGGGATGTTCTGCAGAAGATGACTAGAATGGTGACAGCCAACGTTTTGCAGTGAGTTCAAGAATAAGACAGCAAGTCAAAATACTAAGGATGGGAGAGAAGAAATAACCTGAGTCTCTGAGTCGCCTATTAACCAGTCCTAGAATGTCCCTTCTTTGGGCTTTCCATATAAAAGAAGAAATTTTCCTTACTGTAAAAGTCACTTCTGATTGTTTTTATTTTTCACAGTAGGAAAATATCCTACCTAATAAAATGTACATCTTACATTCATTACTCAAAAAAGGATTATTTGGTTTTCTGTTTAAGTTAAAAAACAGCTCAATTAGGGGTACTAAACACAGCTCTGCCACAGAAACACAGAAAAGGGGTATTCTATGGTTAAGGAGGTTTTCAGTAACATCTTTAGGGTAGGAACATGTACAGTTACAACAAGGCACTTTAAAATGCTATGAAGAACCAGAAATTTTCACTTTAAACAAAACTTTAAAAAAATGCATGATTTTATATTCCTGAATCAACTAAGTTCACTTCCAAACGTGACTTTTTGGTGTAACAGAAAATTTACCAATTTTCATTTGCAGATTATAATGGAAAAAAAAGCTTTTTTTATTTGTTTTTTTGGGACAGGGTCTCACTCTGTCACCCAGGCTGGAATGCAGTAGCACAATGTCAGGTCACTGCAACCTATGCCTCCTGGGCTCAAGCAATCCTCCCACTTCAGCCTCTGGAGTAGTTGGGACCACAGGTGCGTGCCACCGCACGTGCCTAATTTTTTGCATTAATAGAAATGGGGTTTCACCATATTGTCTAGGCTAGTCTCAAACACCTGGGCTCAATCAAGTTGCCTGCTTTGGCTTCCCAAAGTGTTGAGATTACAGGTGTGAGCCACCGTGCCTGGCCACAGATGGCATGTTACAGCCTTGGAAGCTTTCAGAAAGTGAAGTAACTGAAGCCCATAGACACAGACTGTAAACCAGACGTATTATTATTAGTTACACGATACTGACTTTTGTTATGGGTGCTGATATTCTACTCTGCCATCTGTTTCAGATTCCTGAATGTGGAAGCTCTAGAGAATCATGAGTAAAATCTGTTCCTGAACTTAAAAAATCAGATCTCATTTAGAACTTTATAAGCAAAACAATTCAGGGAATCTTCGAGTAATTTCAAACTACCTAAAAGGTGTCTTAAAATGCCCATTTAGTTTTCATTCATATGAGTTTCGAAATTCCAGAATTATTCTGCTCCCCGTCTTGTAGCATGTTGAATTCCAGGTGTTAATTATGGCTGAAAAAAGAACTCCGCTGACAAATCAAAATGAGACTACAGATCAATTGTCATTTTAATATTTTATGGGAAAAGATTACATATGTAAGTTGTATTATAATGTAAACATACATAATTAACTAAGGCTATACTTAAAATTATCAAATTATTCTTTTTAATTTAGAATTTGAAAAAAAAAATTGCTGCTGATTATCCAAGGCCCATATTAAGTAGGGCTAATTTTTTTTTTTATAAATAAGACATTAAGGTCAAATTGGACATTAGTATCAACTGCTCTATAAATAACACCTGAGTATTACATACTGATACTTACAAGATTCGTTCCTGTTTTAGCTTGGTTACTTTTACTTGTAAACCTGAAAAGTAAAAAGAAAAAGTGTTACTTCTACAAAAGTTCCTTTATGAGTCAAATGCTACACTATTAAGTCACAACAGTCTGGCCTCTAAATAATAAACCAGGTCTCATGAGTTTACAGTATATTCCCCTTACTTGTATCCTGCAGTCACAAAAGCATATCTGCAACATATTGCTTTTAGTCTATCATGTGACAGTCAAATGGAATAACGTTTTCCCTATCTAAAGTAAATTACTTCCTTTCTAGTAGCAGGGCAAGCATATAATTAGAAGTTCACTATAAATGAAGGTCTATGTTCTGACATAGCCTGTGTATTTACTAACAGCAATGGTGTTTATGTAGGCACAAATCTTCTGGGATTAAACTAGATTGTGGTAGGAAGTCCTGGACTAGGAGCAAAATTCCTTATAGAAAAGTACCTAACAAAAGGCATGAATGTTTTATATCTCAAGATATCTATTACATGAATTTTTAATTTTAATTGAGTCTGACACAAAACATAAGAGAAGACCACTGCCTATGGACTCAGGTAGTTATTGAGAAGAAAGCAGACTGACAGGCATTGAAACTGCAAGGAAGGATATGGATAAAACAGGGTAACATTTCTAATTTTCATGAATGGTAATTAACAAAAGAAAAAAGTCACTGAACAAATACGAAAATACATACATCATTAGCAACTATATATAAGTCAAACAAAAACAATTACTTAGCAAAATTGAAAAATTATAATACCCAACATTGATTTAGAAATGTCATTTAATTGGCTAGGCGCGGTGGCTCACACCTGTAATTCCAGCACTTTGGGAGGCCAAGGCGGGTGGATCACCTGAGGTCAAGAGTTCATAATCAGCCCAATTAACATGGAGAAACCCCGTCTCTACTAAAAATACAAAATTAGCTGGGCATGGTGGCACATGCCCGTAATCCTAGCTACTCGGGAGGCTGAGGCAGGAGAAACACTTGAACCCAGGAGGCAGAGGTTGTGGTGAGCTGAGATCCCGCCATTGCACTCCAGCCTGGGCAACAAGAGCGAAACTCCGTATCAAAAAAAAAAAACAAACTGATTTAATCAAAGATTGTTAAAACAGTAAAAACTAGAAAATTTTTTTCTCGTTGAATATTGCTTTGCCCTCTATTTTCTCTATGCTCCCTACTTCCTGCAATGTGATTAACATAAAGGGGGAAAAAAGCCCTCAATGTTTACTCTTTAATTTCTCAATCAGTGCTTTTAATATTCTACAATTTACCCAACTATAGATCTACTCAAGAATTTTTATTTGGTGGCAGTTAGTTACCAATAAATAGTTATTAGTTGACGGATTCCTGAAGAATCCAAGAATATTTACTATGTGCCTTTGGCAGTTCACAGATTCTATCAAGTTATAAATCAGAAAAGTTTTTCATATATGTATGTAGAAACAAACATATTTATCATTTCTAAGAACATATTTTTTCTTTATCTGCTTAACTTGGTACAATCTTTTGGACAACATAATTTAGACAAATACCAATTTTAAAAACAAACCTATAAATTTCCCAACCATGGTCACATAGACACTAATGAAGAAGACATCTCTTCTTATCGCCCTCCATGGTAATGATTTAATGCCAGGAAATCTAGATATCGTGGAAAAATAAAGGCCCTGGAGAATTTTTTGGATGTTACATTTTCTCCTTATGTCTCAAATTTCACCTTTAGAAAATGTCCAACTGATATGACACATTTTACCTTCGATTCTATGCTCTATAATTTGAACAAAAAATGTTATAAATAAGATGGTGAAAAAAGTGTTACGGATAAACCTGTACTTGAATGTTCAAGCAGTCTTAGCCAAACATTAGAAACAACCCAAACATCCTTCAATAAGAGAGTTGTAACCTGTGGTGCATCCAGGCACATTTTTTCCCTTCTCAAAAATGTGTGAAATTTTACTTGACAGATTTTTTGTTTGTTTGTTTTAATTGTGGCTGACTTCTAACAGTCAGTTCTGCCTTTAGAAGTGAAAAGTGCAGCCAAAGATGAAATGGATTCTTGCCATAAACCATTTTAAGAAAAGAAATAATGAGATAGAAAATCCATATAAACTTCAAAAGAAAATCCTTGGGAAACAGGGGAAGAACTACTCTTTTATCTTGTAAGCATTCAACACCTGTGAGGTATTTGTTCTGTCACGTAGATCACCCTGAAACAGGTTTATATATGTGTGTGTGTGTGTTTAAATTTTAGCATTTGCTATTCACCAAGTCAATTAGGAATCTACAATTAGAACCCCTATAAAGTGTGCTTTAATCCTGCTCCACACCCATCGGAAGGAATGAGGCTATACAACAATGCAGCTCCTGTATGAACAGGTAATCTGTTGAACAAAGTATCTGGGATTGTAACACTGGCAACGTAAGATACCTATTGAGGAAACAGTGTTCACAAGACTAAGCACTGTGCTACAATTAACCCTACACTCACTCATACATAAATTTTGGAGGAAATGAAACAATCAAGCACCTGTATAATACAGAAAACAAATGTAAGAGTTCAGAAATCAGGCAAGAATTCAATGCCTTTGCATTAACAAAAATCACTGCTATGTTAATTCTTACTTATTTTAGTTCTCTACCCAGAACAAACCATATATATATAATGTATGTACTGTCATTTTAAACAAGTTGTTTATGGTTCTGAATTACAAATGATACACTTAACATCACTTTCTTGACAAACAGTGGGGGCTTTATATACAAATGAAGTAATTAAACTTCAACCAAAACTACTACTGCTAGCATTTCTATAATTGCCTAACAAATTATTTAAATTCCAAAGCCATTTAAGGTGTGCTCACTTTGCTTAAGATTTAATGATCTCAAAATGGGTAAATTAATTTTTGTGGATTTTATTATTTACAGATGTGAATGTAAATAAAAGGTGTGAGAGTTACTGATAATAATAATATTATTATTATTTTTGAGACAGGATCTCTGTGACTCAGGCTGGAGTGCAGTGAGTGCAAACAGGCTCACTGTAGCCTTGACTTCCCAGGCCCAAGCGATCCTCCTGCCTCAACCTCTGAAGTAGTTGGGACCACGGGCACGCACCACCATGTCTGACTAATTAAAAAATTTTTTTTGCAGAGACAGGGTCTCGCTTTGTTGCCCAGGCTGGTCTCAGACTCCTGGACTCAAGTAATCCTCCTGCCTTGGCCTCCCAAAGTATTGGGATTACAAGTGTGCGCCACTGCGCCCAGCCTGACAGCATTCTTAGTAATGAGTGGGACAATTCCTTTCACTGTTAATTTGTATAATCTTAAGGTAATATTTTCTTTTTAGAATTTTTGATTCTATGTATACAAAATAAATGGAGCAATTAAAAAATGAATCAAGGAATATTTATCCTGTCCTATTAGAGCCCCCAAACTGTCCTATTCCTTCAAGGTGTTCCAAGTTTGCCTCACAAAACCTGCCTAGTTTTCTCTGAAACTGATTACCATATTTACTAGACACAGAAAATATATTAGCTAGATGTTAATAGCAGAAGCTGGCATAGGCAAAAGATTGTTTATTAAAATAGTGATATTCTGAAAATAAATCTTTTAAATTCTATTTTATTACTTGTGCTTTTAATAATAAACTTGATACTGAAAAAGATTTTTAAAGGCAATAAAATTTTGTACCCAAATAAATATACTTTAAGACTTTTGAAATTTAAAGAATTCTGAAGTTCCCATTAAATTCTGTGAATTCTGAATTTAAAGCACAAAGACTGTATATATTATCAGTAACAATCTGTCTTTAACCCTGATACTAGCAGCATCTGTCACAAGAGGAACACATTATGAAATGATACAATCATGAAAGGATACAATTATCTTAAAGGATATAAAAACTCAGTCAAAAATGTCTCCAGAACTTTTCAACAAAAATGGTCTGGTTTGCATATTGCTAGTCTCCAGCAGAAATTAGAACATTTTGTCTATTTTTTCCTAGTCTTAAAAGACATGGATGCAGTTTATCATATTGTTGTGATCAGTGCACATACTGTCATATTTTGCTATCATTTTATTATGTTTTGGCAAAAGAGGCAAAAAAATTTCTAAACACATGTAGCAGAGCATTCGGATGCATGCAAGGTCCTATGGGTAGATTTCTGCAGCTAAGTAAAAACTATGTATCTCAAATATTACCATTTCCAACATAAGTAAAAACTACGTATCTCAAATATTACCATTTCCAGCCGTTCTCTTTTATTTTTTGCTGACATGAAGCTTTA
The DNA here is from genome assembly GCF_000951045.1 of Mandrillus leucophaeus. NCBI lineage: Eukaryota > Metazoa > Chordata > Mammalia > Primates > Cercopithecidae > Mandrillus > Mandrillus leucophaeus. Next base: position 4,108,700 of record NW_012103388.1, read on the forward strand.
AAAGTAATGAGTCAATTTTGATTTCTATATATACCTTAAAACCTGCAAAGTCCAGACAAGTCCATGTTTGATGTCTTTCAAACAGTTTCTTATACTGGTTTCTACAAATGGATTCCCCACCTCCTTAAAAAAATTAAGTTCCCTTCAGGCATGTCTTTGATGTTATCACACACAGACTCTAATTTTATATGGAACTATATGGAACATATTGACAAAGGCATGGCCCAAACCAAAATGTTTTTAAATGACATAGCAACTTAAAAAATAGTACTTATTCATTTAGTACCTTTAAGAATCCATAAGGTATTTGAAATTGCCATGATCAATATAATGTACCAAAGATTATCTTCTCTTATGAGCTCATATATCCAATACCTAACATTCATAAAACACATGGACTTTACCATATACACCAATAATTACTGTATTCCTCTCTTAAAGTTCTTCAGAGTATAGACATTTTTGTGGGAATATGAATAGAGCATAACCATGAGGAGTACACTTTAAAAGAATTATCTACTACAAAATATTTGCAAGCTTTATATATTCTATAATTTGATAAATATGGCATATTGTTTCTATTAAAGAGTATATCATTTGTTTTCTTGATGCTTCCTCATCGTAAAATAAGGATTTCATGAAGATCCCGTAACGCCAAAGAACAGAAGAAATTTGTCAAATATTTTATTTCTATTAAATTAATAGCCTATAAATAGACAGGCACAGTGGCTCCTGCCTGTAATCTCAGCACTTTGGGAGGCTGAGATGGGCGGCTCGCTTGAGGTCAGGAGTTTAAGACCAGCCTGGCCAACATGGTGAAACCCCATCTCTACTAAAAATACAAAAATTAGCCAGGAGTGGTGGTGCATGCCTGTAGTCCCAGCTACTTGGGAGGCTGAGCCAGGAGAACTGCTTCAACCTGGGAGGCAGAGGTTGTAGTGAGCTGAGATCACGCCACTGCACTCCAGCCTGGGTGACAGAGTGAAATTCTGTTTCAAAACATAAAAAACAAAAATAGAAATCAAGAGTTTCAAGAAAGTTGCAGAATATAAAATCGACTCACAAAAACCAGTTATATTTCTATACACTAACAATGAACAATCTGAAAAGCAAATTAAGAAAACAATTCTATTTACAGTAGCATCAAAAGAATAAAATACTTAAGAATACATTTCACCAAGGAGACAAAAAACTTGTACCCTGACAATCAGAAAATGGTGCTGAAGTAAATTACAGAATGACCAGGTGTGGTGGTTCATACCTGTAATCCTAGCACTTTTGGAGGCCAAGGTGGTCAGAGGACTGCTTGATCCCAGGAGTTGAGGCTAGCCTAGGCAACAAAGTGAGATCCCTGTCTCTATAAAAAAATTAATTAGCCAGATGTGGTGGTGCATGCCTGTCGTCCTAGCTACTCTGAAGGTGGAAGTGGAAGGATCGCCTGCACCCTGGAATTTGAGGCTACAGCGAACCATGATTGTGCCACTGCACTCAAGCCTGGGCAATGAGACAAGACCTCATCTCTAAAAATTAATAATTAAAAAATAAAAACCTTAAAAAGAAATACAGAAGACACTAATAAATAGAAAGATATCCCGTGTTCATGGACTACAAGACAATATTGTTAAGATGTCAATACTATACAAAGCAATCTACCGATTCAAAGCACTACCTATCAAAATCCCAAATCCCCAAATCCCAACATTTTTTGCAGAAATAGAGAAATCTGCCCTAAAGTCAAGGCATGATGACAATCTCTTCAGCACAGCACATACCATTTTACGTAATTTGGATCTATGTACATTTCTAGCATCATATCCTATGCACCTCCCCCAAAAACTCCCATCTCCCATTCCATTTCCTCTTAGAACTAAACCTAACCATCCATAGTTCCTTGAATAGAATCAAGCTCTTATGTGCAAACTTTTGCATGTGCTATTCTCTCTACTCAGAAAATTCCCTCCCCTTCCACCATCTTCTTTACCTGGCTAATTAGACTTAATCAGTTATCAAGCCTGGTCTGACATAAACCATGCACAAACCCACTTCCCCATGCAACCACACACACCCTCAGTTCTTCCTTCATGTTTTCAGATAATAACATAGTACACTGCATTAAAATTCTAGACTAGAAATTTCCTTAAAGCTAGCACTATATAGGATTCATTCTTATTCACAAGGTCTGGCAAATAGTAATTGCCCAAAAAACATTTCTTGAACATTTCTTTGTGTCTCCATGAACACTGGGGCTTGAAAGAATACTTTTGGGGTTGTTCATATTTCAAAACTCATTAATTAGTAAGAGTATTATCAGAAGTTTTGCCGGAAACTAAATTTACCATGGGAAATTTTTTGTTTTTTGTTTTTTTTTGAGATGGAGTTTTGCTCTTGTTGCCCAGGCTGGAGTGCAATGGCACGATCTCAGCTCACCGCAACCTCCACCTCCTGGGTTCAAGCGATTCTCCTGCTTCAGCCTTCCTGAGTAGCTGGGATACAGGTGCGCACCACCACGCCTGGCTAATTTTGTATTTTCAGTAGAGAAGGGGTTTCTCCGTGTCAGTCAGGCTGGTCTCAAACTCCTGACCTCAGGTGATCCGCCCACCTTGGCCTCCCAAAGTTCTGGGACTACAGGCATGAGCCACCACCCCCGGCCTACCATAAGAAAGTCCTAACAGACCCACATACTACAGTTTAGATTCAGGTGGATTACGTTTTAATAGTACTTCAGTGTAATGATACAGCTATAAAGCACTGCAGTATTAAACTTATAATAGGTAATCAAGAAACAAATGTCATATGAAGCATTTCTCACACATCGGGAAAGTTACAGAATTAAAGTATATTAAAATTTAGTATCAAAACCTTGAGCTTAGCTTCTTTTAATACAAATAATATTTACTCATCTCAATCACAATTGCTTAATCCTCTATATACTCTTTGCACTTCATAAAAACCTTTTAACTGTTATTTCACTGTATTGTAATTATCTGTTTACACGACTCTATCTCCATTAAACAGGCTCTCTGAAAGTAAGCTGCCATTCACTTTTGTATTTCAGAGCTACAGGTTTGTCAAATGACTTATGTAGTAATTTTATGTCAAGATCCTGCAAAAATTTTGTAGAAGAAAATTAAATTTAGAGGTTAGGTAATTAGGCTTAAGATCACAGAGCAAGTGGGTAAATGAAATCAGAATTCAAATCCAGGTCTTCAGTCAACAAATTCTTTACCTTTTCCACTATCTCATACATATTACCACAAGTAAATAACAGCAAGTTGTATACAAATTATGTTCTGAGGTTAAAAAGCACCAATTTGACCATAAAAATGAATCACAAAAACTACAAGTGTAAATGTCCTCTAAAAATGAGATCTGGGCTGTGCGCAGCTCACGCCTGTAATCCTAGCACTTTGGGAGGCCAAGGCGGGAGGATCACCTCAGCTCAGGAGTTTGAGACCAGCCTGCACAACATAGCGAAACCCTGTCTCCACAAAAAATACAAAAACTAGCTAGGTGTTCTAAGGTGAAGGTTAAGTTAAAAAAAAAAAACTAGCTGGGCATGGTGTGTGCGCCTGTAGTCCCAACTACTTGGGAAGATGAGGTGGGAGAATCACTTGGGCCCGAGAGGTTGACGCTAATATTGAGCCATGTTTGCACCACTGCACTCCAGCATGGGTGACAAAGCGAGACCCTGTCTCAAAAAGAAAAAGAAAAAAAGATCAGCTGGGCACGGTGGCTGACACCTGTAATCCTAGAACTTCAGGAGGCTGAGGCCAGTGGACTGTTTGAGCCAGAAGTTCAAGACCAGCCTGGGCAACATGGCAAAACTCTGTTTCTACAAAAAACACATAAAATTAGCTGGACATGGTGGTGCACACCTGTAGTCTCAGGTACTCAGGAGGCTAAGGTGGGAGGAACACCTGAGCCTGGGAGGTCAAGGCTGTAGTGAGCTGTGATCATACCACTGCACTCCAGCCTGGGCGATGCAGTGAGACCCTCTCTGAAAATAGATAAGTAAATAAATAAATACATGAATATATAAATAAATACACAAATAAATAAATAATGAGATCTTTGGGCCAGGCACAATGGCTCACGTCTGTAATCCCAGCACTTTGGGAGGCAAAGACAGAAGGATCACATGAGGTCAGGAGTTCAAGACCAGCCTGGGCAACATAGTGAGACCCTGACTCTACAAATAATAAAAAATTAGCCAGGCATGGCAGCGTGTGCCTATGGTCCCAACTACAGGAGGGAGGCTCACTTGAAAATGGGAGGTGGAAGCTGCGGTGAGCCGTAATCACACCACTACACCCTAGCCTGATGACACAGTGAGACCTTGTGTCAAAAAAAAAAAAAAGATATCTTTGAACTTAAAGATGGTCATTAAATGCACAAAACTCAACAGTGGACTGAATAAAAAAAATGTACATATACATCATGGAATACTATGTAGCCATAAAAAAAGAACAAAATGATTTTCTTCGCAGCAGCTTGGATACAGCTGAAGCCATTACTCTAAGCAGGGAACAGAAATATTGCATGTTCTCATTTATAAGTGGGAGCTAAACATTTAGTACACATGGACACAATGAGGGGAACAACAGGTACCGGGACCTACATGACAGTGGAGGGTTGTCGGGTGGGAGGAGGGTGGGGATCAAAAAACTACTTATGGGGTACCATGTTCACTACCTGGGTGATGAAATCATTTGTACACCAAACTCCAGCAACATGCAATCTACCCATGTACTAAACTTGCACATGTACCCCCCCGAACCTCAAAGCTGAAATAGAAAAAACAAAGAGAACTGTCATACAAAGGTATACAAAGCCACTACAGTCGCAATAAAATACTGCTTTAAGTATTTAAGATTTTACCTTGTACTTCTTTATCATGACACTCTTTTAGTTTTGTCCAAAGGTCCTTAAAGTCACTAGATATATCTGCAGAGTTAGGGCTTCCACAACTGCTTCCCGAGATGTTCATCTTGCTTAATATGCTCCACACTTCTATTTGCTTAATATTTTCTGACTTTTTCTGTTACATTATAGAGATATCAAGTCGTCTTTGGGCAGGTCAAATACCTGAAATGACAGATTGCAACATATATGAACGTTGCATTTATCTTTATGTACTTTGAAGTCAGGATGAAACACAAGCCCAGATATCCTCATTTACCATTTCTTTATTTACTTGTAATTAATCATTTTTAGAATTTGGGAGGGGAAGGAAAGAATAAGGAAAGACGATAATGGTGAGAAAAGCCCTGATTTCAGTTATTTGGCTATATAAGGTAAATTTTCAGGCAAATTTTCTTATTTCTCTTAGAGGAAAAATTATCTAAATTATGTTAAACAGAAAGGATTTGGATATTGAGGGCTTTTTATCATTCATGGTCAGTATTAATTTACCACTATAAAATAATTTATTGTTTTGGCTGGGGGAGATGGTTCTGGCCTGCAATCCCAGCACTTTTGGAGGCTGAGGTGGGTGGATCACTTGAGGCCAGGAGTTTGAGACCAGCCTGGCCACATGGTGAAACCCAGTCTTTACTAAATACACAAAAGTTAGCCAGGTGTGGTGGTGCGTGCCTGTGGTCCCAGCTACTTGGGAGGATGAGGCAGGAGAACTGCCTGAAACTGGGAGGCGGAATTTGCAGTGAGTGGGGATTGTGTCACTGCACTCCAGCCTGGGCAACAGAAACCCTGTCTCAATTTAAAAAAAAAAAAAAAAAAAAATTTTAACTTTTGAATTGGTGCAGCAGCATACTGAGCCCAAAACTGAAAAACATTCTAAGATAGTCTTGACTTAACAAGCATCCATATATATACACACATCTATATATATTTTATAAAAGAGATAGTCGACTGATGTATTAACACAGATGAGGATCTGTATAACTTTCCAAAAACAAGAGAAGTCAGTAAGATATAAACACAGCAAAGATCTATGAATATAGAAACATCTTAGAGTTATAACACAATTAGGGTAACGTTACTTCATGCCTCTCTTAGAATAAAGGTGAATGATTAAGTTTATTACATAGTCCTTGAAGAAACCAACAGGTTAAGAAGTTTGAACAGATTAGTAAATATTTTAATATGTGTTCTTAAAATGAAACCATTAACTAGCTACAACTTAAAAAGTATAGT
>NW_012103388.1:4115459-4117501 GCF_000951045.1 Mandrillus leucophaeus
AAACTAAATATGAACTGGATTTTAGATATTAGGGAATTATTAATTTTCTTGGGTATGATAATGATGCTTTTTTTTTGAAAGGCCTTATCTGTTAAAGGGATATTTACTGAGATATTTACAGGTAAAGGGATATATTCTCTGGGATTTGCTTGAAAAAGAAAATCCAGCTAAAACAAACAAAAATGGATGTTGGGTGAAGAGATGAAACAAGGGCTGAACTTCAACAATTTCTGAAGATGGGTGGATGGGTATGCAATAGGGTTCATAATTCTAATATTTCTCTCGTATACGTTTACTTCTGCAAAAAAGTTTTTAAGAATTAGGTGCACTGCATTAGTCTTGTTTCCAAAGAGGTTTTCATTCTATTTTTAACTCTAACGGACAAACAAATGGGCCTATATATAATTGCGAATAAAAGTCACCATTTATTGTTTTCCACATACCAGAAACTGTGCTGTAGAAAATTTATATTTATATATTATTTAATATATAATTATGTATTATTATAGAATATTTGTATTCTACCTAACCTTCAGAAAAACTCTATAAGACAGACACTATAATTTCACTGTAGAGTTGGGGGAAGAGGCGTAAGGCAGTAAATTACTTGCCCAAGGTCACACAGCTGGGACATGGCTATGTCAGGGATGGAAATCAAGTCATGAGACCAATAACTGTAAAATACCTCTCTGCAGCAAAAACAAAACAAAAAAAAGGACATAAACTATTTCTATGAAGTCAACAGTTTAAAATAAAGGTTTAATTACTTTAATGATCAAAAAAGTATTAATACATTCATTTAAAGCCAAGAGTGTAAAATAAGCATCCTTTACGTATCTATCTACAAGTAAGTGATGTACGGTGCTTTAAAAACAAAACATAAAAACAAAACATTCAACTTGCAAATTCTAGCTCGCAAAACCCTTTCCACCTACCCCGCATGCCCAGCACTTGTTGTTAGCATCTCTCTCGGCACTGAACCGTTATTCGAGGTACAACAGTGTGCATTTCTCAATCTCTCAGCACGGTGCGTCTTGCGTCCCAAGTTGCATTCTGGCCTCAAAGGCCTGTAACTGTTTAATACGTTTCTGTGTATTCCTTAGTATAAACCACCACACTGCAGGGGTTCACCAAAATACTCGCTGCCATACCACAGGTATTCCCACACGGGTAAGGAGAGAGGCACATCTCGAGTCACACAGAGGACTTGAACAAACTGCACGGGGCATCTGAGCGGTCCTCACATGGGCGGAGCAGAGCAGAGCTGCAAAAAGCCAGGCTCCTCCATCTGCCTCTTCCCAGGGGCCCGCGCGGGTTCCGCGTGCGGGTCTGGCCAAAAAACCTCCGAAGCGCTCGCTCGCGCGCGCCGCAGCCGGCGCATGCGCGGGACGCGCTTGGCGGTGAAAGACGCTTCCTCAGCCCGCGCGGGAGACCGAGAAATAGTAGTAAGTGAGAGCTCGTCCTCTCGCCGGTCCACAGCCACCGAGTGTAGCCCGGGCCCGGCCTATTTCCTCAGACACAGCCCCAGAGCCGGGCGGCCACCCCTACCCCGTGAGCCCTTCGCCAAGCGCGCAGCTCCAGACCAGAAGTAGCCGCTCCGACCCAGAGCTCCGGGTGGGGTAAAGAGATTCCTTTTACTCACCGCCTCCGAGATTGCCTCGGGATTGGCGAAAGCCCCCGAAGGGAAGCGAGCACTTTCTGACGCTGTGAAGGGACGGCTGGTCGCTCTTCTCTTTCGCCCTTTCCCTTCACCAGAATGCCAAATCCTCGGTGGGAAGGCCGACCCCTCCGGACAGCCCGCGCTTTAAGGCCGGGGGCGGCCGGCCGGGCTCGGAGGCGGCCGGACCCGCCCCGCCCGGGAGCCCGCGCGACGTCACGCGGGAGTTCCAGCTGCGTCACGCCCCTTCCTCCACCAACAGGTTAAGAAGTTTGAACAGATTAGTAAATATTTTAATATGTGTTCTTAAAATGAAACCATTAACTAGCTACAACTTAAAAAGTATAGTGATTAGCAAGTCTACTAAACCTCACATCTGGCTCCT
>NW_012103388.1:4117956-4122318 GCF_000951045.1 Mandrillus leucophaeus
CCGGCTAGTTTTTTGTATTTTTAGTAGAGACGGGGTTTCACCATGTTAGCCAGGATGGTCTCGATCTCCTGACCTTGTGATCCACCCGTCTCGGCCTCCCAAAGTGCTGAGATTACAGGCTATAGTTTTCGGCCTTGTTGCTGTTATCTGCAATTTAGTGATGTGACCTGACAGGATTGGGCGGTAACGCCATAGATCAAAACGATCTGTGTTTTGCTGAGGTTAAACAGGAAGTTTCTGGCAGATCTGAAAAGAGAAGGAATCTGAAGCGATCAGCGTTATTTATTGGGACAACATGCTGTTAGATAATTTTTTTTTAAGTCCAGTTTTCTTGTGACTGTTCGTTTGAGATTCAGACCGATAGTAGGTATTCCTATTTCTCCTGATTTCTAAAAGAATCGTTTTTAGACCACTAGAAATTCTACAAATGAACAAAACAGAGTAGAATCACAATATCTTTTAAACCAGTCCAGTACTTTTGTGTAATCATTCTAAGACCTGGGAAGAGGACAAGGGATATTAACAGTTTAAAAGTTTAGTACTTAGAAAATCATAAATACAAAGTGGAAAGGTAATTTTTCCACCTGTCCCCACATCTTAAGGGATGAATAAATACCATAACTTAAAAAGTTAGTATACAGAAGAGGGGTGCTAGACCTTCTATTAGCGTGTTACGGCAACTATCATTCACTTCCCCGTTTTATAAGACTTAACTCCACATTTTTAAAAGAAAATGGATAAAATTTTGACTATGTAATTTTTAACACAAGATAGGAAACATAATTGACAGAGTGAAGCTTTTATGTTTATGACATAACCTGTAATAAGTTTGTCATTTAACAGAGTATTGAAAGAGCAGTGTGCTGTGGTCTGTACTGTGGTCCAAAGAAAAAGTATCTGAGCAGAATGACCCAACCTGTTCCTATGGCCTCTGCCTGTGTGTCACTGTCTAATCCATTTATGCAAGTCAGAAACCAGAGTCATCCTTGACACTTTATTCATCCCTAACTTCCATATGCAAGCCATCACCCAGTCCAATTTTACTTACCAGACATCTAAATCCATCCCCTTCTCTCCATCACTACCTCCATAATCCAAGATACTGTTATTTCTTACCTAGTCTACTGCTAGTCTCCTTTCCACATCAACACAGCCAACCACCCCTCCTGAACCTTTGTTTTCACTGGTGTTCGGAAAAAAATTTGAGCATCTATTCTCCATATATATATTTAATTTTAAATTACATACATGTACTTCTGAAAAATGGTACATGATCTAACGAGGAAGTTACAGGCTTTGAAGTCAGACATCTGGGTTTAAATCCTGCTCTAATACTTCCTTACTGAGTGACCTCACTGCTTAACCTCGCTGTCCCATTTTACCTACCTGTAAATTGAGGATAATAATAGTACCAACCTCACAGGGTATTAAGATTAAATGAATATATGTAAACTGCTTAGTATTCAGATATATACTATGTGCCCAAAAGCTAGCCATAATTAGTATTTCTTAGCTAATATTATAATCCATTTTAAAAGCATTTTTAGAGGATGAAAAAAATAGAATAAAAATACATCTTCTTCCCTCCTCCACCTTAAATCTTGTCTACTTTGAGACCACTTCTCTATACTGCAGCTACTGTGATCTTGAAAAGTACATCTATTAATGTCACTATGCTGATTAAACCCCTTCAGTGGCTTCCAGTTACTCTGTGAAGGAAGCCCCTTTGAATTGCCTCTGCTACCTCTTTGGCTTTATTTCCAGATATTTTCTGTCCTGTGGTCTCACTAGACTTTTGATGTCTCCTAGGCCATTGCATGCTATTGTCTCTGCCTGGAGTTCTCCACCAAACCTACCCCACTCTTTGCCCTAGCTAGCTACTAATCATGTTTTTATCTTATTTCAATAGTCTCTTCTACTAGATCCTCTTGTAGTACCATGTAACCTCCCCTTCTTACAGTTTTTATTGTTTTAGTTATTTAGTGAATTCTGTCTCCCCGCTGGACTGTAAATTTCTTGAGATAAAAAACTAATCATGTTTTTATCTTATTTCAATAGTCTCTTCTAGATCCTCTTATAGTACCATGTAACCTCCCCTTCTTACAGTTTTTATTGTTTTAGTTATTTAATTAATTCTGTCTCCCTGCTGGACTGTAAATTTCTTGAGATAAAAAAACCATGTCTTGGGCCAGACTTCGGGTGACTGAGGCAAGAGGATCACTTGAGGCCTGGAGTTCAAGATGAGCTTGGGCAACATAGTGAAATCTTGTCGCCTATTCTAAAAAAGCAAACAAAAATAGCTGGGCACAGTGGTGCATGGCTCTAGTTCTAGTTACTGTGGAAGCTGAGGTGGGAGGATCGCTTGAGCACGGGAGTTCAAGGCTGCAGTGAGCTATGATTGTGCCGCTGTACTCCAGCCTAGGTGACACAGCAAAAGACCTTGTCTCTAAAATTTAAAAAATAAAAAAGGTTTGTTCACCCTTTTGTCTCCAGAAACTAGCCCAGTGTCTGCCACCAAATCAGTATTCTATGAGTGAATTAAATGGGCATTCCCTGATAGATCCCGTTTCTATGTAAATGGAAACCTTTGGGTACATTCAAAATTCTTAGATTTTTAAATGAGATATTATATGGTCACTTTAAAAATGGAAATGGCGGGCATCCTCATAGGTTCTAAAGAAGCTTTAAGAACCACATGGAATAAACTTGGAAGTTCCAAAGATCTGCTGAAAAAACGTCTTTAACAGAGAAGCAGTTATTTTGAACTCTTCGTAATGCTGGGTTTCTCATATTTTGTGGCTTAGAGCAGTACTTCCCAAACTTTTTCAACTTCAGCATACTTAGAAAATGAACACCTGTGTTATATATTGTAATGAAAAGATGAGGCTGCTTCCATCCTGTGGCAACAGAAGTAGAAGTTGAGACTAGTCACCTCAGGCCCAGTGCTGCCACCTTCAGGGCTAGGTTTTTAATGTCCCAGCACACCTATTAGAGGTCCCTGGCTGGAATGCTGAATGTAAATAAACTAGTGAAATAGTTAAAATGGTAAGTTTATGTTATTTATATCTAGGCACCAATTTAAAATAAATTGTGTGATAGCAGTACAGACTCTAGGATTCTTAAAAGTAAAGTTTTGGAACTCATGTAGGTTAAAAAGTCATCTAACTCAAGCCATTTACAAATGAAACCCTGTAGATTCTACAGTCTATGCTTAACTCCTGCAACTGGGTAGTTGAGTGTTGTGAAGGGAAAATGACATATCACGTTAGACTGATATCACTAAAATCATATGGTTTCATACTTCATGCAGGGCATCAGTTAATCCTTAAATAGCCTTTGTTCAGCTCTTTTTATTTTCTCTGCTGTCTTCCAGACCTTTACTATTTGCAGTCCTCAAGCCTCTGAAGGTATTTTCACTCTAGGCGGACAACCTGACCTCCTGATTAAACAAGACAGTTGAGCTCAACAAGTGTGATCTTCCTAAACTTGCTTTTTTCTTTCTCAACCTTATGCATTAGGCAATACTATTTGCAGTTAAAAATACAACCTGAGACTAGATAGGGTGGCTCATATCTGTAACCTCAGCACTGTGGGAGGCCCACGGGAGGCGCACTTGAGATTTGAGAAACTGTGGTATAGGCTGGATGACAGAGCCAGAACCTGTCTCTTAAACACACACACACCCCCCAAACAATCCAGTTGCTTCTCACCTTTGTGTCCACCCTGGTTCAAGCTACCATCAATCTCTTCTATGGCAATATCCTTCTTTTAAAAAAATAAATAATCTGTTACCACTCTTTTCTCCATTACAGTATATTCTCCAACAGCACTCTGAGAGGTTCTTTAAAATCTTTCAGAAAATCACACTCCCTGCTCAAAGCATTTCAGGGTCTTCCATCACCCTAGAATAAAATCCAAACTCCTTTCCATGGTGTCAGGACGAGTCAGGCACTATGTTCTGCTGATACCTCTTAAATATAATTTTGAATTAGTGCTTTCCTTTTCAGCCTCACTTACTGCCCTGGTTTAGGCCCTGATATTTCTTACTTAGGCAACAGCCTCCCTGCCTCCAGTCTTGTTCGCCTTAATTCAGTCTCACACAGCCACCCAACATCTAAACCATTATTTCTGATTCTGGCATTCCTTTGCTTAAAACTCTTCAAAAGACTATTGCTAGACCGGCGCAGTAGCTGATGCCTATAATCTCTGCACTTTGGGAGGCCGAGGTGGGCAGATCACTTGAGGTCAGGAGTTTGAGACCAGCTTGGCCAACATGGTGAAACCCCATCTCTACTAAAAATACAAAAATTAGCTGGGCGTGGTGGCAGGCACCTGTAATCCCAGCTACTCGGGAGGCTGAGG
>NW_012103388.1:4123298-4145652 GCF_000951045.1 Mandrillus leucophaeus
CAGTGGCACAATCTCGACTCACTGCAACCTCTGCCTGCTGGGTTCTTTCCTACTTTTTACTAGAGTCTTAGCACAGAACTATCCCATAGAGCCCCATATATTAGATTTTCTAAAAATTACATTTTAAGTGAAAATCAGGTGAAATTAACTTAATATATTTTATTTAACCCAGTTTATGTAAAATATTATTTAAACGTAATCAATATAAAAATTAATGAGACTTTTTAGGTGGTTTTTCTTCATACTAAGTCTCTGAAATCTGATATATATTTTACCTTTACAGCACATCTCAGTTTAGACTAGCCACATTATAAGTGCTCAAGTCTGCATGTGACTAGTGGCCACTGTATTGTACAGCGCAGGCCTAGCATATATAATATAATCAATGAGTAAACAAATGAGGTTGTGTGATTTACTTAAAGAAGCACGATGGAAATGGGACATGAGTTTCCGATTCTTTGTTTATTTCTGCTATTTGTGCTGGGCATTCATCATCCCATCCCCCACCCAGCATTGAGTGCCTGTATCTCCAGGCATAAAATTAAAAGGTGAGTGATTAAATCCTTTATGATTACTTATATAAAACTCTCCAGTATCTCTGACTTGAACACACAATACTGGTAAACTGGGGTGAATTGTTATACCTGCAGTTGTAACTATTTTAAGAACACAACAAAAGGCTGTTTGAGAGGTGAGGGAAAGAAATTTTAAGACAAAAGAAAAGTATCTTAACTGGCAACATTTGTGTTAAATGAACACTTAATTCAATTTTTTAAAAGTTGTTTACAGTAATTAGTACATGTTGTTTGTGAGTGGGAGTATACATCAATCAGTGATCTTGCCTCAAGAGCCAAGATGTTTTGTTTATGATTTGAGTTGATGGTGCCAAGATTCCAGGTTGAGAAGTTTTATAATTGTTTAAAAATACATATTTAACGTTGGTGGAAGGTGTCAGCATCACAGTTTTTATCCTAGGTGTTCATCTAAATGCTCATATCGGACATTAAAGAGTATACCTTGCTTTTTAATTAGAAAGATTAGCCTCATGTATCCTGGCCAGCTTCCAATTTAGATAAGGAAGCTTTATTTTGATCTTCACTGTAGCTACATTGGACTTCATACCTTCTTCATTTCCCATTTTGAGCTCTTAAAATAGTTTTCTGTTTATTTTTAAACATCATTCACCGAGCTGCTTCATTTCCCATCAGTAATGGCCAAAGTTTTACTGGCACATAATTTGCCTGATTTAGGAACTATCTCTTTATACTTGATAAAGAAGATTAAACAGTATATTCATAGTTGCCTAGGTTTAAATTATAATGGGATGATGAAGAATGTTGTTGATCTGTTATTTCCGAAAAGGTTTCTTCTTTATTTACTTATTTTGATACAAAGTCTTGCTCTTATCGCCCATGCTGGAGTGCGGTGGCACGATCTCAGCTCACTGCGATCTCTACCTCTCAGGTTCAAGTGATTCTCCTGCCTCAGCCTCCTGAGTAGCTGGGGTTACAGACGTGCCACCACGCCTGGCTAATTTTTGTATTTTTAGTAGAGATAGGGTTTCACCATTTTGGCCAGGCTGGTCTAGAACTCCTGACCTCAAGGGATCCACCTGCCTTGGCCTCCTAAAGTGCTGGGGTTGCAGGTGTGAGCCACTGCACCTGGCAAAATTATTTCTTATCAATGAAAAGGGACACCTGTTTCTTCCATGTCATCTATTTATAATGCAGTGGCTGTTTGGACAATATTTCATATCTATTCATATAAGCTTATGAAGCCCAGGAATTTTGTTAGTTGGTTAGCCCATAGGCCTTTTTTCTAACCCTGGCACTTATAAGAATCTCAGAACTTAACTGCTGAAAAAATAAGATAATTTAAGAGTGATCACTACGACTGTAAAATAGAAAAGTTTATTTTATTTTGAGAATCTCAAACAACAAATCTTTACCATTTTATCTAGTAAATAAAGTATTATACTGCAATGTACCTATGTATAATGCTACCATGATACAAGCTATGGGAATAATATTTATTTACAGTAATGGAAAATATTATGAAGGGCTGTCGGAACAAGTCACTGACATGTAGATTCTATTAATTAAAGAATTCTTTGATAGGTTCACACAAGCAAACATGTTTAATATTCATTGCTTTGTCCATTTAAAAAAAAATCTCATCTTAAACGCTAATTTTTTCGCTTGTGAATTGATGGATTTATTCACTGCCAGCAAATAGTTGTGATCTTTAATGTAATTATGTGCTTCACAGATTACAGATATATCTTTAAGCACTGTCTCTTTTTTTGGTCTTTATTCTAATTATGCTTGAGAAAAATAGACTTACAAATATTGGCTTTTTGTTTTTCCTAATCCATGTTAGTCTAAGTTTAAAGAAGCTTTGATAGCTACTTTTCCAAAGGTAAAATAAAAAATTTAAAAATGTTTTATATTCAAAGTTGTTCTTAGAGGAGATCCTGAGTTTTAGCTAGAAATGTTTTCAGTTTTATGTAAGTTATAATCAGAAATATTAAAAATGTACAGTGAAATTGTGTTTTCATTCAACTCATACTCTTGGTGACAGTTTGTTTTTGTGGACTATTTAGGATACTAACGTTGAAATAGATAGGCTTCGAGCCAAGTGCAGCAGCTCATGCCCACAATCCCAGCACTTTGGGAAGTCTAGGTGGGAGGATTGCTTGAGACCAACCTGGGCAACATAACAAGACCCTGTCTCTACAAGAAAATAAAAATAAAGATAAGTCTAGCTGGGTTCAGTGTTGTGTGTAACCTCAGTACTTGGGAGGCTGAGATGGGAGGATTGCTTGAGCCCAGGAGGTTGAAGTTGCAGCCCAGGAGGTCGAACTTGCTCACACTCTAGTCTGGGTGATGGAGTGAGACTCTGTCTCAAAAAAAAAAAAAAAAAAAAAAGTCTCCTTCCTTTTCTCAATTGTAGTATATCTCTTATGTGAGGTGAGCATATGCCCTAGCTTACCAGTGACAGTCCTGGTTAATTCCTATTGCTCTAGCATAATTATTAATAGAGCTCCCTTTTACTTTTAAAAACGTCCTGATTTGGATGACTGTAAACCATATGGTCAGAGCCTGGTGCAGTGGCTCATGCCTGTAATCCCAGCATTTTGGGAGGCCAAGGCAGGAGGATCACTTGAGCCCAGAAGTGTGAGACCAGCTTGGGCAACATAGTGAGACTTGGTTTCTATAAAAAATAAAAACAAATTAGCTAGGTATGGTGTGTATGCCTGTGGTCCCAGCTACTCAGGAGGCTGAAGCGAGAAGATCTCTTGAGCCTAGGAAGATGAGGCTGCAGTGAGCCATGCACTGCACTCCAACCTGGGTGACAGAGCAAGTACATTTTTCTTTTTACTTCAAAAAACTTTGGCCGGGGGCAGTGGCCCATGCCTTACATCCCAGCACTTTGGGAGGCCAAAGCAGGCAGATCATGAGGTCAAGAGATCAAGACCATCCTGGTCAACATGGTGAAACCCCGTCTCTACTAAAAACGCAAAAATTAGCCAGGCGTGGTGGTGCACACCTGTAGTCCCAGCTACTCAGGAGGCTGAGGCAGGAGAATTTCTTGAATCGGGAAGGCAGAGGTTGCAGTGAACCAAGTTTGTGCCACTGCAGTCCAGCAGTCCAGCCTGATGAGTGAGACTCCGTCTCAATAAAACAAACAAACGAACAACAACAACAACAACAAAAATGCTTTACACTGTAGGAGGTAACTAAAAGTATTTACAATTTGATCATGATTTAATTAGCCTCAGAGTTGAAAATAAACTGGGCTTCCTTAGTTAGGATTGGAGCGAAACACCTATTATGATCATCTCACTTCATTTTTTAGACTATTTAATTTATTTCTTAGCATTTTTGGTACACGTGCTTTTTTTACTTGCCTTACAGCAGATACGTACATTTGAGAAATGAATATAAATTGACTTCTAATAGAATTAGAAAAATGATTATACTGGCTTTCCCAGCCCTGGTTGTGAGTTGTTTCATGTACTAAATTTAAAATCAAGTAGATTGAAGGGTCTTAAATTATGTTGTAATCTCAGAAGGGACAGAGTAGGAAGTGCTCCAAAAAATTTTGATCATGTTCTACAATCAATGCTGGCATATAGCCATATTCCCAGCCTTCTTGTGCTATGGAAAGAGTCCTGAGCTGGAAGATAGAACGAGAGATTAAATTCTGACCCTATCTCTGATTATCTGCATGTTTCCTAGACAAGTCTTATTTCCCTCACTGAAAGAGGATATTAATACTGTGCCCAGAGGGGTTGTTGTAAGAATGGAATAATATATTTGAAATTTCTTAAAGAAGAATTAAGAGAAGTTTGAAGCAGCTTGCCTATTGGGAGAAGAATGGCAGAAGGCTTTCCAGGCAGAAGGCATGTGCAAAGGCTATATTGTGGGGAATCATTGTTGAGTTCTATAATTGCAAGTATATAGTAATGTATTTGTATAAGTTGGTATTGGGAAGGCATCAGCTGCACCATCTAATTTGCTGAATGAATTCTAATTTTTAATTCTAATCTTGTTGAGCAAATAATTTAATTTCTCTGTACTTTGGTTGTTGATCAATGAAATGAAGGTAATAATATGTACCTTGAGTATTTTACAGGATTGTTGATAGGATTAAATGAGAGAGAAATGTAAGAAACTGTAACAATGTAAGAAACTGTTGTTAACAGTAGATAGATTTAAGAGCTACAGCTGACCGGGCGCTGTGGCTCACGTCTGTAATCCCAGCACTTTGGGAGGCCAAGGTGGGAGGATCACGAGGTCAGGAGATCAAGACCATCCTGGCTAACACGGTGAAACCCCATCTCTACTAAAAATACAAAAAAAATTAGCTGGGCATGGTGGCAGGCGCCTGTAATCCCAGCTACCTGGGAGGCTGAGGCAGGAGAATGGCATGAACCCGGGAGGCAGAGCTTGCAGTGAGCCAAGATCACACCACTGCACTCCAGCATGGGCGACAGAGCGAGACTTTGTCTCAAAAAAAAAAAAAAAAAAAAGCTACAGCTAATCAGATCTCTTCAATGGCTAAAGTTGTGTAGTTATAGGGAAACTATTGAATTGCTAGGCAAATTGTGAAAGATTTATAATTATAGAAAGGATTCCACTATATTGTTAAATGCTTTTACATGTATTATTTTGATTTCCATAATTGAGTTCAGGTAAGTTAGATAGTACTATTATATGGTTGTTGTTATTTTATTATATTCCAAGGGATTTAAAATATCATCTAACCCAATGGCAAAATGATATAGAAAGGAGAAACTAATCTATTCATTTATTTCAGAATTAGTGGTTATAAGAAATTATTTTTTGGCCAAGCGCGGCGGCTTATGCCTGTAATCCCAGCACTGTGGGAGGTCAAGGCAGGTGGATTGCTTGAGGCCAGGAGTTTGAGACCAGACTGGACAACATGAGGAAACCCCATTGCTACAGAAAATACATAAAAATTAGCTGGGCATGGTTGATGTGTGCCTGTAGTCCGAGCTACTCCATAGGCTGAGGTGGGAGGATTGTTCCAGCCTGGGAGATGGAGGTTGCAGTGAGGTGAGATCTTGCCACTGCACTCTAGCCTGGGTGACAGAGTGAGACCCTCTCTCACAATTATTATTAATAATAAAATAATATATGTTATTATTGGGCTTTTTTCAGCAGTGTGTATCTCCACTTTTTTGTATTTGCTGTGCACTCCTCAGTTTTCCTATTTCATCTTTATTCAATTCATTAGCTACTTTACCCCAACTTCTAAGGAGATAGTGTTTTTTTTTAAACTCATCTTTAATTATTCTAACAGAAATTCAAGTTAAACGAAAAGATGATGTGCTTCTAGTCAGATTTCTTTTTTCTTTGCACCTGTTTCTCCTTCACTTTCTCTGAACTAAGTTTACATATTATACAAACAAATATGATATTTACTTAATTAAAGTACATGATTAACTGTTCAGTTTTAAAATTTTTAATCTGCTTGACTAGAGCCTTCATATAATGTGTTTTTCAGAGCCAAGCCTCAGGATCACATTATAGGTTATAATGAATTACTTCTTGTAACTAGACCCTCTTGGACCCAGTCCAAGACAAACTTGTACTATTCAAAATTGTGTGTTTCACTGTAATGAAAAATGTTACTTGAGGGTCCAATGTAGTCAATCTGTTTTTACTATAACTTTACTAATGTAAAAACTTAAACAATGAAGTCTTTGGATCAATGCTGGACATAAGAGTATTTACAGAGTACATACTAACTGTTCATTTTGCTGCTCTTTGGTCCTTTAAAAATTGGCAACCAAATTCAGGAAATAAATTGAAGTTTATTAGAAAATACCTCTCACAGAAGGTCAAGTTTCAGTGCATCTCAGGTTTTGTGGGAATGGATCAAATACATCAGACAAAAATAGGCTAAAAGTTCCTTCCTCTCCATTTGAAATTGCTGTACTCATTTCTCAGAACATCTATTTTAATTGTATTTTGTATTAGAATTATAAAACTAAAGAAAAAGCAGTTTGACTATATTTGTCCTATAACATGATATGTTGGGCACGTCTTGGGCCCTGCTTGCTCCAAGTATTTCAGTGGCAACCAGATTCATGCAGGTGAAACTTGACAGTCCCTCACCCTAGGAGCTTCTCTGAAGCCAGTAGAAACAAGTATGCAATTTGAAAGTGTAAGAAATTAGCAACCCATGCAGCAACTCTTAACTGATGGAAGTCAGAAGTTGTGGATAAGTGCTCTTCTCTTGTGTCTTCTGACAGGCTATTCTGGGGTAGTTTGATGACTCCTAAGAAGATACTGGGCTTGAGCCCTGTTTATTTATAGTGGTGGATGAACTCAAGGATAAACTTTTGTATTGGCCTTCCTTCCTTCCTTTCACTAGTCCCTTACTCCTGTGTCTGGGTGCTTTCCCAAATAAAGAACCTGCACATAAGCCAGAGGTCTCAGGCTCTTACTTTCCATGGAGAACCTGCACTAAAAGGGGAAACTTGAGATTTCTATTTCACTATTTTTGAATTATTAATGGAAGTTTTAACTTTTAAAAATTTGCATGCATGGATGGGACAGTCAGATTAATTGTATCAGTCATTTGTAAGAATGTTAATGACCCAAGATTGGTTGAACATGTGCGTTTGAGGTTATTTTTCTGATAATGTTAAGGGGTTAGATTTGAAAAGACTCACTCACTTGCTCATTCTCTCTTGCAGGCAGAAAAATCTTTTCTTGCTGCTCTCCTAGGATCTACCAACCAGAGATTCTAATGTGATATGTTTGGAATGGAGTTATCGACCTGCATTTTTAATAGGCATCCTCCAGGTGAGTCAGATGGTCATGGACTACGCTTTGAGAACATTGCTAGGTTATTACAGTAGTAATACTCCTGGGTATTATTAGCTACATAAAGTTATAATCAATCTTATATTTCTTAATGTTTCAAGAGTCATTGAGAAATTCATTAGATTTAAAATATTTTCATGTTGGAAGTGTTTCTCACTCCTAATCTAAATCATTATAGATATGATAGGCAAAGAACTTTCAAGGGAATAGATTTAAGATATAACTTTGAAACTAAAAATTTGTCACTCAAGTTACATTTTCACTTTGTCAGTGGTACATAACTTCTAAGATAATAGTTTCTGGTTGTTCTTAAGGCTGTATGTCTTTAACACAATGAACTGTTATGTACTATATTTCCCAGTTTTGGATTTACAGACAGTTCAGTTGTTAGTCTTGAGTTATTCAAATTAGCTATTTGTATAAAATCATTTATGTATTTATTGAGACAGCATTTCACTCAGTTGCCCAGACTGGAATATAGTAGTGTGAACACAGCTCACTGCAGCCTCGATCTCTTGGGATCAAGTAATCCTTTTGCTTCAGTGTCCTTTGTAGCTGGGGCCACGGGCCTGTACCACTGTGCCCAGGTAATTTTTTATTTTTTATTTTTTGTAGAGACAGGGGTCTCACTTTGTTTCCCAGGCTGGTCTTGAACTCCTGGGCTCAAGCAATCCCCCTACTGTAGCCTCTCAAAGTGCTGGGATTATAGGTTTGAGCCACCATTCCCCACCAGAACATTGTAAAAAATTTAAATTTTTTGTTGTTTTTCTGCCTTCTTTGCAATTGTTTGTAGTAGTATCTACTGTAAACATTTAAAAGTAAATGCACATTAAATACTAATTTTAATGACTACTCACATAGGCTAACTTGCTTACGTATCTAATAAAATACTTTTAATAAGAATATATAATTAATTAGGCTGGGCATGGTGGCTCACACTTGTAATCCCAGCACTTTTGGAGGCTGAGGACGGTGGATCACCTAAGATCAGGAGTTCGAGATCAACCTGGCCACATGGTGAAACCCCATCTATATTAAAAATACAAAAATTCACCAGATGTGGGGGCATGTGACTGTAATACCAGATACTTGAGAGTCTGAGGCAGGAGAATCACTTGAACCTGGTAGGCGGAGGTTGCGATGAGCCAAAATCATACCACTTTACTCCAGCCTGGGCGACAGAGCGAGAGTCTCTCTCTCAAAAAAAGAAAAAAAAAATATGTGATTAATTCGTGGGCTAAATTAGTGAAATGATACTTTTGTCTTTCTGCACACCATCTACCTACAGTGTTTACAATTTAAGCGAAAAACAAGATTCTTTTAGCATGGACTTAAATTGAAATTATAGCATCAGCAGAAAGCTTTTTGTAAAGCGATTAAACATCTTTCAGGAAATTTAAGTTGATTACAAGAGCTCAATAAGATCAGTTGTGTTATAAATGGATTATTAGTTGGTTCTAATGTTAACTCTTAACCAACTTTTTTGCTCTTTATTCATTCATTGGAAGATGTGTCAATTGACCTCTTTTTAGTTAAGCAAACTCTCAGAATGTTTGTCGTGGTATTCTGAACTCCCTTCTGACTAGTACATTTCACAAAAAGCTCCTCCTTTGTGATCTTTGCTCATCAGCTTCATTCCCTAATCAATTAGTCTGAGGCTAATTTAATATTATCTTTAGAAAATGTTAAATCCTCTTCTATCTTCTTCTTGTGCTCTATACATTTTGGACTGACTCTGCTCATCATTACTTGCTATCAAAATAATGCAATATAATTTAATATTAGCCTATAATACATTTAATTCAGAAGGGATTTTTTTTTTTTTGTAGGAGAAAACATATTCCAGAGTCCTGAAAGAATAATTTACTTGGTAGTAGAAAAAGCACAATCCTTAGAGCATATAGAAATTCTTAGGCTGAGGTGGGAAGATTGCTTGAGGCTAGGAGTTCAAGATCAGCCTGGGCAACGTAGGGAGACCACATCTCTACAAAATTGTTTTTTAAAAATCCAGGTGTAGCGGCATGTGCCTGTGGTCCCAGCTACATAGGAAGCTAAACCTGGGTGACAGGGCGAGACCCTGTCAGAAAAAAAAAAGAAAAGAAAAGAAATTCTCGGCCAATTAATTTGATGTCATGTTAGATAATAGATAAAAACAGTCGTTGGAAAATTCACAAGGCACAAGTAAGGTACAGCCATGCACTGAATAGCAATGTTTTGATCAGCAATGGAATACAAATGCTACAGTGGTCCTATAAGATTATACTACCACATATTTTTACTGTACCTTTTCTATGTCAGTATATGTTTAGATACACAAATACTTCTTATGTTACAGTTGCTTACAGTATTCAGTACAGCATGCTGTACAGGTTTATAACCTGGAAGCAATAAGACATACCATATAGCCTAGGTGTGTAGTAGGCTCTGCCATTGAGGTTTTGTCAGTAGACTTTATAATGTTCACACAACAATGAAATCATCTAATTTCTCAGAATGTATCCCTGTTGTTACTTGATGCATGACTGCATTCTAATTTGAATTATCCATGTCACACTTTCTTCCATTAGTGCAGATGATTGAAATTGAATTTTTAAAAAGTATTTAAGGCTTTTAATCATCTTGGTGTACTGCTCTCACAATACTTTTAACAAAGACTTCTTTGAAGTGAATCTTTAATTGGATTGGATTGTATGGGTTTCTGATTTTTTAAATTTAAGAAGGTTAACATATTTTCCAACATTATATCTTTTTTTTTTTTTTTTTGAGACGGAGTCTTGCTCTGTTGACCAGGCTAGAGTGCAGTGGCATGATCTTGGCACACTGCAACCTCTGCCTCCGGGTTCAAGCGATTCTTCTGCCTCAGTCTCCTGAATAGCTGGGACTACAGGCACGCGCAACCATGCTGGCTAATTTTTGTATTTTTTAGTAGAGACAGGATTTCATCATATTGGCCAGCCTTCTCTCGAACTCCTGACCTTGTGACTGGCTGCCTCAGCCTCCCAAAGTGCTGGAATTACAGGTGTGAGCCACTGTGCCCAGCCTCAACATTATATCTTAACGCCTTCCAAGATTGCTGATTTTATTTCTGTCTTTCTGACAAAAACTTGCATATTCTAAGTTAAAGTTGACTTCTCTTACTGAAAGAAAATACTTAAATACTTTGGCAAATACCGAAGCTATTTGTTGAAATGTATTATATAGTCTATAAAAGGTATAAGAAAGATACTGACATTTGCTGAGCACCTGCTGTGTTCTTAGGAACTACGTGAAGTGTTTTACATGACATCTCATTTAATTCTTCCAACAACTCTGAAAGAATGGTATTAGTTTCTTAACTTCCTTAACTAGGTGGAGAAAAGCTAACTCAGAGAGTTAAATAATTTCCAAGGGGAACATAATTTGTAGCAGAGTTATTCAGATCCATGTCAATTTGGCTCAAAAGCTCACATGCTTTTCAGTATACTGCCTTTTCTCTTGTAAAGTTAAGAAACAAATGAAAGTGATTATTTTTCTGAGTCCACTTGGACTGAACTAAAATGACCAAATTTAGAAGCATTTCCCAGGTAGGATTTTACCTGTGAAAAGATAAGGTAATTAGTAGAATTAACATTTAGTACCAGGAATCAGAATTGAAATTTTGGGCCTTTGGTTCTCCAACTTTCTGTAATCACATTTCCTAGGAATTCCTCAAATTAAAAATGTTTAAAACATTTTTTGAGCACTTGTGTGCAAAGCTTACCCCTTAAATAACGGCTTCTATCACCTCTAAGATGGGCTTTTAAGTCCTGCAATTTCTGTCTTCATAACGTAATTTTCCTGTCAGTTCTAACCAAACTTTAGGAATACTATATTAACTTAGACAAATCCTAGATTATAAACATATAAGAATGACTAAAATAATACAAAAATACATGCATACTAAGAAAATAGACAGTAGAGACAGCTTAAAGCAATATTAAGTCAGAAAATGAGAGTAGGATCCACAAGGTGGGCAAGTATGAAAGAATGTGAGGCCTTCATCAGTTTGAAACAAAATTGTATGATGGCATTAAGAGATTAGGGTTTGAAGTGGTAGTCACGTTCATTATCAATGGTAATCCCATATATATTTAGCCATTGTTCTAAAAATGCTTGGGGCAATAATGATACAGATTAAAATACAAAAACCAATGATTTCTTAGTTCACCAAAGATTCATTAACACACTATACGACATAATTTTACCTTTTTAGATTAGATTTCATGTAGTATTCAGAAGAGTCAATGTAGGGTAGTGAAAAAATTACTAGTCTTGCTGGTAGTCAGGAAACCTGGATGTTCTGGCTCCGAATCGACCCTTAGATTATATAATAGTGATTTAGCTATATTTTGGGGCTTTTCATTTCTTAACTCAAAAATGAGGTGTCAGATTCATTGGTTATTCTTTAAATGTCCCTCTTAGGTAAAAAATGTCATAATTCTAAGTGCTTTTAGTGGAAAACACATGAAGATATTCAGAAGGGAAAGAAGTCGCAGTTGTTAAGAAAGCTAGCATTGTTGACAAAAAGAGTTATGTGAAATTGTGTGACTGGGAATAAGAAGAAATGCATCCTCGACTAAAAGAGTAAAAAAATTTTAAATGAGTGGAACACTTTTTGACTAGGCGCTGAGATATGTTGGTCTGTATAAAATACACACTCCTAATTTGATTGACAAATTTATATGTCCTAGGTTTTAGCAAAAATATCACAATGTATCAATATTTTAAATGACTCAATTTATGGAAAATATATAAAAGTAATATTTAATAGGACTTACCTACATTTGAAAATGAAAATTCCATTAAATGAAAACTGTGCAATTCTCTTCCAAAATACAGAGTTAAGCTTGAAATTTTACCCATGGATTTTATATAAAATGTATATCTAGTTCCTAAATAGCTTTCTTCAAAACTATAAACATAAATGATGCTCAATAAATAAATTAGAATCCCAAATTAAATTTATCTTTAAACAGTAAGCCCTATGTTTTAAACACAGTGTGGTTTAAATTTTTTAAATTACCACATACAGTATATTCACCAGAAATACTAACAATGTGCTCTATTGGTATATATATAACCTGAAAACTAGGTTTCATGTAGTAAATTCAGAAAAATTCAGCCAATTGAAAGTTTTGATCCATATTACCAAAAACTTGTCAAAATACAATTTGTGCTGAATAAAATTAATATTGGTTTGCTGAATCAGCACATTGCTTTTGCAGATACAACATTACATAGCTTTTCAGCAGTTTACCTGGATTACCAGAAATTCTATGCAGAACTGCCTAGAAGTAGGACTATGAAGCATCCAAAGGTTTTCCCTGCAAAAAATGAAATCTCATCTGAACGTTTATTTACACTTTTATTCTGTCAACATTCTAAGGAAACTAATGTTACAGCCTTTGAGTTAGAAAATAATATTATAGCCTTTGAGTTTGAACATAATGACAAAGTGGGAACCCTAGGGACAATGAAAAGGATGCATCAGCCTTGCTTAGTTCAAAGCAAAGTCCTATTAAGATGACAGGAAAGCATTCAGTATAAATACGTTAAATTTTTTTTTTAAATTCCCAGATAAAATCGTATGTCAGCTGTTATGTTAAATGCCCCAGAAGACATGTGCTTCGATTCAATCTAATATCAGTAAATAGAGGGGTAGGATGGTATGCCAACGTAAATCTAAAGGGATTGGTAACTTTCATTTTACATGATACAAACTACTAAAATAAAGTAATTGGATTAAGTAAAGAGAGAGATAAAAGGAAGATTTTTAATATAAATGGAAGGAAGATCCAAGTATTCTTTAACCTAAAAAGTTTTTCAGACCTAATAGGCATGACAAAACCTGTCTTCATTCCTTTCTATTCAGCTCAGCAAGTGCTTTTGAGCTCCAATAGTTAATCAGTTACCAGATTCCACAATCTTTGTTTTTCACACTCCTCAATTTTTGCTGTGAATTGTTCTAATGCATGTACTTAGGATCACCAGCAGGCCAATACTTTTTTTGGCCTTAAAAAGGCAATTATTATTTATCCACAATTAGATTTACCATATAAAATTGTTACCATATAGCAACAGCCTATAAAACATAATAGTTACATTATGAAAGAAGTAGATGGCTTAATATAAATCATTAATATTTGAAATTTATTTGGCAAAATTATTCAGTCCAGCTTTTAAAATTACTATAGCCATGCACAACTTACAAAAAAGCATAGTAAGAGAATATTATATACCAAATAACCTTTATGCAAACAAATCAATGAACATAATGCAAGTGTTATAAAGCAATATCTAGCTTTACAGAAAAGGTATAATGCAGCTATTACTATGTTAAAAATCGATTATCTTTTTAAACATCATTTCTTAACTTTCCAAAATGCATAGAAAACTGAGAAATTTAAAAAATATACTTACCCTTCAATTTATTTAGAAACCTCTGCTCTTGGTGAAAAGCAGAAATTGTTTCACTGCTCACTTTCCCTGAAGCTATGAACTTAAACATTAAATCAGTGAACACCACCTCTGGACCACACTAGTTTGCTAGACACTACTGCTATGTGGAAGAGTTCTGCTGCATCTAAGCTATATACTGTGTGCAATGGATAACCTAATATGCCTTTCATTTAACTGGCTGGGCAGGTTTCTACCATCTGTGGAACATGGAATCAAACCAGAATATGTTGGCACAACAGGCCAGTAAAACCGGTTCTTCCGTAGATCCAGAACCTGTCCAACCAGTCTGTATCAAAGGCTAGCCCAACATGCTGCAGCGGCTCAGCTCTGCTAAGCTTGTA
This sequence comes from Mandrillus leucophaeus, assembly GCF_000951045.1. Lineage (NCBI taxonomy): Eukaryota > Metazoa > Chordata > Mammalia > Primates > Cercopithecidae > Mandrillus > Mandrillus leucophaeus. Next base: position 4,137,478 of record NW_012103388.1, read on the forward strand.
CTGGGTGAGTTATCCCCACCTCCCGTGAACTCCCAACAAACTACTCAGAATGTTGTAGCCTCCAGCAAAATAATTCAGTGTTCTAGTGGGAGGGGTAGGTCTGTGTCAGGTATAGCAAGAGTCCATTGTTATAAGACTCTCATGGTAGACATATATAAGCAAGTGGTCTGTTATCTTCAGAGGTAGGTAATCCTTTTAAACATGTATTCTGGGGCATTCTGCTGACTACAGCCTCTAGAAATAGATTACCTATGATGAAGATGAATCCTATAATGCCTGACCTTTTCCACTAGTCTGCTTGGCTTTGCTTAATCCAGCTTAACCTTGAGGAGAGAGATTGATATTCCCCACAGGATAGTGGGCTTGAGAGCTAGAAGGAAGTATTTCTAGAAGGAGAGAAACAAGGTGTAGGTTGACCAAACATTTGCCTGGGTGTGTTATCTTCCTTGTTCTCAAATGATTCTCATACCATTCCAGTCTAAAATTGGAAAAACTCCTACTTCTACATACTAGGGACAACTTAGAGAGGTTTTGCTCTGAATATTCAACGGTTCAACACAGAGTATTTATATCAACTATGTTTTAAGAACTGTGCTAGGTACAGGGTTCACAGTGTGAGTAAAATTAGTAAAGATGAGAGCAACTTCAAAGTTCCCGATTAAGCATGTCGAGTAAACTTTTGGAAAGAAGAAATGAGCAGCAAAACATTATATTTTGACAGAAATTAGTTTGTATTAAGAGAGATCATGTGAGATTTGTGCTTACTCTCTCATAATACTAGCACATTTAGAAGCATCATTTCCTGTCTACTGCCATAGTGTTTCTGAAACTTTTGTGCTTAAGAGTCATCTGAAGTGCTGATTAAGAGCACAGATTCCTGGGTCTAACCGCCACAGATTCTGCTTCAGCATTCAATAGGAATGTTGCCCAAGCACTTCTGGTGATTCTGATGCAGCTGTTGCAGGGACCATAGCACATATTCCATGCTCAGTTTCTTTTCTATTTTTATACCTCTTAATTAAAAAGAATACATATGAACCAAAAGTTGCCATTTTTATTTTTGTATTTCTAGTGTCTAGAACACTGACGGACACTTAGAAGGTACTTAATAAATGCTTATCAGAGTCAAGCACTTGCTAGATCTCAGAGGAATCACAACTAGTAATGACTATACGAATCAAACTCCATTAAATACTATAATTATAATAATTGAGATGGGAGCTCAGAAATGGGAGTGAGTATGACTATAAGTATGTGGAAGACTTCACATGGGAGATGGGTTTAGAGACTTTTCTTTTTAAACCATGGCCAAAGATTTCTAACTGCAGGATAACAAAAGGCTAAAGGAACAATAAAAATAGTGCCTTTGATTTGATAACAGTAACAAAAGTGTTAAGTATATGAGGACACCATGAATTCAAAACTTGGTAATAAGGTTATTTTCTACAGCAGGGTCAGCGGATTTTTCCTTAAAGGATCAGAGACTAATAGAGTTTGTCAGCTAGACTGTCTGTGTGTCAACTATTCAGTTGTAACAGTGTAGCACAAAAACAGGCATAGACAATAGTCATTTAAGTGGGTATGATATTGTGAAATATGTGTTTGGTCTTTGACCTTTTTTCCTAGTGGACAACTCCTAAAATCCTTACTCTCCAAAGTGATGTCTTTGGATGCTAATGAGTTGTCTGATAGCTAGCAACCCTTAGGTAGCTTCAGGATGGGGGCTGGTCACCAGAAAGACCAAGGCAGGATTAGGGGCTTAGGATTTTCAGCCCTTTGCCACAACCTGCGGGTTAAATTGATCACTAATGGCCAATGGTTTAATCATGCCTATGTAACGAAGTCCCAAGAAAACCCAAAGGACACGATAGCTTTCCGATAGCTGAACACATGGAGCTTCCTGGAGGGTGGTGCATTGGAGAGGGCATGGAAGCGCAACACCCCTTCTCATGTGCCTACCCCATAACTCTCTTCATCTGTACCTGTGGCAATATCCTTTACTGTAAACTGGTAAACGTAAATGGTTCCCCTCAGTTCTGTGAGTTGCTCTAGCAAATTAATCAAACCCAAGGAAAAGGGTCTTGGGATCCCCAATTTATAACCAATCAGTTAAAAGCACAGGTAAAAATAACCCAGCACTTGCAATTGGCATCAGAAGTAGGGGGCAGTCTTTTGGTACTGAGCCCTCAACTTGTGGAATTTGATTTCTAGGTAGATAGTGTCAGAACTAAATTGGAGAATACCTGCCTGGTATTTGCTGCAGAATTCATTGCCTGCTTGTTGGTAGGGGAAAATCTCCACATATTTGGTCGCAGAAGTCTTCTGTGTTAATTGTTGTTGAGTGAGAGAATAGAAAAGTACTTTGAGTTTGAGTGTGCTTTTTTCCACATGATTCGTATGGATGTGTTCTGATAAAACTTTACAAAACAAGTGGCAGGCCAGATTTGGCTAGTGAGCCATAGTTTGCTGACCCCTGATCTAGAGTAAAACCTGTGAATTGTTAATTGAAAAATTAAGAAGATTGCATAATTGGCTAGGCCAATTGTCTTTCGAGTTATAAAGACGTGGGTTCCATCCCAGTTCTGTTCCACCCTAGCTTTGTCACCTGAATCAAACATCAATTTTATTTATAAAATGGGATGCAAAATAATAGTACCTATCTCTTAGAGTTATTACAAGATCCAAATAATAATTTATGTAAAGTTTTATCTGAAAATCTAATACACAGTAAGGGCTTGATAAAATGTCAGCTGAAAATAAAACTAGTTAAACATAGCAGTTGAACTTGTTTATTTCTGTTGTTCTTGAAATCCCAATAAAATGACACTAGAGAACCAAAACTGCATGAACCCTTAATGATCAAAAAGATTGAGAGAGGTAGCAGATAAGAGACATCCATGTATTTTTGCAAGGAGGAATGAGAATGAGTGGTGACTTAGCAGAATAGAGAGGAAGTCTAACTACTTGCCATAATAAAAGCAAGTCTGTCTCTACTGCAGAATGCTGGAAAAATTCAGGATTTGGAGGTACAAGGTACCCTTAAATAGTCTTGGGGAGTAGAGTGGGCTTGGAATGGAAGGATTGGTTAAAATCTGCTTAAGGAACAGTTTGCTCCATAGGTCCCATCTTAACCTGGAAGCCTGGATTCTTCGACCTTGACAGAGATAAGTAGGACTTGGTTGATTAATGGTAGAAGAGATTATCTCAGGTTTGTTCTAGATTTGGGAATACTAAGCAGAGCTGAGAGTGGATGCTAAAGCACCATACTGAAATCAAATGATTATATTATTTTCCTATTGGTTCTATAACAAATTACCCCCAAATGTAGTGGTTTAAAAAAACACAAATTTATCATCCTATAATTCCAGGGGTGAGAAGTCCAAAATGGGTCTTGGTGGGTTAAAATTAACGTGTCAGCAGAGTTGTCTTTCTTCATGGAGGCTCTAGAAAGAAATTTTGCTTTTTTGCCTTTTCCAGCTCCTTTCAGCTACCTGCATTACTTGGCTCATGGCTCCCTTACTTCTTCAAAGCCAGCAATGGCTCTTTCACATCATATCATTTTGTCCCTGACTCTCCTGTCTTCTTCCACATTTGAATCCAACTGAATAATCCAAGATAATCTCCCTTTGTTAAGGTCAGTTTTTCAGCAAGCTTAATTCTACCTGCTATCTGAATTCTCTTTTGCCATGTAACTTAACATGCTCATAGGTTCCTGGGATTAGGATGTGTGGACGTCTGTGAGAGGCCATTATTCTGCCTACCAGATAGATTAAGTCAGAGTCTGTGTATTGGTTGGTGAGATACCCATGTCTGTTCATTTGCTTGGCTTCCAAATGCTAGTAACTAGGTTCATATTCTTCACTCACAAAGTAGGAAATTGGAGAATTTCTCAGAGAAACTCTCAAGACCCTGATCATCCTAATGCATTGGTTATAAACTAGGACTGATTTCCCCCCACAGGGGACATTTGACAATATTTGGAGAGATACTTGATTGTAATAACTAAAGAAATACACAAAGGTGTGCTACTGGCATCTCATGGAAAGAGGCCAAGGATGCTGCTAACCATCTTGCAGTGCACAGGGAAGCTCATCTTCCTGTTCCCCAAAATAATTATTCAGTTCAAAATGTCAATAGGGCCAAAGTTGAGAAATCCTACCCTAATGTTAAGTCTATCAGTTAACATCACCCTAACATAAATCAATGACTGATTAGAGAGCATGTAACATGAAAAAGAGGGGAGAAGAAACCAACAGGTAAAATGAACTTATAAAAAACAGTCAATGCAGAGAATAGAATAGTATTTTAAATTGACTATATTAATATGTTCAAAGAAATAAGACAAGTTACTGATTATGTAAAACAAGAACAGAAAGGCTATCCAAAAGTAGAACTTTTGAGAACAAAAAAGAGATTTTGGAAAGTAAAAATATGATAGTAGAAAGGAAGTCAGTAACCCAGGTAGAGTTTAGTGATTTCACAAAGATTGCCAGATTGGTTAAAAATGTAAGACCCAACTGTATGCTGTCTGCAATAAACATATTTTAGACATAAAAAAACAAATAGGTTAAAGGTAAAAGGACCAAAAAAGACATACCATGCCAACACTAATCAAAAGATACTTATATTACTATCAGACAAAATAGGTTTTAGATCACAGTATATTACTAAGGATAAAAAGGGTCATTTCAAAATGATAAAAGGGTGAATTCATCAAGGGTACCTAATGTAATTGTATTCATTCATGTGTCTAATGATATAAATGGAAAACACATGAATCAAAATCTGATAGAACTGAAAGGAGTATAGGAAAAATTTATAATTAGATGCCATAATTATGTCTGGAGATTCCAGTACTCCTCTTTCAATAATTGATAGGGTAAGTAGACAGAAAATCAGTAAAAGTGTAGAAGGCTTAACACTATCAACCTACTAGATGTACTTGACATTTGTAGATCACTGTAAAACAACAAAACACATGTTCTTTTCAAGTGCACATGGAACATTGACCCAGTTAGGCTATATTCTTTTTTTTTTTCATTATTTTTATTTTATTTTATTTTATTTTTTTATTATTATTATACTTTAAGTTCTAGGGTACATGTGCATAACGTGCAGGTTTGTTACATATGTATACTTGTGCCATGTTGGTGTGCTGCACCCATCAACTCGTCAGCACCCATCAACTTGTCATTTACATCAGGTATAACTCCCAATGCAATCCCTCCCCCCTCCCCCAGTTAGGCTATATTCTAGGTCACAAAACAAGTCTCAAATTTAAACAGACTCAATTAATATAAAGTATGTTTTCTGATGACAATGGCATTAAGTTAGAAATCAATAACAGAATGATGTGTGGGGAATTCCCCAAATATTTGTAAACTAAACAACACACTCCTAAATAACTCATAGGTCAGTGATGAAATCAAATAGGAAAGTATTTTGAGCTAGATGGTAATGAAAATTCAACATACTAAAATTGTGGGATGTTGCTACAGCAGTACTTACAAGGAAATTTATAACACTAAATGTGTTTTAAATAAAATATAGACATTAAATGTCTATGTTGGAAAGAGAAAGATCTCAAATCAGTGACCTCAACTTCCACCTTAAGAAACCAGAAAAAGAAGAGAAAGAAAATAATAAAAAGTAGAGTAGAAATCAATGAACTGGAAGACAGAGACAGAAAAAATCAGTACAACCAAAAGCTGCTTCTTTGACTGAATCAATACAACTGATAAACTTCTAGCCACACTGATCAGAGGGGAAAAGAAACAGGATAGGATTAGGGGTAGAGGGAGAAAACACAAATTTTCAATATTAGGAATGAAAGAAGTGATATCAATACAGATGCAACAGATTAAAAGTGTAAGAAGGGAATATTATGAATTTTATGCCAGTATAGTTGACTTAGATGAAATAGACACAATTACTTGAGAGACACACAAACTATCAAAGCTAATCCAAGAAGAAATAGCCTTTTATTTATTAAATAAATTTAATTTGTAGTTAAAGACCTAACCATAAAGAATTCCAAGCCAAGAGTTTCACTGGTAAATAGTTCCACTGGAATTCTTACAAACATTCCAGGAAGAAAAAACACCAATTTTATGCAAACTTTTCCAGAAAATCAAAGAGGAGGAAATAACTACCAATTCATTTTATGAGGCCAGCATTACTCTGATACAAAAATTAAACAAAGACATTGCAAGAAAAGAATTTTATAGATTCATATTTCTTATGAAATAGTTATACAATTCTAAAAATTTTAGCAAATTGAAGCCAATGATTATTTCAATAGGTGCAAAAAATTTTTGGACAATATTTAACAGACTTTCCTGATAAAAGGTATTTGTAAACTAGGAATGGAAGAGAATTCACTCATTATGACAAGTGGCATCTATGAAAAACCTACTGCTGACATCATGGTTAATGGGGATAGTGAAAGACTGACACAAATAAGGCAAGAAAAAATTAAAGGCCATGTAGACTGGAAAGGAAGAAGTAAAACTGTCTTTTTCAGGTACATGAGTATCTGTATAGAAAATTCTGTAGCATCTACAAAAAGTATTCTAAAACTAATAATTGAATTTAGCAAGCTTGTAGTAAACAAGATCAATATATAAAAACAATAATAAATAATAGCAATGAATAACCTAAAATTAAAATCTGAAAAACAATACTATTTACAATAGTATATTGAGTACTACCAAAAATTTTGAAACATTTTGGTATAAATTTTTCAAAATATGTGTGAGAACTGTAACTAAAAACTATAAAATATTGCTGATGGACATTAAAGAATACTCAAATAGAGAGAGATACAGGGTTCATGGATTGGAGGACTCTTTATTCTTAAGATGTAATTTCTTGGCTGGGCATGGTAGCTCATGCTTATAATTCCAGCACTTTGGGAGGCTGAGGTGGGGGGATCGCTTGAGCCCAGGGGGTCAAGGCTGCAGTGAGCCGTGATCATGCCACCGCACTCCAGCCTGGGCAACAGAGGGAGACCCTGTAAAAAAAAAAAAAAAAAAAAGATGTAATTTCTTCCTAAATTGATCTATAAATTTTATGCAATCCTAGTAAACATCCTAGCATTTTTGTATAAATTGACAGGTTGATTCTAAAATTTATGTTGAAATGCCAAGTCAGAACAACTTTGAATAAATTAGAGAATTTATACCTAGTGGTGTGCTGATGCTTAACAACTAGCTCTCTGGAAATACTTTTGTGGTGTGAGTACACCATGGCTGATTTCAAGCTACTAATGTGACATCACTGAACACAAGGTATGGAAAAGATGTACAAGATCAGCTCTTGTGAATGGGTACAAGCCAGTTTCAGCACACCACTTATTACACTACATGATTTTAAGATTTATCATAAAGCCACAGTAATCAAAATGGTATGATATTGGCATAGACAATAAAAATTCAGTAAGAATGTATAGAGTTCAGAAATAGATCCACACATATATGACCAATTCATTTTTGACAAAGGTAAAAAGACAATTCAGGAGAAAGGAAAGAGTTTTTTGAACAATAGTGCTGGAAGACTTGGATATTTACATAAAAAAAGAACTATCCATACATTATACAAATGTTAACTTAGATCATGGTTCTAAATATGAAATATAAAACCTCAGAATTTTTAGGATAAAAACTTTGTAACCTTGAGTTATACAAATACTATATATGACACCAAACGAATGATTCAAAAGAGAACAAAATACATAGATTTGACTTTGTCAAAGTTAAGAACTTCTGATCTTCAAAATTCATAATTAAGAAATGAAAGGATAAGCCATAGACTGGGAGAAAATATTTGCAAGTGATATATCAGATAAAGGGCTTATATCAAGAATATATAAAGAAGCTGGGAGCAGTTGTCTGTGCCTGTGGTCCCAGCTACTTGGGAGGCTGAAGAGGAGGATTGCTTGAGCCCAGAAGGTCAAGGCTGCAGAGAACTGTGTTGCACCACTGTACTCCAGCCCGGGCAACAGAGCGACATACTGTCTTTAAAAAAAAAAAAAAAAAAAGCATGTTTGTAGTCTGATTTATATAAGCAATTTTTCTAATGAAAAAAAAATCAGCTGGGCGTGGTGGCTCAGGCCTGTAATTCCAGCACTTTAGGAGGCCGAGGCCGGCAGATTACCTGAGATCAGGAGTTCAAGAC
>NW_012103388.1:4146847-4246050 GCF_000951045.1 Mandrillus leucophaeus
AAAAAAAAAAAAAAGACGAAGAAGAGCCCAGTTGGCTATCTTTTTGTATATAATTACATCATTTTTGAGATTTGAGAGGATTTATTTTTGTTAATACTAGTTTACAATACCTCCAAGAGTAAAGATCTATTTGAGATAATTCTGATAAGCATTAATTATTAGTTTAAGAAATTACATGATAACAATATATCAGCCTCGCAAAGTCATACTTGTATTCCATGAATATATACAAATAAAAATAAATTAAAATTTAAAAATAGATTAATAAAACAAAATTTAAAAAAGAAATTGCATAATAGTGGTCAAAAAATGTCTGAAACCAAGGTAGAAGTCATTATCTCCATTAAGAAAAGGATCATCTACACACGATTAAAGTAAGTTAATATTAGCTTGTAATCCCTTCTCTTTCGAAAGCTGAGTCCGGAGAATCGTTTGAGGCCAGGAGTTTGCGAGCAGAGTGGACAACATAGAGAGATGTTTCTCTACTAAAAATAAACAACACATTTTTTTAAAAAAGCAAATTAACGTTAAATTAGAGAAATTATTTAGGCCCTGTTAACATGACCTTGGAGATATGACAGTCATGCAAATATAGGTGGTTGTCCCCAGGTACAGTATATACCCTTAATACCATCTAAATGGGACGTGAATCAGAACATAATAAAAATAATTATACATAAAAATTGAAATACTATAAAGCTATAGCGAAATCATGGCTCTAGGTTAACTACCAACCTCTTCAACAGCAACAGCATATTTTAAAACCCTTTGTCCTGGTTCTAATCAGAGTTCTTGACTTTTTGGCCTTCTGTGGTGTCACTGGCCAGTCTTCTTCTGTGTCTCAAGTTGGTTCATTCTGAATGGGTCACTTTCATTTTTTTTTTTTTTTTTTTTGAGACAGAGTCTCACTCTGTTGCCCAGGTTGGAGGGCAGTGGCATGATCTCGGCTCACTGCAACCTCTGCCCTCCAAATTCAAGCAATTCTCCTGCCTCAGCCTCCCGAGTAGCTGGGATTACAGGTGCCTGCCACCATGCCTGGCTAACTTTTTGTGTTTTTAGTAGAGACGGAGTTTCACAATCTTGGCCAGGCTGGTCTTGAACTCCTGACCTCATGATCCACCTGCCTTGGCCTCCCAAAGTGCCAGGATTACAGGCGTGAGCCACCACACCTGGCCCTGAATGGGTCACTTTCTTTAAGCTGATATATAAAATCTGGAAAGTTCTCAGTCTGTCTTAGAAGTTGATAAATTACAGATTTTTAGGGAGGCATCTTCATAATAATAACTAGCATTTTCAGAAGTTTGCCACTTTGAAGTACATTTTTTTTGAGACAGAGTCTCACTCTGTCACCCAGGCTGGAGCGCAGTGGTGCAATCTTGGCTCACTGCAACCTCCACCTCCCAGGTTCAAGTGATTCTCGTGCCTTGGCCACCTGAGCAACTGGGACTACAGGCATGTACCACCACACCCGGCTAACTTTTACATTTTTAGTAGAGAGGGGTTTCATCATATTGTCCAGGCTGGTCTTGAACTCCTCCAGTAATCCGTCTGCCTCAGCCTCCCAAAGTGCTGGGATTACAAGTGTGAGCCACCGTGCCTGGCTGAAGTACTTTTTATATAGTGATGTGGTTTGGCTGTGTCCCCACCCAAATGATTGAATTATGGGTACGAGTCTTTCATGCACTGTTCTTGTGATAGTGAATGAGTCTTATGAGATCCGATGGTTTTAAAAAATGAGAGTTTCCCTGAACAAGCTCTCTCTTTACCTGCGGTCATCCATGTAAGATGTGACTTGCTCCTCCTTGCATTTCACTTTCTGCCGTGATTGTGAGGCCTCCCCAGCCTCATGAAACTGTAAGTCCAATAAACCTCCTTGTTTTGTAAATTGCTCAGTCTTGGGTATGTCTTTATCAGCAGCATGAAAACGGACTAATACATATAGTAACTCATTTAATTCTCACAAAGCATTGAGGTAAGTATTATTTAGAGATGAGGAAATAGTTACAGAGAGATTGGCAGCCTAGTTCTAGAAATCATGGGTTTTAACCATTACATTATACTCCTTTAGAGATGAACTAGATTTTGTCCTTACATTGATATTATATTATTTTAGCTACTTTTGTAACAAGTATAAACTTGTTATTGTCGAAGTAATTACCTTTAAGTTCCCCTTCAATAATGTACCTTCTTTGCCACTCAGTGGGAAGAAAGGGTCTTATAGTCAACTCCCCTTAAAAAAAGTCTCCCCCAACTGCTCAGAAGTCATTTATTCTGTATTAGTATTTTCCAAATGTATTTGACCTCAAAACACTCTTTTTTATAGCATAGTTATTAACCCCTACCTAATATTGACAGTATGTGAAGTATTCTATGTGACACTAGTTTGGAAAAATGAGACAGTTCTTTTATTCACTGTATTGTTGTGGTATAAATGTCCCCCCTGGAATAGCAGCCCAGATTAAAACTTCTAATAACTGTCTGGTTTTGCTGTTTATTTATGATGTCCTTTCATATGTATATTATATAAATCCTAGTTAAAATTATTTTAATCAGAAATGAAACTAACATGAGCTAGTTTAACCAACATCAAAAAAGGGGGATTTATTTTGAGGCTATAAAGTTATCCCAAGAAGAATATAGGGATGTGGGTATTTCTAAAGCAGGGAGTCAGTCTGGCTAAATGAGGAATTAGAACCAGAAAATAGCCTCATAACTCTCATTCTCTCTCTCTGGGGTCACTTGGTCTTTCATTTCTGCATCTATCTGCGAGTCTACTTCATCTTTCTTTGCAGTTCCAAGTGTCAGCTAAAATATCCCAGTGCTTTGAGATTTAGATAATATTGTCATGAACCATATTTCATACCCGGTGGGGCTCATGTGACTTCTGTGAGATTTCTACAAATTTCTGAATGAGAGAGCAGTGAGATAAGGGGGTGGAGGAATGCCAGGTTGATGTTCTCATGGTCACCTCTGGCTGTGGGTTTCTGTTTCCATATGTAATAGATTTTGTTGAAGGTTTGGGGGTTTATATCATAGGAATATAATCAGGATTGCTCGTTGGGGATACTTTCAGACACTCCTGAGAAAATTCTTTTGGCCCTTCATCCAAAAAGTCCCTACACTTCAAACTTCCTTACTGACTTCTTTCTCCTTCTTTCCTGGAGACAGAAAAAACAGTTTTTTTCTGGTGCCATCCAGAGTAGTTTTACCATCTGCTTTGTTTCTGTGGCTTCTGATACCTATTCCTTCAGGGTCTTACATTCTATCCCAAGCATCTCAAACAAGGATGTGTCCCTTTATGGTTGTGTTAGTGGCTGGGGCTAACTAGCAAATTTATTTTCTCACAGTCCTAGAGGTTAAAAGTCTGAGATTAGGTTATCAGCAGGGTTGTCTTTTTCTGAGGGAAGGAAGGATCTGTTCCAGGCTTCTTCTCGCTTTGTAGATGGAAATAATCTCCCTGCCCCTTCACATTGTCTTCCCCCTGTATGTGTCTGTGTCCACATTTCCACATCTTAGTAAGGACACTGGTCACGTTGGATTAGGGCCCATCCTAATGACTTCACTTTAATTTAATTACCTCTTTAAAGAACCTAGGTTCTTTTGTGTTTCATAAAGTAATGATTGTGTTTTCACGTTATTGTGTGAGGTGTGCCTCCCTCAGACCTTGATGCCAGTCTGCACATTACCTGACATGAAAAAGTTTAAAAAATGACCCTATCTCTAAATTCAGTTACATTCTGAGGTACTAAGGGCTAGGACTTCAACTTAAGAATTTTGGGGGCAGGGACGTAATTCAGCCTATAGCACTGGTAGTTTTGTTAAGATAGTACATATGTTCCCATGTTACTTTTGCTTCAGTGTTTATGTTGGGGGGGGATGTTCTCCCTGAAGCAAATTAGTTTAAGCAAGCAGCCTTAGCTGATTAGAATTGGGTCTCAATTCCACATCTCCAGGAGGAAGAATCAGATTAACAGTGGTTAGATTATGGATCCACTTCAGAACATCCACTTTTGGCCGGAGATCAGGTTTTCTCATACTGTAAGGCTGGTGGGGCCCATCCTTGTTGACTAGAAACAGTTTTCAGTTAAATGAGACAATTAGGAGCTGGTTAGTCCACTTAAGCATTTTCATCTACCATTTTAAAAAAAGTAGGCAGTTGCAGTCATGTTCTCTGAGTTCCTGTCTCGCCGCCGGTGCTGCCTGGATGGCCTGCCAAAACTGCAACACAGCTGCCACCAGCATTGCTGCCCATAAAGGAGCGGAGCGCAGCAGTGGGTATGGCAGGATACAGCAGGAGCTGAAGACCCTTGTGATCTCTGGCAACAAAGGGATTTATGCCTTACCTGCATCAGACAACCTTTTGAAATCACTAGGACTGTCCCTCAAGCAGCTGGCACAGAAGACCTGAGATATAATGTTTCCCTGGAGTTCCCCAGTGGCTACCCATATAGTATGCTGTTGGTTAAGTTCCTCACGCCCTGCCACTATCTCAACGTTGACGCCCAGTGTAACACCTGTCTGCACATCCTAAAGGACAAGTGGTCTGCCCTGTATGACGTCAAGAACACCCTGCACTCCATCCACAGCCTACTAGTAGAACTCAACATCGATAGCCTTTTGAACACACATGCTGCTGAGTTCTAGAAAAACTCCACAGCTTTTAAGAAGTAACCTGCAAGAAATCTACTCAAAGCAGGTCTCCAGCCAGGAGCCCTGACTCAGGCTGCCCAACCTCTCCTTGTGTTGTCTCTTCATTTTTCCCTTAGATGGGAAATTTACTTGATTTCTGTATAGGACTCTGTATCTTGAGCTGTGGTGTTTGTTATTTTTGTTTTGTTTCTGTTTTTTATTTTTTATTTTATTTCTGAGACAAGGTCTTGCTCTAACAGGGGTGCAATGGCATGATCACGGCTCACTGCAAGCTCGACCTCCTGGGCTTTTCCATTTTGCCACCTCAGCCTCCCAAGCAACTGGAACCACAGGTGTAAGTCACAGTGTCAGGCTAATTTTTATTTTTATTTTTTGTAGATACGGGGTCTCCCTGTGTTATCCAGGCTGTCCTGGAACTCCAGAGATCAAAAGATCCTCCTACCTCATCCTCCCAAAGTGCTGGGATTATAGGCATGAGCCATGACATTTCGCCCATTTCTGTTTTTAAAATTAAGTATCTGAGCTCTTGTGATGTATATTAAATAAATACATTTTGCTTATTTTCTGTTAAAAAAACCTGTAAATTAAAATTTATTTAGAATTGAAAAGAAAAGAGCACTACAGTATATTTTCTAATTTTAGTGGCTAAAGCCAACTTCAATAGTAGAATATACTCTTAAGAATGTACACTTAGAAAAGAATGTATTACTTAGAAAACGCTATGAGTGATCAAAACTTAAAAGAAAAATAACCTGAAATGGTTATTTTATATCTGTATTTAATGATGAAGTAATTGGTATACTTAAACTTCTAATATGAAGCCATAGAACTACAAAGCAAGATGAACTTATGGTTAAATATGCAACTTGCTTTGTCTGAAATTAGCCAAGTACTATACAGGTGCTAATGAATTCTCCAACTTGAGAAGACATGCAGTGAAAATTGCATCACTTTTTGGTTCTGTGTGCTGCTGTAAGCAGTGATTTGTTTTTTTTTTTTTTTTTTTTTTTTTGCCTACCTATAGTTTTTTTTCTTTAAGTTACTACCTTGTGCCAAATTAAGAGGTATGAATTTGCAAATAGCTTCATTTTATGTGCCAGCAATAATTAGGCTCACAAGGAAAAGTAACCTCAGCTACATTTACAAAAGTTAGTATTTTATATTTCACTCACTGGATATGTGTGTCACTACAACTTATTTTTTCTGTGACATATTTTAGAGATTTCCTGTGTCTGAGAGTGTTGTGATCGGTGTCTTTAATGCCAGAGAAGTCATAATTAGCTGGAAACATGGCTGGAGGTCACATTTTCTAAGTAGGAACATGCTGTTACTTCTGGCCTGGGAAGCAGTGGCAAACTTGTATGTATCTCCCTACCCCACTTTCCCCGCTCAGCATTAGAGTAGTCTTGTTAAGAGTTTGAATTTCAAAGTGAGAAAGACCTGAGTTAAAATCCCAGTTCAACCATGTACTAATTTTAAGATCTTAGGTAAGTTACTGGGCTTCTGAGTGTAATTTCTTCATCTGTAAAAAGGAATGATAAGATTGTTATGAGGATTAAACGGGGTAATATTTGCAATATGCTTAGCAAGAGCTTGACACATAGTAAGTGTTTTAAAAGTAGTAACAATAACTAAATAATATTAATCATAAGTTTGAAGGCCAGGTCTGGGGAAACAAAGTTGCATAGGCCATGGTCCCTATTTTCAAGAAACTCATAGACCAACGGAGTCTGTGACTCAAAAAGCATCACTGTAAAGGGGTAGGAGGATTATGGAGACGTTGAATAAAGAGCACAAAATTTCAGTTAGACAAGAGGAATATGTTCAAAAGATCTACTTTACCTCATGGTGATTGTCATTAATAACAATAGATTGTATACTTGAAAATTGCTGAGAGTAGATTTTAAGTGTTCTCATGACCAAAAAATGGTATGTGAAGTAAATGGCTTCATTTAACCGTTACACAATATATACATATATCAAAATACCATGTTATACACCAGAAATACATACAATGTTTATCAATTTAAAAAAGCATCACTGTAAATGTATCATTATATTGGAAATGTTCTTGGTACTGGATAGTTGGTTCTTGGTATTTCCATTAAGTGCTGTGTTATTGTTTTTTAAAATTACCTATAAATATTTTTTTTTCTTAACTTTGGATTTTAAGAACTTTACACTTAGAACAATGTATTGTAAGTGACTCATTAGAACTGTAGGTATTGGCATTCTCTGTCCTGCTCTTACTTCTTTTTCAGCCCCACAGCTGTTGGGCTTTTTCTTAGGTACCAAGAAGACAGCCAAGTGGGCATGATATCCAAATGAGGGGCCATATTTACCCTAAAAGATGAGTTTTGGTCAAGATGGGAGGTTGAGAGGAAGGACTAGAATATGAGATGCAAACTCAGGAAATCTATCCAGAATTGAGGCAAAGAAAAACAGGATCAAGTCATTCAGTTGGTACGCAAGGCCAGGATTCCTCCAGGAACCTGTACCTTGGAAAAGAGGGACCAGAGAAACCTCAGGAACTCAAGAGAACTGGGTAGGAGCTCAAGCCAGGAGCCTGACATTTGCAAGAGCAGTGTCTAACCAGTGGGTAGGGTAGAGTGAGAGAGGTGGAGAGAACAGCACTTTCAGTGTTCTAAGTGGGCTCTAAACCTTTTTTGACTGTTGATATTTATTTACTTATTCATATATTATACACATGTACATAATTATTAACATCTTATTTCAATGAATAATAAAGTTCATTGTTACTGATAACTGCAATTTTTTCAAATAGTTTAAAAAATAATTTTAAATTACTTTGGTTAGCTTCTTTCCAGACTTGATTATATTGTTACTGTTTTTAAATAAAGATGGGGCTGATGGAGATTGTGCTATTTTCTTGTTTGGTATTGTGTGTGCATTGTTCCATTACCTTCAATTTGCCTTTTCTTTGCCTTTTAAAGCCATTGTGTGAGAGTGAATTTAGTAATCCGTAAGTGCACATATAGGTAGAAATACATTGCCATACACTGAAACTGAGTGAATATTTAAGATATCTTATTTACTCTTTATATTTGAAAACACCTGCTCTTCCCTCTGGTTTCTTCGCATATGGTGTGGAACATGTATCTTTTCCTAACATTCACAGGATAAACAGTCACAATATAATCCTTCTGTATTTTTCTGAACTGATAATGGAAGAAGTTGGGAGAAGTTAAAAATGTACTACTTTGTTTCTTATAAGGGAGAAAAAAGAGACAGATTGATGTATAGAGCTGCAGAGAAGAGGAGAAAAGTGGAGGTTAAAGAGATGTGGGCAATTACTAGAGGGGGCAAGTTTTGGGATAAAGATATGAATACCGGATCTTTTGAGGAAGTTTTACTATTTGAAATTGAAGTAGCCTATTCTCCATATTTTTTATTCTGGTTATTTATTTTTGAGTAAATACAAATGCTGCGTTGTTTTAAACTCTCAATGACAGAGTGCAGCAGTATACACTAAAAACGTCTTTTCTTGCTTCTTCATTATCTAAATCCTGTCATGCTCAAGATCCGTCTTTTCCAAGTAGCCGATACCAGACTCCAGACTGTATTTTCTGGAAAAGCCAGCAACAGTATCTCCCATCTTGAATGCTTTTTTATACAATAACCTTGGCACTCTTTCCTTCACTGAAAAGGCTGTACAGATGCAGATAAGTGCATAAAAGGATCAATAGCCATTAGCAAAGTGCAAATTAAAAATACAATAAGATATTCTTAAGATAATTATTGTAACAGCTAACATTTAAAAATTATGATACCACCAAATACTGGTGAGAATGCATAGAAATTGGATCTCTCATACATTGCTGACAGGAATATAAAATAGTACAGCTACTGTGGAAAATGGTTTGGCAGTTTCTTAAAAAACTGAACACACTTTGGAGTTCGAGACCAGCCTGGCCAACATGGTGAAACCATGTCTCTACTAAAAATACAAAAATTAGCTGGGCATGGTGGTGCACACCTCTAATCCCAGCTACTCAGGAGGCTGAGAAAGGAGAATTCCTTGAACCCGGGAGGTGGAGGCTGCAGTGAGCCGAGATCATGCCACTGCACTCCAGCCTGGGTGACAAAGACTCCATCTTGGAAAACAAACAAAACAAAACAAAAAGTGAAACATAACATATGATCCAGCATTGTACTCCTTGGTATTTACCCAAAGGGGTTGAAAACTTGTGTTCGTACAAAAATCCTTACACAGATGTTCATGGCAGCCTGATTTATAATAGCTCCAAACCAGAAACATCAAAATGTTCTACAATAAGTGAATAATGATGTGAGCAGTGAATACTACAGGGAATACTACTTAATAAAAAGGAATGAATTGTTGATACACATAATCATTTAGATGGCTCTCATTATGCTAAGTGAAAAACAATCTCAAAAGGTCACATGTTGTATAATTTTGTTTATATAATGTTCTCGAAATTACAAAATTATAGAGGTGGAGAGCAAATTAATGTTTGCCAGGGGTTTGGGATGGGGAGGTGGTGTGATTGTAAAGGGGTAGCATGAGGGAGATCTTTGTGGTGATAGTTCTGTATCTTAATTTCAGTGATAGTGAGTGATAAAATGGCACAGAAAAATGACAATGTCAATTTCCTGATTTTAAATAACTCTTAAGTACTGGGATTTATCTAGTGGGGAAGCTAGCAGGTACATGAAAACTTCTTGTACTATGTTTGCAACTTCGTGTGAATCTATAATTATTTCCACACACAAAGTTAAAAAATACAAGAGATTAAATTTAGATTAGACCCTCATCAGCCTTTGTCTCTACTCCTTCCCTGCTCCTGGAAAAAGCAGCAGAGGGGCATGGGCAGGGCACACCAAAAATACGTTATAATTTCTCTTGTGAGTTTTTCTTTGACGCCAGTATTAAGTAGAATTGTGTTATTTAATTTCCAGATATTTGTAGATTTTCTATGTATCATATGATTAATTTCTAATTTAATTCCATTGTATAACATCTTAAACTTTTTAACTTTTTTTTTTTTATATATAATTCTTTAAGTTCTGGGGTACATGTGCAGAACATGCAGTTTTGTTACATAGGTATACACGTGCCATGGTGGTCACCTACATTAGGTATTTCTCGTAATGCTATTCCTCCCCTAGACCCCCATCCCCCGACAGGCCCTGGTGTATGATGTTCCCCTCTTTGTGTCCATGTGTTCTCATTGTTCAACTCCCACTTATGAGTGAGAACATGAGGTATTTGGTTTTCTGTTCCTGTGATAGTTTGCTGAGAATGATGGTTTCCAACTTCATCCATGTCCCTGCAAAGGACATGAACTCACACTTTTTATGACTGCATAGTATTCCATGGTATATATGTGCCACCTTTTCTTTATCCAGTCTATCATTGATGGGCATTTGGATTGGTTCCAAGTCTTTGCTATTGTGAATAGTGCTGCAGTAAACATACATGTGCATGTGTCTTTATAGCAGAATGATTTATAATCCTTTGGGTATATATCCAGTAATGGGATTGCTGGGTCAAATGGTATTTCTAGTTCTGTATCCTTGAGGAATTGCCACACTGTCTTCCACAATGGTTGAACTAATTTACACTCCCACCAACAGTGTAAAAGCTATCCTGTTTCTCCACATCCTCTCTAGCATCTGTTGTTTCCTGACTTTTTAATGATCGCCATTCTAACTGGTGTGAGATGGTATCTCATTGTGGTTTTGCTTTGCATTTCTCTAATGACAAGTGAAGATGGGCATTTTTTCATATCTTTGTTGGCTGCATAAATGTCTTCTTTTGAGAAGTGTCTATTCATATTCTTTGCCCACTTTTTGATGAGGTTGTTTTTTTCTTGTAAATGTGTTTAAGTTCTTTGTAGATTCTGGATATTAGCCATTTGTCAGATGGATAGATTGCAAAAATTTTCCCCCATTCTGTAGGCTACCTGTTCGCTCTGATGGTAGTTTCTTTTGCTGTGCAGAAGCTCTTTAGTTTAATTAGATACCATTTGTCAATTTTGGCTTTTGTTGCCATTGCTTTTGGTGTTTTAGACATGAAGTCTTTGCCCATGCTTATGTCCTGAATGGTATTGCCCAGGTTTTCTTCTAGGATTTTTATGGTTTTAGGTCTTATGTTTAAGTCTCTAATCCATCTTGAGTTAATTTTTGTATAAGATGTAAGGAAGAGGTCCAGTTTCAGTTTTCTGCATATGGCTAGCCAGTTTCCCCAACACCATTTATTAAATAGGGGATCTTTCCCCCATTGCTTGTTTGTGTCAGGTTTGTCAAAGATCTGATGGTTGTAGATGTGTGGTGTTATTTCTGAGGCCTCTGTTCTGTTCCATTGGTCTATATATCTGTTTTGGTACTAGTACCATGCTGTTTTGGTTACTGTAGCCTTGTAGTATAGTTTGAAGTGAGGTAGCATGATGCCTCCAGCTTTGTTCTTTTTGCTTAGGATTGTCTTGGCTATGCGGGCTCTTTTTTGGTTCCATATGAAGTTTAAAGTAGAAACTTTTTAACTTTATTGAGAATGTGTAGCTTAGTATATATGAATATTTTACCTTAGTGAATTTACTATGTACATTTGAGTAGAATGCGCATTCTGCAGTTGTTGGCTGAGTGTTTTATAAATATTAATGAGGTAAATACTATTGATCATTTATTTCCTTGCTGACTTTTTTGCCTAATTGTTATCAGTTTATGAGAGAGAGCTATTACAATCTCTAATATTATTTGTAGATTTGCCTATTAATAATCCTTCCTTTATTTCTATTAATATTTGCCTAATGAATTTTGAAATTCTTCTTAAGTACATACATATTTATTTTATTTTTTGAGACAAGGCATACTCTGTTGCCCAAGCTGGAGTGCAGTGGCATGATCATAGCTCACTGTAACCTAAAATTCGTGGGCATTAAGTGATCCTCCTGAGTAACTATGACTACAGGTATGTGCTACCATGCCTGGCTAATTTTTAAATTTTTGTAGATATGTGGTCTCACTATGTTGCCCAGGCTGCTCTTGAACTCCTTGGCCCAAGTAACCCTCTCGTCTTAACTTCCCAAAGTGCTGGTAATACAGGCATGAGCTACCATGTCCAGTCTACATAGATATTTAGATTGTTAGCTCTTCCTGATGAGTTGTTCTTTTTATCATTGTGAAATTTCTTGCTTTATCATTTGTAATATTCTTATATCTTGAGTCCTACTTTGTCTAATATCAAAATAGTCATACCACTTCCCATTTTCATGATGTTTATTTTTCCGTTCTTTTACTTTCAGTCACTTTGTGTCAGATGTTTTTTATCTCTGCTCTTCACAGTGTATAATTTCTATTGACCTGCCTTCATATTCACTGACTCTTTTGGTTGCCATCTCCATTATGCTATTATGCTCATTTACTGAATTTTTCATTTCAGTTATTGTATATTTTTCAGTTTAGGACCTCCATTTAATTCATTTTTAAAAAATAATAGCCTTACAGGAAATATTTAATATAATGTAATTCACTCATTTAACATGTATAATTCAATGACTTTTAGTGTATTTACAGATATATACCAGCACCACCACATTCATTTTTAGAATATTTTCATCACCTCAGAAAGAAACCCTTTAGTTATTACCCTTAATTTTTTTCCCCAATCCTTAGGCAATACTAATCTACTTTTCATCTCTATAGATTTACCTATTCTGGACATTTCATACAAATTAAATCATATAATGTGTGATCTTCTGTCTGACTTTTTTTCACTTAGCAAAATGTTTTCAAGGTTCATTGATGTAGTATGCATCTGAACTTCATTCTTTTATATTGCCAAATAATATTTAATTAGATAGATATGCCACATTTTGTTTATCCATTTGTCTGTTGATGGACATTGGATTATTTCCATCCTTAACTATAATAAATAATACTGCTATAAACATTTGCATTCCAGTTTTTGTGTGGACATATATTTTTATTTCTCCAAGATAGATACCTAGGAGTGAAATTACTAAGTTATATGGTAACTATATATTTAACTGATTAACTGCTAGACTGTTTTCCAAAGTGGCTATACTATTTTACATTTCCACCAGCAGTGTATATGGATTCTGATTTCTCCAGTTGTTATCTGATATTTTTACTTTAGCCATCCTAGTGAGTGTGAAGAAGTATCTCATCGTGGTTTTAATTTGCATTTCCCTGATGGCTAATGATGTGGAGTATCTTCATGTATGTATTGACCATTTGGTTTGGATGTACTATTTTGAATATTTTGCTTTTCTTGACTATAGGCCACATTTTCTTATTTGTGCCTTGACTCAGGGTCTTATAAAGATAAAAATTCAGTTATTGGCTGGTCTGTGTTGTCAGCTAGAGCTCTGGGTCCTCTTCCAAGTTCATGTGGTTGTGGCAGAATTCAGTTCCCTATGGTTGTATGACTGAAATCCCCATTTCCTTGCTGCCTGTAATTAGGGACCACTCTCGGCTCCTAGAGACCACTTGCATTTCTTGCCACATAACCCTCACCATTTTAAAGCTAGTAATGGGGAACATTTTATACATTAAATCTCCCTCATGCTTTGACTCTCTGGCTTCTTCTGGCCCACCTGGATAACTTCTTTACCTACAGTGAACTGATTTAGGATATCTACAAAATTCCTTTTCGGGAGTACCTAGATTTGTGCTTGACTGCATAACTGGACAAAAGTTATGTACACTAGACTGGAAATGTTAGGGCCATCTTCAAATTCTGCTTATGACAATTAGTGTAGCTCTACCAGCTTTTAATTTTGTTAGTGACTGTATAGTGTATTTTTTTCTATAATAGTAACTTTTGTGTGCTGTCAGGTTTAAATGTCTTCTTAACAGTAGATTAACAGCTGGATTTAAGAAAGTAACAATTTTGGAGTCTCCAGTGTGTATCTGGTGAGTTTACGCCACTTAGTGATTACTGACATATTTAGAATTATTTTTTATCATCTTTTGTTTTTCCATTTACTCTGTTTTGTTTTTTCTCTGTATCTATCACTTCTCTCCCCCTCTTCTGGTTTGATAGTTACATATTCTGTAATTTCAGTGATTTTCTTGAAATTAATTATTTTATTAACAAATCAGAAGTTAATATATCTGTCCTCCAGACAAATAAGACAGGAACCTTAAAATTATGTTAATTCCAATTGTCTCACTTTAATCTTAGAGAAAAAATGGATTGCTTATACATGAATGATAGTCTGCTGACAGATTTCTCATCAGCATCGGCAGAATACAGCAAATAAATATCTTCTAACAGTTGAGGTAAATGAACTGTCTGCTTAAGAGTCAATAACCAACAAAAATACCTTTCGAGGGCAAAGCTCACGGATTCTTCCCAAGAGAACACTAAATGATATACTTCAGTCACAAGAAAACAATGCCTAAGAGTAGGATGTAAGTAACAATGTTTATCAAAGAGACTGGCAAATATACTGATACATTGTTATAAACATGAACTATAAAAAGTAATACTAAGAATAATTCTGTGGGATAGTTTCGCATTTTTTTACAGATGGAGAAAAGAAGAGTGGAGAAGCTAAGTATCAAACTTGTATGAGGTCACACAGCTACAGACTACAGCTAGAATGTCCTCTAGCTCAGAAATGACGTGAGACTTGGCCGGGCGCGGAGGCTCACGCCTGTAATCCCAGCACGTTGGGAGGCCGAGGCGGGCGGATCATGAGGTCAGGAGATCGAGACCATCCTGGCGAACAGGGTGAAACCCCGTCTCTACTGAAAATACAAAAAAATTAGCCGGGCGTGGTGGCGGGCGCCTGTAGTCCCAGCTTCTGAGGCAGGAGAATGGCGTTAACTCAGGAGGCGGCGGAGCTTGCAGTGAGCGGAGATCGTGCCACTGCACTCCAGCCTCGGCCACAGAGCGAGACTCTGTCTCAAAAAAAAAAAAAAAAAAGAAGGACGTGAGACTCAAAAAGCAATTCTAACAATCTGCATCATTTATTCTTTTAGCTCATTTGTGACCCAGAGGGTTCTAATGTCTATGAGTTCTAGAATGTATAAAAAAAATTTACTCAAGCACTATCCTTTGAATTAGAACATGGAACAACAAGGTCCTATAAATTGTGATAATTTATCTTATTTGAAATCCCAGTTATGCAGAGTGATTTTTCAGTCACTAGCATAATTACAGAAACTTTGAGAAATATTAAGTAATTGGTGGTGATATGACCATGTGCAGAAACCAAAGGCCAAAAGAGAAGCCAAATTGAATAAACAAAATTGTCTTAGTAAATAGCAAAATGTAGAGTTCCTCTGTATTTGGAGGTAAATTCTAAACAATGAAACACGTGATGTTTTGTTTTTTAAAAAGATCACCTGATTTGTTCTTAAACCAGGCTTACAAGCTACAATATAATCTTTTAAAATTATAGGTAATTACAAAAAGGCACATTAAACTTCAGTTAATCACAGTTGTTTCAAAAATATGTCCCTTCTCTTAACAAAGCAGTAACTCAGCCAAAACTTGGATAAACTGGCATTTCCTTAGATCACATGTTTCATTCCTAAACACAATGCCCCTTGTGTTTCTTTCAGGTGTCCATACTTTCTCTGAAAAATAGATCTCCCCTTCCAAAGCTTGAGCATTATCTGCTCTTTGTTTGAAAATAAATGCATTGTTCGTGTGGGGACTAGTAACGCAGGTGTTTTACCTCTCTTTTCCTAGTCAGGCTGATTCTTAAGCCTTTTATGAAATCAGTTCAGTTCAGTCAAATCTCTGACATCCACTTTTTATTGCTATTTCCCTTGATGGCTATAATATAAACTCTAAATACAGCAAGATCATCTTTTATTCCATTATGTTTACCTCTTTCTTCTACAATAGTTATCTTAGAAGATGTTTACATTTTTAGTTAATATCTCAAGTGTTGCCAGCATTCTGCGTTCTTCTCACTTCTCGAAGACTAACTCTGGGGCAAGGCCAAAGTTCAGATCAAGCATTAATAGTTCAAGTTGTTTTCATTTTTCCTAAACTCCTTAAGGTACCCAGATTTGCTCCTGTCACGGGAAAGCACTATCTAAAAGCTCTGCATGAAATTAAACTCCCTGAGGTGTAAGCAAACTGAATAAAGCCATGGAAGCATGTATTGAAGCAACTCTTCCTGAGTGAGGCATGAGAAACACTAACATTCTTAACACAGCAAGGATTGGTGTTGGGTGTCAGGTAACTGATTGTGTCTTCTGAAATACAGAGTTTCAACCCCTCATTTTATTTCCAAACAATCACTTTTATGTTACTCTCTAGAGAATGAGGAGGATCGGATCTCAGACCATGGGGCA
Organism: Mandrillus leucophaeus; assembly: GCF_000951045.1. Lineage (NCBI taxonomy): Eukaryota > Metazoa > Chordata > Mammalia > Primates > Cercopithecidae > Mandrillus > Mandrillus leucophaeus. The sequence goes on from NW_012103388.1 coordinate 4,162,820, forward strand.
TGCTATAGCTGAGAAGGGAAAAAGGGGAGCAGAATTAAAGACTTCATCTCTTCAATGCAGAGGATAGTAATTGATATTACTTATCAAAGTATCTCTTTTCTAGCTATGTAACATGGAGTTTCAAGCAATTTATTATTGTCATTCTTGTCTCAGTTGTGTACATAATACCCTTTTCCTGTCATTTATGATACTAAAGTATATTTCAGTAAAATGTAGTACATATTTTAGGTTTTTATCATATTGTTTTCATGGATAAGAGGTTTAACAATTTCATGTTTTATTATAAATGTTAGAAAGTTTATATGAAAATAGTGAATAATCAGTAATCTAGCTTCTTTTTCTAATTTCAGTGTTTTTCATAATATAACAATGTACTGAATGCTTTGTTGATTAAAAGTGGAATGTAGCACATTCACAGTGTATATTATTGCTTCTTTGTCCAGTTTGCCAAGTGCAACTAATGTGAACTTATTCATAATACACACTATGCTGTTATGAGTGACTGCAGAGTTCCTTTACAATGTTGCGGCTTCATTTTAAAAATAAGCGCACATTTCTTCAGTTGTCCAAAAAACATTTTGTAGGAATTAGGAATCAGTTTCAAAATGGATTTTACTTTTTATGTTAAGATTGATAATTCTACAGAAAATTTTAAACCAGAGTTTGGTATTCATATTTTACACTGGCAATACTCTGTAACACTGGGTGCTATAGCTCATGTGGACAATAAGATGGAACTCAGCATTATGTGAATATATTAAGGAGATTTTACTTACAAGGAGGTCCATGACCCTGGCCTCAAGGAAAGTGTTAATCAAGACATTTGAGTGTTTAGAGATTTTGATATCAGTGGTTGAAGTGAATTGGTAAAGCATAATTATAATATGGAACCTCCACTCAAGCATAATCTCACCTTCAGTTATTCTTAAGCATGGGTCACTTATTTATGCTTGAGTCAGCTGATTTCAAAACTCCTATTTCATATCCCCTTGGGACAGCTAAAGAAAGCTTTCTTCACTGCATACATGGGAAATAGCACTCTGAAACCCCTTGCTTGAAATGGAGAAAGGGAAAAAAAAAACCCTCTATATTTCCAGCATTTGCAAACACAGTGTATCCAAAATTTCTAAAGTTTACTTAAGCTGCAAATGCACTTAGGTAAATTGATTTAACAAATATTTTTTTCTTTTTCAACTTTATTGAGGAATAATTTATGCATAATAAACTACATGTATTGAAAGTGTACAGTTTGATGAGTTCTGACAAATCATATGTACCTGTCCACAATCAGATTACAGAACGTGTCTATGACCCCACAAAGGTTCCTTGTGCTCCTTTGCAGTTCCTCCCTTTTTCTATACTCTATCCTCACTTCCACTGATCTGCTTTTTAAATTTTTATTTTGTTTTATTTTTAGAGACAGAGTCTTGCTGTGTCACCCAGGCTGGAGTGCAGTGGCGTGATCATAGCTCCCTGTAATCTCAAATTCCTGGGCTTACATGATCCTCCTGCCTCAGCCTCTGGAATAGCTAGGACTACAGGCACATGCTACCATGCCTGGCTAATTAAAATTTTTTTTTTTTAAGAGACAGGGTCTTGCTCTGTCATCCAGGCTAGTCTCAAACTTCTGGGTTGAAGGGATCCTCCCATCTCAGCCTGATCTCTATTTTATTTGTGCTTTATACAAATGGAATTATATAATATTTACTATTTTGTGCCTGGTTCCTTAATTCTACATGATGATTTTAAGACTCATCCATATGTTGTTGCACATATCAATAGTTCTTTCCTTTATATTGCTGAATAGTATCCCATTGTATAGAAATACCCATATTTTGCTTACCATTCACCTGTTAATGGACATTTGGGTTATTTCCAGTTTGAGGTTCATTCAACACATACTTATTGACGGCTATTACTGTCCAGGCAAATGTTCTAAAGAAAAATGGGAGACCATGGTAAGTAAAATAGTCAAAATCATGGCCAAAATGGAGATTACTGGAGGGGATGGATATTATGTAAACAAATATCAAGTATGCCTGATGAGGAAAATGAAGCAGGATAAGAGAGAAAGGAAATCCATAATTGAGGCAGATTCTGTTTTCTATAGGATGATCAGGAAATGCCTCACTGATGAGATAACCTTTGTACAAAGACCTAAAAGAAGAAAATGAGTGATCCTTGTAGACATCTGGGTGAAGAGTACTGAGACTTTAGTGCCTAAAAGTTAAGCTTAAAAGAAAAGTCTTTTTGCCTCACTTTAGCATTCATGGTTCTAATAGTTATTTTTGGTTCAGTGGGAGGTATTTTTACAACTACTTTCGACATCAGTTTTAACCTGTTAGGAAACACAGTGGTCTGCTGCCTGCTGCTGCTGCCGCCACACCCAGGGCTCCTCTGTGGTGGAGGAGCCCTGAACTCTTGTAAAGTTCCTTTGAGGAGAATGAATCGTTCAAATGCTTGTATAGTGTTAAAGATTTTAGGAATCTTTCAGCTCCTCGGAGGAGCCTATCAGACTCTGACTTTGTCACGTGGGGCAGCTGACCTTTTGCCTTAATAACCTCATTTGTTATAGGATAGTGTCTGTTGCTGGACCCATACTGAAAAGGTAAGGATAACTATCCACAGGGGTGTTAGAGGGTTCCCTGGGGACAGAAGTGTATGAAATGCCCTTGGAAAACTATCTAAGTTACCTTCCTTTTTCTAAACTGGTGGCTGAGCCAGTATGTGGATAGTCGGAACGCCAGATTATAGAGAGATTCTTAAGAGCTATCTTTAGTAAATTTTTCTTTTTTTTAAAAAAAAGCATTATCTGTATCAGCTCTGCCCAATATTGCAGGTATTGAAAGACTTTCAGGATGTCCAGTCTCTTCATTTTTGAAAGCAAAATCTAACAGCACATAACCTAAACCTAGAATAGACCCAGTGTATCTATGAATTTCTTTGGGCTGTAACCTTTCCCATAACACTTAAACATAACCATCTTTTACCTTGACTTCCTGAATGTTATCAGCCTTACCAACAGTAGATCCCAGCATTAACCCAATGCTAGTACTACTTCTTACCTATTTGATCTTCTATATATATCATTATAGATTCATATATTTTATTTTATAATTTTGGATTATAATCCAATGCTATGTTATTTATTTTGTTGCTCAGATTGTTCCAGTTTTGGCCATTAGTTCTTTCAGGTTGGCTGTTGTGATTCTTTGGCATGCTTCTATCATTTTATTTTTTTCAGCAGTTTCTTACTTTCTGGTATTGTAAAATATTTCAGGCTTATTTTTATTTTCCCTGCCCCAGTCCTAGAATCAGCCAGTTTCCCAAGAATCTCTGGTTCCTTTTATTGGAAAATGGTATTTAGAAGCCAAATGTGAGTACTGGGTTTGTGCTTTGCTGCTGTGGTGTGATTGCTTCCAGGATGTCTGAGTCAATAGGGCTAGGTAATGTATGTATATTAACTCGTGTATACACGTATCTATAAGTAGTGTCTACCTATTTATCTATTAAACTAACCATGAGTTCATACTGATGTCTCCAACTCTAATCCAGCACCACAGGGTTTATTTTATCCTCCCCTTCTGGTTTATTTGCAACTTTAATCTCTTACAGTGAGAAACCTGGCTCCCACAACCTTCCGTTTGTTTACTTAGTTGTTCAGCCTTATTATTCATGCAAAGCAATTACTATGAACATTTTAAATGCAATTCTGTATCTAACAGTTTATCCTACCATACATCCACACTGGTATGTAATATTATCTGCATAAGAACTGTTCATTGAAGCATTGGACTCTCTCCTTCCCTTTTAAACCTTATTAGATTATCTTGGATTTTTAAAAAACCTTTTGTTGTGGACGTTTTCAAGTACATACAATAGTAGGGAAGTATGCTGAACCCTATGAAACCATAGCTCAGCTTTAACATTTTTTATTTTGCCTATCTTGTTTAATCTGTTCCCCATATTCTTTTTTTTAGTATTTTAAAGCAAATCCCAGAGATCATATCATTTCACCTATAAATACTTCAGTAAGCATTTCAACAGATAAGGTTTTTTTTTTTTAAAAAAACATAACCACAATGTCATTTTCATACCAAAAATTAATAGTAATTCCTTTATATAATATGATAAAATTTCTCCAACAGTGTGAAAAAAATCTTTTCACAGTTAGTTTGCTTGAATCAGAATCCATGGTAGATGGAATATTGCCCAAACCCCCGATCCCTACCAAGATGTCCACATTTTATGCCCTGGAATCTATGTTACCATGTTACTTTATGTGGCAATGGGGACTTTGCAGATGTGATTATGTTAAGGATCTTGAGATGGGAAGGTTGTCCTGGATTATCTGGATGTGCTCAGTGTGTTTACAGTGTTTCCATGTGAGAGAAGTAGGAGGGTCAGAATGACAGAAGGAGATGAGAGCAGAAACAGATGGCAGAGAGATGCCCTTGCTGCAAGGGGGGCACAAGCCAAGGAATGTGGACAGCCTATACAAGCTGGAAAAGGCAAAAAAATGGGTTAACTCCTAGAGCCTCCAGAAGGAATGTAGTCTGACTGCAATTTAGCCTGTGAAGGCCCTTTTTGGATTTCTGACCCCTAGAAGAGAATAAAGTGTCGTTTTAAGCCACAAAATTTGTGATAATTTGTTACAGCAGCACTAGAAAAATAAAGGATCCAATATCTACATATCTCATTGGGTTGTCATACATCTTAAATTTCTTTTAACTGATTCTAGTTCTATCTCTTTTTATTTTCTTATGTGTTGAAGAAACTGGATCATTCATCCATATGATGTTCTGCATTCTGGATTGGCTCATTTTACCTCCTGGTGTCATTTAACTTGTTCTATATCCTGTATTTCCTAAAAATTAATATTAAAGTATAAAACCTTATTTATAATGAGGTTCAATTTTGGGGGGAGACAGTATACTTCATACATGGTGCCTTGTATTTCCTATTACATCATACCAGGAGACATGAACAGTTGTCCTATTGTTCATGCCGCTAACCTGATCTGGCTACCCGAAAGCTTCCATCAATCTTTTGCTTAGGGTTTTAGCAGCTCTTGATGATTAATACTTATATCCATTACTTAACTAATTGTTCTGAAATGGTGATGAATTAGTTCTTCTTTAAGGAAGAACTTTCTCTTATAAGAGTGACTGTTTACTCTGAAATATAGTTTGTATATGGGAACAGAATATATGCTTGATTCCCTTCATTCATGGATTTTTTTTTTTTAGAATAGTAAGTTTGTGTGTCCTAAGAAACCTCTAATGGTAACAAATGAAGTTTTTTTTTTATTAGTTTCATTATGAATTCATGGATTTACATATTTGTTGTGTTTTAATCAGTTGGAATCAGTGTTATTTTTCCTGCTCAAATTGTACTTTGTCAAGTGAAAACCCTTCAAAGTGACTAGCTGGTGTTTTGATGCTAAATTTTGTTCCCATGCCTGTTCTATCACTCTATTTTATTTCCCACTCTACAATATCAGTTGCATGGTTTTAGTTTAGCTTCTCATTAATTCACTTTGAAAATAAAAAGAAAATGTGTGTATATTTTAGTTTCTTTTTTCTTTTCTTTTTTTTTTTTTTTTACAAAAGTTAACATATTATATACTCTGATCTGCATCTTGTTTTCTTCATTTAATGATGCATTCTGGAGATCCCTTCATATAAGTATAAAGAGAGATACCTCATTCCTTTTTACGGCTGTACAGTATTCTGTGTTGGGGTGTACTATGGTTTAGCCAGTCAGTTCTATATTGATGATTTTTTTTTTCTAGTCTTTGGGAAAGTATAGGTATATTCCCGTATATACTTGCTATGATGTTGTAAGGTATTTTCTCCTTGGGACCCTGGCTTTTGATTTAGTCAGTGAGTTCTGGGACTGAGAATTGGCTCAGGTCTTGGAAACCAAACATGGGATGTCATTTTTTTTTGTTGGCGGTAGTTACCATCAGCCTCTTGTTTCATCCATCTTTGATTTCTTTTGATCAGTTAGATTGAGCAATAACCTTATTGGCTTCCCATCTATCTGGCTCCATGGGTACTGTGCCCTATTAAAAAGTCTGTATCTTTCTGTAGTTCAGGGAACTTTCACAGTGATCTACTATTGCTTGTGATAATTGTGTCTGCCTTGCTTCTAATGGCTTATGAGTTTGGCAAGCAGATGGTATTTTCACTTCACTTAGTGTAGTCCATTTTGTTTTGTTTTTTTGGTTCTAAGAGTCACCCTGTCAGCATGGTAGCAGTGTCTCTTGGAGTTCTTGCCAGGTGACTACATACTATATCCTTGGAGAGTGCCATAAACTCAGAGCCTGGAGGAGAACCTGCTTTCTAAAGTGATAAGGAATGAGATGGTGAAAGGAGTACCATAATCATTTAGAAACTCAGTGTTGGCTATCCTCTATAGGCCATAGCTGATAGTGAGAGAGGGAATGTCACAGAACTAGTCTTACTGATAGCAATGGGGATAACAGGCTTCCAAAACTATAGAAGCCAGGTGACAAAGCTAAGCTGTCTGAACAGGAAAAATCTAGAAACAAACTGAATGTTCATCAATATGGGACTGGTTAATTAAATTATAGTAGCCATAATCTATGTGGTAATACATTCTATGAGGTAGATCTATATGTACAGTAAGTCCTCCCTTAACATTGTCACTAGGTTCTTGGAAACTGTGACTTTAAGGGAAATGATATATAACAACATAAATTTTTACCATAGGCTAATTGATATAAACAAGAATTAAGTTTCTATAACATAGTTCTGGTCATGAAAACATCACCAAATTTCTCAATAAAGACCAAACACTTCTAATATTAGACATTGAAATAAATGTGAACTATACATATGTATAAGAAAGATTAATAAAAATAAGTAAGATAACTATTTACCCAGTTATTTCAGTTCAAGGTCACAGGAGGCCAGAACCAATCTCTGCAGCCCAGGGTATAAGGTGGGAACCAACCCTGGACAGAGTGCCATCCCATTGCAGGGCATACTCACAGATGTCCCTAAACTCATCCTGGAACGATTTAGACACAGCAGTTCACCTAATGTGCACATTTTTGGGATTGGGAGAAAACTCACAAAGATGGGAGAACATGGCCCTGGCTGGGAATCAATTTTTTTTTTTCTCATCAGTGTTATAATGAAATGATGTTATTTGAGGACCTGCTGTACCACTATAGAAAAATCTTCAAGTACATGAAAAAAAATTGCAGGTTAGGCTGGGCACGGCGGTTCATGCCTGTAATCCCAGCACTTCGGGAGGCCAAGGCAGGCGGATTGCTTGAGTCCAGGAGTTCAAGACCAGCTTGGGCAACATGGTGAAATCCCATCTCTACTAAAAACACAAAAAATTTGCCAGGTATGGTGGTCAGCATGCCTGTAGTCCCAGCTACTTGGGAGGCTGAGCCCGGGAGGTCGAGGCTGCAGTGAACTGAGATCACGCCACTGCATTCCAGCCTGGGCAACCAGAGTAAGACTCTGTCTCAAAAAAACAGAAATTACAGATTTAATATATAGAGTATGATCTCAGTTGTATATAAACAAAGGATATTTTATGTTTACATTTTTGAATTTGCATAGAAAATTCCCGGAAGACTACCAAAAAAAAAAAAAAAAACCTTCTGGGAAATATGATTAGAAGCTGAAAAGGGATAAAGGTATTTTTTACTTCTAATTTTATGCCCTCTCTACTGTTTGACATTTTTATGACAAGTGCTGTTGATTTTATATTATTTTAAAAATGATGTTGTTGTTGAACCAACTGGTGATTATTGTTCCTTGGAGTTTTGCTCTCCTGTCATACCTCATCCACTTGATCAGCCCTCTGGGAAAAAGGTAACAGGCCAGAATTAGGTCCTGAAACCCAGGCACTGTGATTTATGTTGATTACCAGCCTCACAATATCCATTTAGCTTCAGTTCTCTCTGGGCTTCTGTCACATTGTGGAGACCCCAATATCCCTAGGAGTCATGAACAATGACTAGGGTCTTGCTGTTTCTGTACAATTAGACCAAAGTTTTGGGAGGAATACACAAATGAAAATGTGGGGAGAACACCTTATAATTGTGCATCTTTGGACTGACTTAATTTCCATTATTTGGCCAAATAATCCAATTTAGTGTGTTTTTAAGTGAATATTGGTACATTCATTCTTTTTCCATTTTATACAGCATTATTTTGATCATAATTCAACTTTTTTTTCTTTTTTTTTTTTTTTTTTTTTGAGACAGAATCTTGCTCTTTTCCCCAGGCTGGAGTGCAGTGGCGCAATTTCAGCTCACTGCAACCTCTGCCTCCTGGATTCAAGCTATTCTCCCACCTCAGCCTCCCGAGTAGCTGGGACTATAGGTACATGCTACCACTCCCGGCTAATTTTTGTATCTTTTGGTAGAGACGGGTTTTCAGCATGTTGGCCAAGCTATTTTTGAACTCTTGACCTCAAGTGATTCACCTACCTTAGCCTCCCAAAGTGCTGGGATTACAGGCGTGAGCCACTGTGCCAGGCCAGGTCATAATTCAACTTTTAAGGAACACAGTGTTAATACAATTTCATAGATGAAACTATGACCACTAAAAATACTAATAGAACTTAATAACATTCTGGGTGGAATAATTATTTGGTTTAATTCTTAAATTGGTATTTGGAATTAAAATGCTAAGGTGATTATTGCCTTAGAAATTTGCTTATAAATAGTAAACAGTAAATGGAGAATATGCAAGTTAACATCTATCACCTTCCTTCTCCTTAGTAATGTAGCAAGTAGGATTCTAATTTAAAATACTAATTTAGGTGGCTCACACCTGTAATCCCAGCACTTTGGGAGGCCAAGACGGGCGGCTCACTTGAGGTCAGGAGTTCAAGACCAGCCTGGCCAACACGGTGAAACCTCATCTCCACTAAAAACACAAAAATTAGCCAGGCGTGGTGGTGGGCACCTGTAATCCCAGCTACTTGGTAGGCTGAGGCAGGAGACTTGCTTGAACCGGGGAGGCAGGGGCTGCAGTAAGCTGAGATTGCGCCGCTGCACTCCAGCCTGGAGGACAGAGGGAGACGTTATCTCAAAAAGAAAGATAATAATAATAATAAAATAAATAAATAAAACTAATTTAAACCTGATCTGTTTCTGACATCTCATCAGCTTTTCTCCCAGATAAGGCAGGAAATAAAAATGTGCACACCTGTCAAAGCTTAAGTTAACACAATCCTACAAAACAAATAAAAATACTGTGTATATTGAGCAGACAACTAAAAACTAGTGTTAAACCCCTGGGGAAATAAATAGGCTAATTATGCCTTGGTATGTGTCTTGAGAACTTTTCTTTTTTTTTTCACATAAATTAGATATTCTGAGATCTCTGCCAGGAAATGGATATAATTTTTCCACTATCAAACACAGATAAAGTCCTTGTCTACATGTTTTCCCAAGTAGGTCATTCATTAATCCGACATGCTCTACTTTGTTTACACAGAGCAGAGTAACATTTCAGCTTTTAGTTATACATTTGGTTTCTGCCTTGCTAAGAAGCATTCAGTTGTTTTCAGTATAATCTCATTGTCTTTAATGAAAACGCAGCAAGGACCATGATATGGTTTGGCTGTGTGTCTCCACCCAAGTCTCGTGTTGAATTGTAATCCTTGGTGTTGGGGGAGGCACCTGGTGGGAGGTGATTGGATCATGGGAGCACATTCCCCACCTGCTGTTCTCGTGATAGTGGATTATCACGAGATCTGGTTGTTTAAAAGTGTGTAGCACTTCCCCTTGCTCTCTTGCTTTCTCCTGCTGCCATGTGAAGAAGGTATTTGCTTCCCCTTTGTCTTCCACCATGATTGTAAGTTTCCTGAGGCCTTCCATTCATGCTTCCTGTTGAGCCTGCAGAACTGTGAGTCAATTAAATTTCTTTTCTTCATAAATTACCCAGTCGCAGGTAGTTCTTTTTTGTTTTTTTTTTGTTTTTTTTTTGAGACGGAGTCTCACTCTGTCGCCCAGGCTGGAGTGCAGTGCCCGGATCTCAGCTCACTGCAGGCTCCGCCTCCCGGGCCTCCCGGGTTCACGGCATTCTCCTGCCTCAGCCTCCCGAGTAGCTGGGACTACAGGCGCCCGCCACCACGCCCGGCTCATTTTTTGTGTTTTTAGTAGAGACGGGGTTTCACCGTGTTAGCAAGGATGGTCTCGATCTCCTGACCTCGTGGTCCGCCCGTCTCGGCCTCCCAAAGTGCTGGGATTACAGGCTTGAGCCACCGCGCCCGGCCCAGGTAGTTCTTTATAGCAGTGTGAGAATGAAATAATACAGACTAGTAATAGCAAACTGCATTATAACTGAGACCACCATCCAGTTGAACCTTATATTTCAGCTACTACAAGTCCTGATTGATGATCTCACCAACCTAATTATTTTTATAGTCAAGACACTCATAAGCACCTGCCATAGATTTAACATCAAAACTGTCGATTTTCTAGATTTTCCTTTCAGAAGCATCCTAGGCTCTTGGACATAGTAGTAAAAGGAAAAGTCGTGGCTCTTTCCTGCTGTGTGTGTCAAACCTTCCTTGCTGGCACCAGTTCTGGTTGGTGAGAGGCAGTCTAGACTAGACACTGTCTAAAGTTTGGAGTTGTTAAAGGGGCTATTTGGGAGATATCTTGAAAATACTTAATGCTTCTCTTTGCTTTCACCAAGGCAAAGAAATAAACCTTTTAGAATTCACAAAGGGAGGAAAGAAGAACAAAAGGGCAATCATCAGAGGCAGTGGTTTGGATGATAAGCAAGTCTGTTGTCTTCCTGTCACTTCTGTTGTTCCTGTGCTGGATGTCTTCCAATTGCACACTCCTCCCCTATCTACCCTGCTTTCTGTCCAGAGAGGCTGGCCTGTTTTAGATTAAATCAATGGTTTTCCAAATGTGACCCCTGGATAATCAGCATCACCTGGGGACTTGCTGGAAGTGCAAGTTTTCAGGCCCCATCCCAGACTTCTTGAATCATAAACTCTGGGGGTGGGACCCAGGAATCTGTGCTTCGACAAACTGGCCAAGTGATTCTGAAACATTCTCACCTTTGAGAATCACTAGATTACAAAATTAAGCTCCTTTGTGGCCTCTAGTTGGTTTTGATCAGTGGGGAGCATCAATAGGAAATCTGAGGGAGGGAGGAGAATGTGGTCTGGGCATTTATTTTCCCAGCTCTCTCCCTGTGAGGTCACTGGCATTTGGCCACATTCCTCTAATGGAGGCCACATCTCCTGTCAGGAGGCTTTTGCAGGTCATAGTAACCTTTCCTCCTCTTGGGGCTCTTGCTGTGGCTAGCCTCACGGGTGCTACATTCTTCCTTAATAGCTTCTCTAAAATCTGCCCACACTTGTTGTAAATAGTCACTTTAATGAACTCTTCTTGATGACCTTATTTGAGTATAGTTGATGTAGTTCCCAGTGCAATTTTTGTAATGTCTATTTAAGTGACTCTTTACTTTCTTGAATACCGTCTTTTCCGTTACTTCATGGCATTGTTGGGAGGACTAAATGAATTAATATGCTTATCACAGTGTCTGGTTCATAGGCAGACAATATATGGTAGTTATTTGTAGAGGTGTTACAGTGTTTTTGCTGTATGCAGCCATGAGATATCAAAATGTAAATGTCTTTAGCATCTTTCCATTATTGCACCTCTGTCCCTTAGCCATCTGGTATTACAGTTGATTTTCATATTGATTAACTGATTTCAGGTGGAGGCATAATCAGAACCATGAAAAAGTTCAACAGTTTGGAGATTAAGCATTAAAACCAATTTTAAGTCATCAGAACCAATGTGCCATTAAACTTGATAATTAAGTGATCATTATCTAATTTATAAAACATGTAGAAAGGTTTGCAGTTCCTTATAAACAGCTGTTGTTGCTCCTCAATGGATTCTAAGTTTACTGGCACTACTGTGAACTTCTCACTAGTAATAAGATATCATGAAATTGTGGGTGTGATCACCCAAATATGTAAAAAATTAAGTGGAGAGTGTGAGGGGGTCTTAACAGTGACTTTTAGCCGGGCGCGGTGGCTCAAGCCTGTAATCCCGGCACTTTGGGAGGCCGAGACGGGCGGATCACGAGGTCAGGAGATCGTGACCATCCTGGCTGACACGGTGAAACCCCGTCTCTACTAAAAAATACAAAAAAACTAGCCGGGCGAGGTGGCAGGCGCCTGTAGTCCCAGCTACTCGGGAGGCTGAGGCAGGAGAATGAGGCGGAGCTTGCAGTGAGCCAAGATCACGCCACTGCACTCCAGCCTGGGCGGCAGAGCGAGACTCTGTCTCAAAAAAAAAAAAAAAAACAAACAAAAAAAACCAGTGACTTTTATTTCAATATGTCTGCTTTGTCCAGGGCGAGCTTCTAGGGTGTGTGACCTATACAGTCACACAGGGTCCTGCACCCAAATTGACTATGGTTTGATTTAATGATTTGTTGGAATTTTTAACAATTTTTTAACAGTAGGCCCCACATTTTCACTTTGCATTGCCCCGTAGATTATGCGGTTGTTTCTTGCTCTGCCATATTCATATTTGTTCAGGATGACCCAGTTAAGTATGATTACTATCAAAAATAAAGTCTGACTGTATTATCATACCTATTAATAATTATTCATTTTGGTCTCCAGATGAAAGTTTCTAAAACTCCAGCTCTCACAGTATTAAACAAATGTGTTCATCTCAAAGATTGAAACATAGTTTCACCTGTATTACTATTTCTAATTAAATATAACAGATAAGAAAACAGATAAGATCCAGTACACAAAATCGGCAGGATTATGTTGAAAATACTGAGAAGTTAAGGTGCTAACAGGAACTGCTATTGTATTTCATCAGGCAACCAAGCCATAAAGGTTCTGACTGAAAGCTACAAACACAAATGAAAAATGCTTCTCTTTGTATAGATTTCCTTTGAGAGTAAAATAAGGAATAGTAGATATCATTGGTAGCTCAGCAACAGGTAAGTTTCATCTAAACAATAACTTTGTTAATCAGAGACTATCTTCCCTGAATAACCTAAAATTATTATTATTAATTAAATTTTTTTTTTGAGATGGAGTCTCACACTATCGCCCAGGCTGGAGTGCAGAGGCATGATCTCTACTCAGGGCAACCTCTGCCTCCTGGGTTCAAGCGATTCTTCTGCCTCTGCCTCCTAAGTAGCTGGGATTACAGGTGACCGCCACCATGCCTGGCTAACTTTTTGTATTTTTAGTAGAGACAGGGTTTCACTATGTTGGCCAGGCTGGTCTTGAACTCCTGACCTCATAATCCATCCACCTCGGCCTCCCAAAGTGCTGGGATTACAGGCATGAGCCACCGCACCCGGCCCCTAAAATTATTCTTTTTTTCTTTTAAGTTTTGGGATACATCTGCAGGACGTGCAGGTTTGTTACATAGGCAAACATGTGCCGTGGTGGTTTGCTGCACCTACCAACCCATCACCTAGGTATTATCTTGATTCTCTCCCTCCCCCACCCCGCCTCCAACAGACCCCAGTGTGTGGTGTTATCCTCCCTGTGTCCATGTGTTTTCATTGTTCAGCTGTCAGTTATAAGTGAGAACATGTGGTGTTTGCTTTTTGTTCCTGCATTAGTTTGCTGAGGATAATGGCTTCAAGCACCATCGATGTCCCTGCAAAGGACATGATCTGGTTCCTTTTTATGGCAGCAAAGTATTCCATGGTATACATGTACCACATTTTCTTTATCCAATCTATCATTGATGGGCATTTAGGTTGATTCCATGTCTTTGCTATTGTGAATAGTGCTGCAGTGAACATATGCATGCATGTATCCTTATAATAGAATGATTTCTATTCCTTTGGGTATATACTCAGTAATGGGATTGCTGGGTCAAATGGTATTTCTGGTTCTAGGTTTTGAGGAATTGTCACACCGTCTTCCACAATGGTTGAACTATTTAATTCCCACCAACAGTGTAAAAGCATTCCTATTTCTCCATAGCCTCACCAGCATCTGTTTCTTGACTTTTTAATAGTCACCATTCTGACTGGCATGAAATGGTATCTAATGGTGGTTTTGATTTGCATTTCTCTGATGCTTGGTGATATTGAGCTTTTTTTCATATATTTTTTGGCTGCATAAATGTCTTTTGAGAAGTGGCTGTTTATGTCCTTTGCCCTAACCTAAAATTATTGATGAAAATAGAAATACTTTGGGTTTGAGAATAAACTATTTCTACAGGGTTGGGACTTGGTTATGAAAACTGAAGTAATTTCTGGTTAAAAATTTATTTCCTGAAGGAGTAAATATCTAATACCTGACATAAGGGTGACTCAGAACGTCAGTGTTTCCTTTTTTGGCATCCAATGAACAAATCTTAGAAAAGGTTACATGAGCCAATTAACAGCCTTTTCCCAACATGGTGAAGAAACACTCTATTCAATTATGGTTTGCACTGCAGGCTCTCTTACCATCTTTACTCTGACCAGTCCTTGTGAGACATGGCATTAGTATACAATTGAATCCATTGAAATAATTCATTCCATTATATATCATAATACATGGGACCTTGCCATGGCAAGTCAAGAAATCTCACTACCCAAAGCAGCTGTGGGCTGAAAGAATGTCAAGGCTTGCAGGGACAGATCTATTGGATGCTTACAATGTGTGGGTAGAATTGTGAGGCCTTATCCTGGTGCTTGGATACATCATCTAGAATTGAATGCTGAAGTCTTTGTCTTTCAGTGCTTTCTTAGCATTTACAGCTTTTCTCCTGTACTGTTTGACTGGACTTCACTAACGGAAATTTATAACACTCAATATCAGTTTTCTCACTAAGCAAACCACCCAACCAGTGTTTTAAAGGGAAAAAAAGTGATATATCATTCCTTCCTGGTAAATCACTAAAGTGGACCCATTGAGCACCCACAGACTGATGAAAATGTGCTTTGGGAGGCCGAGGCAGGAGGATGGCTTGAAGCCAGGAGTTCAAGACTAGCCTGGACAACATAGTGAGACCTGTCTCTACCATTTTTTAAATACAAAAATTAGCCAGGGATGGTGGTATGTACCTGTAGTTTTAGCAATTCAGGATGCTGAGGCGAGAGAGGATTGCTTGAGCCCAGGATTTTGAGGCTGCAGTGAGCTATGTTTGCATCACTACACTCCAGCCTGGGTGATAAAGTGAGAACCTGTCTCAAAAAAAGAAGAATGAACAAAAGAAAGAAAGGAAGAAAGAAAAGAAGGAAGAAAAAAGATATGCCATACTAACACTAATCTAAAGTAAGATGTAGTGGTTATAGCAGACAAAATAGATCACAGAGCAAAGAATATTACTGGGGATAAAGAGAGTCATTTCTATAAATGGGTCAATTTGTCAAGGGGACATAACATTTCTAACTGTTTGTTTGCCTAATAGACTTCAAAAATTCATGAAACAAAAACTGATAGAACTGAAAGAAAAAAATAGACAAATCCACAATTTCAACCAGAAATTTCAACCCTGTCTCCATATTGATAGAACAAGTAGAAAAACATCAGTAAGGATATAGAAGACTTGAACAACACTATCAAATAATGACAATATTTATATAATATTAGACTCAACAGCAGGATACAGATTCTCTTCAAGCATACACAACATTTGCCTACACTGATCATATTATGGGCTGTTAAATAAGTCTCAATAAATTTAAAAAGATTCAAATCATAAAGTATATGTTTTCAGTCAACAATGGAATTAGAATTCAGTAAAAGAGCTATCAGGAAAATTCCAAGTATTTGGAAATTAAATTATTTCTAAATGACCTATGGGCCAAAAAAAGAAAAAAAAAAAAAGAGACAGGAAATAACGTCCTTGAACTGAATAAAAATGAATACACAACATGTTGAAATTTGTAGGATGCAGTTAAAGTAATGCTTAGAGAAAAATTTATAGCACTAAAATGCCTGTATTAGTGAAGATCTTAAATGAGTGACCTCAGCTTCTCTTTTATAAAAACAGAAAAAATCAAATTAAAACTAATCAGAAAAAGGAAAAAATGATAAGAGCAAAATCAATTAAATAGAAAATAAACAAAAGAGGAAAATAAATGAAACCACACCAGATTCTTAGAGAAAATCAATAAAATTGATAAATCTCTAGTCAAACTGATCAGGAAAAAAGAAAACATGAATTGCCAATACCCATAATGATAGAGATGACAACTACAGATTCCACAGATATTAAGAAAAGGTAGACAGATAGATATAATAAGGGAATATTATGACAAACTTTATGGTAATAAATTTGAAAACATAGATGCGATGGATAAATTCTTTGTAAGACAAACTACCAAAGCTCACTCAAGAAGAAATAGATAACCTGAATACCCCTGTAGGCTTTGATGAATTTTATGAAACATTTGAGGAAGAAATAATACTAGTTGTACACAGGGTCTTTCAGAAAATTGAAGCAGAGGATATATGTTTTAATTAATTCTATGAGAACAACATTATCCTGATACCAAAACCACACAAAGACAATACAAGAAAGCCATAGACCAATATCTATCATAGACATAGATTAAAAAATTCTTAAAACTTTAGCAAATCAATTCCAACTATACATAAAAAGGATAGTATCTAGTGACCAAGTATCCCAGGGATGCAAAGTTGCTTTGAAATTTGAAGATTAATGGAGATAACTGTTCATTTTCCTATCTACTCTGATATGGCACATGCCAATTTTCCTAGATTTTTTCCTCTGGAATGAATGTATCCTCTTAAAAATCTGACTAAATCAAAAATTATTCTTCCCAGGGTGGCATAGAAGTCTTTTTAAAAGCCATGTTGACTTTAGCCAGGTAAAGTTTTGCTTTTTAAACAAACAAACAAACAAAGATCTAGCACTATTGTGGGATTCAATAGAACTCTTACATATTATGACTTAAACATTCCTTTTTTATTACTTTTCTATTGCTCTGTAACAAATTACCACAAATGCATTGACTTAAAATAACACACATTTATTATCTTACAGTTCCTGTGTATCAGGAATCTGGGAATGGCTTAGCTGGATCCTCTGCTTAGGGTTTCACAAGGTTATAATCAAAGTGTTGGCTGGGTTGCAGTCTTATCTGGAGGTTTGACTGGGGAATAATCTGTTTCCAAGCTCACTTAAGTTGTTAACTGCATGAATTTCTTTGTGTCTGTAGGGCTGAGGGCCCTGGCTTCTTGTGTGATGTCAATTGGAACAGCTCTTAGCAGCTGCCTGTAGGTCCTCAGGCTGTCCATAGTTCCTTATTGTGCAGTCTTTCCCAGCATGGCTGTTTAATTCATAAAGTCAATAAGAAGAGTCTGTGGAGTAAGTCTGCTAGCAAGATAGAGTGGAATGTAACATAATATAATCACAGGAGTGACAGGAAATTTCATTATCATTGTCATATTTTATTGGCTAGAAGACCACATTCAAGCAGAGGGAATTATACAAGCATAAACAGTAGGAGGCAGTGAATTGACATGGGGTTAATTCACAATCTGCCTGCAACATATGCTTAAAGGACTTTAGGAAGTAATAGATTCTAAAACAAAATTGATTGGATCCAATAATGTATAAAACGCATTATACAACATGACCAAGTGAGATTGATCTCATGTATAAAAGGCGGTACAACATTCAAAAATCAATCACAGTCGTCTCTCCCCGCATCCTCCTGCCATTCAGTTTCACTTTCCTCAATTTCACTTACCTGTGGTCAACCCTGATTAGAAAATATTACATGGAAAATTCCAGAAATAAACAACTCATAAATCTTAAATTGCGTGCTATTCTGTGTAGCAGGAAGAAATCTCACACTGTTCTGCTGTATCCCACCTGGAACATGAATCATCCCTTTGTTCAATATATTCATGCTGTATATATGCTACCTGCCCATTATCCACTTAGTAGTCATCTCAGTTATCAGATTGACTGTGCTGATATCACAGTATTTTTGTTCAATTAATCCTTATTTTACTTAATAATCACCCCAAAGTACAAGAGTAGTGATGCTGGTAATTTGGATATACCAAAGAGTAGCTGTAGAGTGCTTTGTTGAAGTGAAGAGGTAAACATTCTTGACTTAATAAGGAAAAAAAAAAAAGTATGCTGAGGTTACTAAGAACTATGGCAAGAATGAATCTTCTAACCAGGAAATTGTGAAGAAGGAAAAATAAACATGTGCTGGTTTTGCTGTCATACCTCAGACAGCAAAAGTTCTTGCCACAATGTATGATAAACACTAGATAAGATGGAAAAGACATTAAGTGTGTGTTCTTGCCACAATGTATGATAAACACTAGATAAGATGGAAAAGACATTAAGTGTGTGAGCAGAAGACATGTACAGTAATGTGTTCCAATTGACAGCAAGAAGGTTAGGTACTATTCAAAATTTCAAGCATCTACTGGGAGGGTCTTGGAATGTGTGCCCCTTGGATAAGGCAGGGGGACTATTGGTGTAATGTCATTCATCACATCAATAGCTAAAGAAGGAAAATCGCATGATCATCTTGACAGATGCAGAAAAAGTATTTGATAAAATGCAAGAATCAATCATGATAAAAATTCTCAGTAAACTAGGAATAGAGGGGAACTACTTCAACTTGATACAAGAGTATCTGCAAAAAACCTACAGCTAACATTATACTCAATAGTGAGAAACCAGAAGCTTTGCCACTAGGACTAAGAACAAGATAAGGATGTTCCCTCTTAACCACTGCTTTTCAGCATCATTCTGGAAGTCATAGGTAGTACAATAAGACAAGAAAAGGAAGGAAAATGTGTAATGATTGAAAAGGAAGAAATAAAATAGTCTTTTTTTGCATATGATATAAATGTCTATGTAGATAATTCAGAAGAATTGACAAAAAATCCTGGAACTAATAAGAGATTACAGAAAGGTTGCAGGACACAAGGCTGATATACAAAATTTAATCACTTTCCAGCAATGAACAAATGGAATTTGAAATTAAAAACATAATACCATTTATATTAGCACCTCCAAAAAAATACTGAGGTGTAAATCTAATAAAATATGTGTAAGATATGAGGAGAACTATAAAACTCTGAAAAAAAATCAAAGAACTAAATAAATGGAAAGATATTCCATGCTCATGTATAGAAGATTGAATGTTGTCAAGATGTCAGTTTTTCTGAGTTTGATACACAGATTGAATTCAGTCCCAATCAAAATCCCAGAAAGTGCTGGGCGCGGTGGCTTACGCCTGTAATCCCAGCACTTTGGGAGGCCGAGACAGGCAGATCATGAGGTGAAGAGATCAAGACCATCCTGGCTAACACGGTGAAACCCCGCCTCTACTAAAAATACAAAAAAATTAGCTGGGCGTGGTGGCAGGTGCCTGTAGTCCCAGCTACTCAGGAGACTGAGGCAGGAGAATGGAGTGAACATGGGAAGAAGAGCTTACAGTGAGCCGAGCTAGCGCCACTGCATTCCAGCCTGGGTGACAGAGTGAGACTCCGTCTCAAAAAAAAAAAAAAAAAAAAAAAAAATCCCAGAAGGTTATTTTGTGGATGTTATCAGACTGATTCTAAGTTTATTTGGAGAGACAAAAGACTCATAATAGCCAACATAACATCGAAGGAGAAGATCAAAGTTGGAAGACTGACCCTACCTGACCAAAACTTGCTATGAAGTTACAGTAATCAAGACAGAATGGTATTAGCAAAAGAATAGACAAATGCAGTAGTGGAACAGAATAGAGAAACCAGAAATCGACCCACATAAAGTTGACTGATCTTTGACAAAGGAGTAAAGGTAGTTTGATGGTGAAAAGATAGTCTTTTCAGCAAATGGTGTTGGAACAACTGGACATCTACATGCAAAAAAAAAAAAGGAGAATCCAGACACAATCCTATACTCATCACAAAAACTAACTCGAAATGGATCATATGTGACAATGTTTTGTGGACAATGTGAAATGGGAAACTATAAAGCTTAAATTTATATGACCGGGGTTGGGTGATGACTTTTTAGATATGACATTAATGGCACCAACAGGATGATCCATGAAAGAAATAATTGACTATATTTTATTAAAATGAAAAATTTCTGCTATGAGAAAGATACCTTCAAAAGAGTAAAACGACAGGCCACAGACTGGGGAAAAATTTTTGCAAAAGACATATCTGGTAAAGGACTCTTACCCCAAACTTGCACAGGACTTTTAAAACTGAACAATAAGAAAAACCAAACTGATTTAAAAAAATGACCCAAAAACCTTAACAGACGCCTCACCAAATACGCATATGATGTAAATAAGCATGAAAAGATGATCCACCTTTTATCACCAGGGAAATGCAAATTAAAACAACAGTAAAATACCATTACACAAATCTTAAAATGGCCCAGATCCAGAACACTAACAACATCAAATACTGGTAAGGATGTGATGGAATAAGACTTCTTATTCATTGCTGCTGGGAATGCAAAAGGGTTACAGCCACTTTGGAAGACAGTTTGGCAGTTTCTTACACAAGTAAACATGCTCTTACCATACAATCCAACAGTCATGCTCCTTTGTATTTACCCAAGTGAGGCAAAAACTTGCCACACAAAAACTGGCACGCAGATGTTTATTATAACAGCTTTATTCGTAATTGCCAAAACTTGGAAGCAACTAAGATGTCTTTCAATAGGTAAATGGATGAATTAACTATGGTACATCCAGACAATGGAATATTACTCAGTGCTAAAAAGAAATGAGCTATCAAGCCATGAATGGCATGGAGGAACCTAAAATGTGTACAACTAAGTGAAGGAAGCCTATCTGAAAAGGCTATATACTCTGTGATTTTCACTATAAGACATTCTGGAAAAGACTAAAACTATGGAGACAGTAAAAAGATCAATGGTTGTCAGGGATTGGGGGGAGAGGGGGATGAATAGGTAGAACACAGAAGATTTATATGGGACAGTGAAACTACTCTATATTATACTATAATGGTGAATACACATCATTATACATTTTTTCAAACCCATAGAATGCACAACACCAAGAGTAAACCCAGATGTAAATTACAGATTTTGGGTGATAAGGATGTGTCACTGTAGGTTCATCAATTGTAAGAAACGTGCCATTCTGGTGGGAGAAGTGGTATATAACAAATCTGTGTTCCTTCTGCTCAATTTTGTTGTGAACAAAAACTGCTCTAAAAAAATAAAGTCTAACAAATTAAAAAGCAGTAATACAAAATAATTATAAACTAAGCAAATAGATGTAGGAATTTAGATTGAATGATAAATTGATTGGGTTTAGTTTTGTTCAGATTTTTTTAAAACAAACTTATGGTTTGAATAACTATGTATATTAATTTATAGAATGTTAAAACTTTCATAATGTTGTATTTCCTACCTAAATCTAGTTTTTCAAATTTGGCTGTAAGTTCTTGAAGGCAGAAACCATATCGTGCCTTTCTGGTATGCACAATATATTTTAGCATGTTAATGGAAGCATGTCAAAATTTTGTAAATACTATTCAAATGTTTACAAAAAGAATGAGTGAATTTATTGCACATTTAAAAATAAAAGTACTAAAAAAAAAAAAAAACCCAAAAAGTGCTTTGGCTTCATGTATTGATCAATAAAACATTATTAATTCGGTTCAACTCAACTTGAAGTTTAGAGAAATAATGGGATTTATTTGATTTAGGAGTTATTTTTGTTTCATTTATTTATGTTTTATTTGTACAAGTTTATGGGTACATGTGAATTTTGTTACATGTATTTAATGTGTAGTGATCAAGTCAGGATTTTTAGGGTGTCCTTCACTTGAATACAGTACATTTGTGTTAAGTATAGTCACCCTGCCCTGCTATCAAACATTGAATGTATTTCTTCCATCTTACTGTACGGCTGTGTCCTTTAACCCACTTCTCTTCATCTCCCTCCTCCCCCTAACTCACCCTTCCCAGTCTCTGTTGTCTATCTTTCCACTCTCTATCTCCATGTAATTTTAGCTCCCACATATGTGAGAACATGCAATATTTGTCTTTTTGTGCCTCTCTTATTTCATTTAACATAATGACCTCCAGTTCCATTCATGTTGCTGTAAATGACATGATTTCATTACCTTTTGTGGCTAAATAGTACTGCACTATGTATATATACCATATTTTCCTTATCCATTCATCTGTTGATGGACTTTTAGGTTGATTCCATATCTTTGCTGCTGCAATATACATGAGAGTGCAAGTATCCCTTTAATATATTGATTTCTTTTGCTTTAGATGGATAGCCACTAGTGGAACTGCTAGGTCATACGGCAATTCTAGTTTTAGGTTTTTGAGAAATCTCCACACTGTTTTCCATAATGGCTATACTAGTTTACACTTCCACCGGCCACGTGCATCCTCATCAACATCTGTTATTTTTTGTCTTTTTAATAAGGACCATTCTGACTGGAGTAAGATGATATCTCCTTGTGATTTGATTTGCATTTCTCTGATAATTAGCCTTGTGATTTGATTTGCATTTCTCTGATAATTAGTGATGTTGAGCATTTTTTTCATTACCCGTAAGCCATTTGTATGTCTTCTTTTGAGAAATAGCTATCATGTCCTTCGTCCACTTTTTAATGGGATAATTCGTTTTTTTCTCTCAAGAGTTTGAGTTCCTTGTATATTCTGGATATTGGTCCCTGTCAGTTGGACCAATGTTGTTGAATAATTTGCAGATATTTTCTCCTATTCAACAGGTTACCTCTTTGCTCTGTCGATTGTTTCCTTTGCTGTGCAGAAGCTTTTTAGTTTAATTAAGATCCATTTATCTATTTTTGTTTTTGTTTCCTGTGCTTTTGAAGTCTTAGTCATAAATTCTTTGCCTAGCCCAGTATCCAGGAGAGTTTTCTGTAGGTTTTCTTCTTGTATTTTTATAGCTTTGGGTCTTATGTTTAAGTCTTAAATCCATTTCGAGTTGATTTTTATGTATGTATAAATTTTTGAATAGATTTGGTATGGTGAAAGATGGGGTCCAGTTTCATTCTTCTGCATGTGGGTATCCAATGTTTGCAGCAGCACTTATTGAAGAGGGTGTCCTTTCCCCAGTGTAAGTTCTTGTTGGCTTTGTCAAAGATCAGTTGGCTGTAAATATGTAGTTTTACTTCTGGGTTCTCTATTCTTTTCCATTGGCCTATCCATCTATTTTTATAACCAGACTGTGCTGTTTTGGGTACTCTAGTTTTATATTTTGAAGTCAGGTAGTGTGATGCCTCCAGATTTGTTCTACTCAGGACTGATTTGGCTAATCAGTTATTTTGGCTAGTCAGTTCTTTTCTAGTTCCATATACATTTAGGATTCTTTTTTTCTAATTCCATGAAAGAGGACATGTATTTTGATAGGGACTGCATTGAATCTTTAGATTGTTTAGGGCAATATGGTCTTTTTAACACTGTTAATTCTTTTGATCTATGAGCATGGGATTTTTTTTCATTTGTTTGTGTCTTCTTGGACTTCCTTCATTTATGTTTTGTAGTTTTCCTTGTAGATATCTTTCACCTCCTTGGTTAAATTTATTCCTAGGTATTTTATTTATTTTTGGCTATTGTAAATATGATTTCCTTCTTGATTTCTTTTTTGGCTAGATCATTATTGGCGTATAGAAATGCTACTGGTGTGTGTGTGTGTGTTTTGATACGAAGTCTCACTTTGTCACCCAGGCGGAGTACAGTGATACGATCTTGGCTCACTGCAACTTCCACCTCCAGGGTTCAAGCGATTCTCTTGCCTCAGCCTCCCAAGTAGCTGGAACTATAGGCGCACACCACAACACCTGGCTGATTTTTTTATTTTTAGTAGAGATGGGGTTTAACCTTTTTGACCAGGCTGGTCTCGCGCTCCTGACCTCAGGTGATCCTCCCACCTCGGCCTCCCAAAGTGTTGGGATTACAGGCGTGAGCCACCGTGCCTGGCCACTACTCATTTTTGTACGTTGATGTTGAATCCTGCAACTTGAATGAACTCATTGATCAAATATGAGAGTTTTTTGGTGGAGTCTTTAGTTTTTTTCTTGGTATAAGATCATATTATTAGCAAAGAGGGACAATTTGGCTTCCTCTTGTCCAATGTGGATGCCTTTTATTTCTTTCTCTTATATTATTGCTCTGGCTAGGACTTTCAGTACTATGTTGAATAGGAGTGGTGAAAATGGGTATAGGATATCTTTTTTTAAAGTTATTTTAATGGAAAAATTTAAACAAAAACTAAACAATTGTAAAGGGTTAATGTTTTAGAATATTAAGTTTTAGAAAGTTTACTTATTTTATGAAACAGTGGAAATTCAAGATTATTGCTATAAAAAAACTGTCATTTATTTGCATTCTTATATGCTTCCATTTGTTACAAGAGAGAAAATTGTGTTAACAGAAATTGCACTTGAATGATGATCTATTTCACCTATGCCACAAGCTGTAGAAAATAGTGTAGTGAACTCCCAAGTACCCATCACTGGGCTTCAGTAATTATCAACACATGGACATCTATCCACTAACTTCTCCCTATCTTTTTCATATTGAGGCTAATCCTAGGTATTATATAATTTCATTTACAAATACTTCAGTGTGTATATCTTTAAAATATAATTGTTGCAATTATACTTCAAATTAATAGAAAATTAAAAATATATCAAGTATTCAATCTGTGTTCCATTTCTTCAATTATAGGTTTCAAACACAGTGCACATGTTGTACTTAGTCATTACATCTCTTAAATCTGTAGACCCCTCTCTTTTTTGTTTATTTTGTTTTGGTTAGGTCCCTTAATAGAATTCCTAACTTGAAGGTGGCTAGAGACCTTGGAAAGGTCACCAAATTCATACTTCACATCAAGCACGATCACACCTAAATTATCTTGGGCAGAGAGGTGCCGTCTGAGAAAGTTTCCATCCTGGTGAAATCAGCTGTCTTGAAGTGTCTTCTACATTAAGATATGTGAGGTTGTGATACTTTGCAGAAGGGAGATCTCTAAATCTAATGTGTACGATAGGTAGTAGTGCTAGAAAGACCTCTTATTTGCTCCAGCTCTGTTTATTAGAATGCACTCTCATTACTAACCTGACAACAAGAGGTTTTCTTTGTGAGAGGCAGAGGGGTTACTAGGGAAATATAAAGAACCTTTCTCAATGGAAGAATTTGTCCAGGAATGGTGTGTCCCTTCTGTGAGTCTCTGGAATTTTTAACCTTAGTCAGAAATTCAGTTAAACAGTGTTTATATGCTATTTTATATTATCAAAGGGTAATTGGTGTTTTCTTTAGGATCCTGGCCAAATTCCAACTCTGATAAATACATTCTACTTCCCTAAATTTCCCCTGCAATTTCAAATGGATTTGGTATTCTTAATTACCTGCCCCAACCTGTTGCTTGGTGTTGAAGTTCACCTATTAAGCAGCTGCTACTTTTGGTTTCAGAGGGACCCAAGTAAATTTGGCAAATGAGTGGGTGTATGTGTGTGTATGAATGACTTGGAGGACTCTAGAACTTAAACTTCTTTTCTAATATGAAAAAGTTTAAAACAGAGGGAAAGAGAGAGAAAGAACTATAATAATAAATATAGTCACCCCGCAACTACAACTACAACCCCACCACTATAGGGCCTTTCGTCTTCTTGCTCTGTTACCCAAGCTAGCTCAATCTCCCGGCCTCAAGTGATCCTCCTGACTTGGCCTCCCAAAGTGCTGGGATTACAGGCATGAGCCACCACACTGGCCTGCTCAGTAAACCTTTATTAAGAAGTTTATATGTGTGAGGTTTTGCTCTAGGTATCATGCAGAATACAAAGATGAAATAGATAATAGTTCTTGCCTTAGAAGAATGTACAGTCTAGTAGGGTTGATGTTTTTATAATATTAGGTAGTACTAATTAACCTTTTTAAAAAGTCTCCTTTATAGTGAATAAAAACTTGAGCAAGTTATTTACCTCTTTAATCCTAGGTTTTCTTATCTTTAAAATGGAGATAAATATTTAACTGAGAGCATCTGTAAGCATTTTAAGATTTGAAGTGCTTTTGATATTGCCTGGCACATAGTAAGTGGGTGCTTAGTGACCATTAGTTATTGTGCATTTTAAAATGTATCACTTAGGTCAGCTGCTAGGAAAATGTGAATACCATGGAAGACTGTACTAGGTTGAGCATTCAGATTCAGATATCTCAACTGTCTAGATTACAGAGCCATGGATGGACAGCTCACTCATCCCATAAATGCCAGGATTACAGGATAATTCCACACCCAAGTTTCTAGCAGGCTCTAAATCTTTCATTTACTAGATCTCTGGTAAAGATTGTAAAGTCAGGAAAAGGAATTGGTGTCCTTCTGCTCCTACCCCATTATCTAGTTTAAAATTTGGAATGATGTTAGGGACTAAGATTTGGAAATTCAGAACTTTAAAGCTGTTATAACAGGAGAAAATAAAAACTTTACTGTTTGGCATTGCCACATATGCCAAAGTTCCTCCCTATTTAATGAGCTTTAAGCTTTCATATGAAACATAAGACACTAAAGGAAAAAGTATTGCCACAAGGCTAATGATGACAACAGCTGCCAGCACACCTTCCATCAAAAGCATGTGAAGACTTGAAACAAACCTGAGCTTTGGTTTGTTTTAGAAGCATCACTGTGACATGCCTGTGCCGGCAGAGGCTCAGAATACATTCCTTAACACTAGGACTCCAAGATGTGCTGGATGCCAGAAGCCCAGTGGTAATGAGAGAGCAATTGTGAAGCTTCATTCAGATGATGTTCTTTCATTGTGGGTATGCTAGCTCAGAATGTTTGGTGTAGGGAGCCACAGTAAAGAATCGGCCAATCCCTTTCCTTCATCAGGGGTTCTAGTCTGGCAAATACATGTATTCATACCCTCATCCTCCAGATATTGACTGCCCACTATATTTAAAGGCAGTGTGCTGGTGATTAAAGCAAGTAAAATAGTATATTTGGGACTGTCAGTAGATTATAAACTTCATATCCGATTCTTTGTGTTTTTAGAGAAAATCCACTGAGATACTTTAAATTGAATCAAATACACACACACACACACACACACACACACACACACAGACACAATATGACTCCAAAAAGTAAGAATTTTATTTTCTTATATTGACAATTTACTATATTTAGAACACCATTCTAGGTACTTAGGAAATCCTAAAAAGATTATGGTTGGATTGTAATAACTGGGTTAGAGTGAGAACAGGCTACTTCAGCTTCAGAGAAATCTGTGTATTTTTTTTCCATGGGAAACATACTCTGCTTATAAACATATGGTCCATTTACTAAGTCTTGGCTTCCTACCTATATATCAGATAGCTAGGTCATTCTAAAAACCCTAAATTGGCAAGTTGTGATCTTAACCTTAACAGTCACTGTGGGCTTTCCATACATATTCTCATTGTGACCACTTTCCCCACGTCAATTTGAGTGAACAGTGGAAATTCACTTCCCCCTTTCAGCATTTTTAAAGATTATAGTTCCACACGTATCCATTGGGATAAGCAGTGTATATTTGGTGTCTCCATTTCAAACCATATTTGTGTTTCACAAGTAGAGTAAGAGGGAGTATTGGGAAAATTTGTACAAATCTAATAAAATCAACGCTATCTAATCAAAGTTTTATTGGATAAGGAACACTTACATAGTAAAAATGTGCTGCATTTCTAACTTCTAAAAGTCTAGGAACAAACAGGGGTTTTATTAAACTATTATCAACAGGTTGATGTGCTAAGACAGAATGATACATTTTGTTCTCTTTGCTATCTGAAAAGCGAGTTATATTCATTTGCACCCACTCTTTTTTTCCTATCATATTCTTAATAGTTAAATTTCATTCAACAACTCCTCCCCACTTCTGGCCAATTCCGTCATGCCTTGAAATACACAAAATCTATCAGATCTTTCTTCATGGTCTGGCTTTTTCTGTCTCCTTTAGTGCCCAGGAATATTACCCAGATTCTTTTTAGCTTTGGCAGTTCCATTTTCCAGGCATTCATAGCCTCATTAGCATATTTTAACAAAGATGTGATTTCTGGTCTCAATGAGTGTTTAACACTCTATTTAGAAAGGCAAGACATGCCTTTTAGGAGAAGTCACTCATACCAATACTTTTTTTCATGGAATTTTAATTTTATGAAAGACCATGAAGGTCTTATAATTTAATAAGTATAAGTAGCATTGGAAACCCAGGCACATAAAAATAAAAGTCTTTTTACTTTAAATGATTTCAGCATTGTGGAGTGATTCAAAATATTAAACAGCAGCACAGACTTCTTCTAAAACTGGTTCTTTATTTATATCACTGGCTATTCAGTTGGTTAGCCTTTGGTATGTTGGGACTTTTTATGCTGTTGTTGCTTTAAATGGCATAATCAAATGGTCCAGTCGTGTAGGGATTCAAATTATTGTCAAATCAAACAACATAATACTATATTTTTTAAATTCTAAATACGAATTATATCTTCATGTAATTGTATTTATCATAGTCCTTTAGTAAAAGAGCAAAAAGTAGAAGGAAGTAGAGATAACATTGGCCAAAGAATTATTTTTTGAAATTATTAATAAGAATGCTTCTGATTTCTTTTTTTTCTTTTTTTGAGATGGAGTCTCCCTCTGTCGCCCAAGCTGGGGGGCAGTGGCGTGGTGATCTGGGCTCATTGCAAGCTCTGCCTCCTGGGTTCCCACCGTTCTCCTGCCTCAGCCTCCCAGGTAGCTGGGATTGCAGCCGCCCACCACCACGCCCAGCTAATTTTTTGTATTTTTGGTAGAGATGGGGTTTCACCGTGTTAGCCAGGATGGTCTCGATCTCCTGACCTCGTGATCCACCCACCTCGGCCTCCCAAAGTGCTGGGACTACAGGCGTGAGCCGCCACTGTGCCCGACCAAGAATGCTTCTGATTTCTAAAGACACAGCATTACCTCTGGTGGGTCAATGGATAATAAACTTCACATGTAGTGCAACTAAGTTATTTATAGTTAGGCAAACGAAGAAAACAAATATTAGTTTAATGGAAGCCATACTGCAATTTAAATTATTTGAAAATGCAAACACAATTTATACAACTGTCTACTATGTTTCTGGTTCCAGATAAGATATGGTTCTGGTTCAATTAGAATGTGCTTCTTGAAAAGTATTTTCAACTCCTATTTGAAAAGTAATAGTAAGCAGAAAGCAGTACAGAATTCAAAGTACCACCAAATAGGTGATAAGATAACCATTTCTTGTTTCTAGGTAAACCCTAACCTGAACTTAAGGCAACCCCAAACCAAAAAAGGAACAGACACAGAGAGTTCCAGGAGGAGACCTCTAATTCTTCCAGGAAAAGATTAGCTAACATTTAGAGAAAGAGTTGGAAATCCCCTTTCTTCCTTCTTCTCTCCCCCAGCTCTTCCTTTTCTTTCTTTTCTTCCTACTCTTTCTCCTTTAAGTCTCTACTCCATTTTCTTATGCCAGTCTTTAGGCAATTGTGCTGTGATAGGGGCAGTGACAGCAAGAACAGCAGCTACTGGGTTCCTCCTAAAACTGGGGCAGGGGAACATTTCTGTCTGATGGGAGAAGCTGTGGTTTCAAAAATGTGGAGTGAAACCCTGTTGCTCTCCCTCCACCTGTTATCTTGCTTGGGCTCCATAGAGGGGCCACTAGAAACTGTGGAGGAGAGGGGGGTATGGTGGCTCATGCCGGTAATCCCAGCACTTTGGGAGTCTGAGTCATTTGAGGTTAGGAGTTTGACACCAGTCTGGCCAACATAGTGAAACCCTGTCTCTATTAAAAATGCAAAAAAATTAGCTGGACATGATGGTGCACACATGTAATCCCAGCTACTAGGGAGGCTGGGGCAGGAAAATCGCTTGAACCCAGGAGGTGGAGGTTGCAGTGAGCCACTGCACTCCAGCCTGGGTGACAGAGTGAGACTCTGTCTCAAAAAAAAAAAAAAAAAAAAAAAATGTGGAGGACAGAAGTTCAGTGTCCTGATTAGAACATTGAAAAGGGAGCCCCAGGGCACCAGAAATACCAGGGAGATCATGAAGAACAGGGAGACTGGGAAGAAAACTCATAAAGTTGTCTGTGAACTCCTGAGCTCACCCTGGATTTGTGCATGCATGGATCCTAGATACCAAATACTTTGAGAACTGAACTAAGGGGTAGATCACAGTCTAGGTCCCACACTGGTCATTAGATGACACACACATGGAACAGAGCTGAACACTAGGAAAATCTCAACCTGCATAAAAATCAACAGATGCCACTGCTAATGTATCACCAATGTTGAAATTATCTGATAAAATATGTACAAATAAGTAAGGGCATACACTCTTGAAAATAATGAAGAGATAAAATGTCCTAACAAAGAAATAGGTAATATAGAGTATAATCAAATGGAAAATTTAGAACTGAAAAATACAATAACTAAAATTAAAAATTACAGAATGGGTGTAATAGCTGAATAGAATTGACAGAGGAGTCAGCGAATGTGAAGATATAGTAATAGAAATTATCCAATCAGAAAAAGACAGAAAAAGTATTTTAAAAATGAAGAAAGATGTGTGGGATAATACTCAAAAGTCTAATGTTCATGTGATCAGAGACTCAGAATGAGAGGAGGAAGAACATGGGGGAAGAAACATCATTTAATAAATAATGGCTAAAAACTTCTCAAATTTGGTAAAAGACATACACCTACAGACTGAAGAAGTCTAGTGAATCCTAAATGTGACAAAAACCAAATAAATCCATGTCTAAACCTATGACAATTAAATCATTATGAGCTAAAGACAAAATATGAAAGCAGCAAGAGAAAAATTATGTATTATTGAACTGGCTACAGTTTTCTTATCAGTAAATGTTCATGCAAAACATAGTGGAGGCCAGGTGCAGTGGCTCACGCCTGTAATCCCAGCACTTTGGGAGGCCAAGACGGGCAGATCACGAGGTCAGGAGATCGAGACCATCCTGGCTAACACGGCGAAACCCCATCTCTATTAAAAATACAAAAATTAGCTGGGCGTGATGGCGGGCGCCTGTAGTCCCAGCTACATGGGAGGCTGAGGCAGGAGAATGGCGTGAACCTGGGAGGCGGAGCTTGCAATGAGTGGAGATCGTGCCACTGTACTCCAGCCTGGGCGACAGAGTGAGACTCTGTCTCAAAAAAAAAAAAAAAAAATTAATACTAATAATAGTGGAATAGCATTTTTAAGTGCTGAAAGAAAAGAATTGTTAATCTTGAATTTTATACCCAGTGAAAATATCCTTCAGGAATGAAGGTTAAAGACATTCACAGGTGAAAGAAAACTAATAGAGTTCACTACAAACAGTCCTCATCTAAAAGAATTACGAAATGAAATTTTTCAGATAGGAAATGACACCAGAAGGAAATTAGGAGCTTAAGGAATGAAGGAAGAGCGGTATAAATGGCAAATATTTGGGCAAATATAATAGACTGTTCTTCTCCTTTTAAGGTGTTTGAAGTATACTTGATAATTGAAAACCAAAACTATAACATTATCTGATGGGTTTTCAATGCATATAGATGTAATATATAAGGCAACTACAACATGAAGGATGGAAGGTAAAGGGATCTCAGAAAAATTTCTGCATCACATTTAAAGTGGCAAATATTGATTCAGAGCATGCAGAGAAGGTTTGTGTTCATAGTAACAGTTCATCACCATACACACACACACACCCCAAAGTGAAATAATAATAAACTAAAATAGAATACTAACAAATGCTCAAATAACCCAAAAGAAGAAAAAAAATGGGTAACAGAGGAAGGAAAAACATAAGGAATAGTGAGTAAACAGTTAATTAAATAGTAGCCCTAAACCGAAACATATCAATATTAACATTAAATGTAAATGGTCTAAGCACACTAGTTAAAATAGAGATAATCAGAATGAGTAAAAAGGTATCACTCAACTATATGCTGTCTACCAGAAACATACTTCAAGTATAAAGATATAGGAATGTTAAATGAAAAAGAATAGGAAAAAACCTATTTTAAACATGAATAAAAATAGAGTTGGTATAAATATAGTAATTATCAAAGTAGACTTCAGAGCAAGGAAAATCACCAGGGATTAACTGAGACATCATGTTATAATATAAAAGTAAATTCACCAAGAAAACATACAAATCTAAATGTGTGTGTACCTAATAACAGACTTTAAAAATACATGTAGCAAAAATAGACAAAATTGAAAGAAGAAATAGCCATATTCTCAATATACATATAATAATTCTAAAATGTGTATGGGAAGACAAAAACAAACAAAAAACCAGAATAGCCAAAACAATTTTAAAAAAAGGAAACAGTTGAATGGCTTACATTGATGTTAAGATTTGCTACAAAGCTATAGTAATCAATATAGTGTGGTGTTCGTGAAGGGATAGACATGTAGATCAGTGGTACCGAATTGAGTCCAGAAACTGGCTTCACTCAAATATGGCCAATTGATTTTTTATGAAATTGCAAAGGCAATTCAATGGGGAAAGGATCGTCTTTTCAACAAATGGTTTTGAAACAATTAGATATAGACATGCAAAAAAAAAAAAAAAAACCTCCACCTAAACCTCATGCCTTTTTAAAAAAGTAAATAAAAATAGATCATAGTTCTAAGGGTAAAATGTAAAAGAAAGACGAGGCTGGGCACGGCTCACGCCTGTAATCCCAGCACTTTGGGAGGCTGAGGTGGGTGGATCACGAGGTCAGGAGATTGAAACCATCCTGGCTAATATGGTGAAACCCCGTCTTTACTAAAAATACAAAAAATTAGCCAGGTGTGGTGGCATGCACCTGTAGTCCCAGCTACTTGGGAGGCTGAGGCAGGAGAATCGCTTGAACCCGGGAGGCGGAGCTTGCAGTGAGCTGAGATTGCACCATTGCACTCCAGCCTGGGTGACAGAGCGAGATGCCATCTCAAAAAAAAAAAAAAAAAAAAAAAAAAAGTAAAACCATAAAGTATTTAGAAGAAAACATGAGAAGGAATGTTCATGACCTGTGGTAGGCAAATAATTCTTAGATATAATACTGAAAGCATGATCTAGAAAATAAATAATTGATAAATTAGACTTCAAAAATAAAAACTTTTGCTCTGCAAAAGACTTCACTGTTAAAGTAGAAAAGATAATATTTTATCACTCTCCCAAATCTACTGATCCTCTTACGTAGGTACTCCTTTCTTTTTTTCTGTTTTATTCCACTGTGCTGGAATTTAGTCCTTTGACTTCAGGATCTCTCTTTGCTCATCTCCCGGGCATCCATCTCTAGCACTTTCTTGGAACTATCTAAGTAGATCCCCAGGTTTCTTTCTCACTCAAGCCTGCCTTGGGCCATGAGAAACATGTTTCTTTGCCCCACAGTTTGTAAGAGTGCAACTAATTCACTTTTTTCATTTGACCACCTCAGTTCTTCCAATCCTAGATAGTTTTCTAATAACTAGAATGGGACTACCACCATCTAGTTATCTAATATTTAGAAATTGAGAATAAAATTTTATTTTTGTCTTGTGTATAATGCATGTGTGGGTTAACTGTCACAAATGCTGACTCTCAGATTTGCTGTATCCTAGCTTGCATGCTCCTTGCTTCCTACAGATGTGTTCCAAATAAGAAAAATAAATCTTAAAATTAATCTAAGCAAAATGTAGGAAGATGGCACTGTTGCTGCAAAGAGTTACCCAAAAGATTTCAAATAAACTCAGTTTTCACTTCTTTACTGTTGGATTGTCCCTGCAAACAGTTTTCTCTCTACACAGAAAGTTATTATATTGAGTTAATGTGATACTCAAATAGGAGAACTTAATTTCAATTTTAGGTTCTTTTCTCATGGAACAAATACCATTTGGACATCCATTTTATCATAAAAATCCTTCTATAAGCTAAAAAGTTGCTTTTTGTTTCCCCAGCTTAAAATGATTTTATGGCAGTTAATGAGCAGATAAGTATCTCTATGCTGTGACGCAAAAACTGGCCAATTAGTTGCAAAAAAAAAAGTCAGTTAAACTAGTTGTTTTGGCATTGCATAGTTTGAGATTGATCAATTCGTGAATGGATGGAACTCGAGATTTAATGATAAATGTGAATGCTTTTAAGTTTCTGGGTGTTAGCGGTAATTTAGAGTGTTTTACTCTATTAAATTTAGCCCTTGCTCATCTCTTTTCCATACCATTAAGAATGGCCGGCTGAGCACGGTGGCTCACCCCTGTAATCCCGCACTTTCGGAGGCTGAGGGGGGCGGATCACAAGGTCAGGAGATCGAGACCATCCTGGCTAACATGGTGAAACCCCCGTCTCTACTAAAAAATACAAAAAAATTAGCCGGGCGTGATGGCGGGCGCCTGTAGTCCCAGCCACTCGGGAGGCTGAGGAAGGAGAATGGCGTGAACCCGGGAGGCAAAGCTTGCAGTGAGCTGAGATCGCGCCACTGCACCCCAGGAGCCTGAGCAACAGAGCGAGACTTCGTCTCAAAAAAAAAAAGAATGGCCATTTAGCTGATCTTGACAGCTTACCCACTTTCAAACTATCCTCCACCCTGTCATTCAATGACCTTTCAAATTGGATCATGCTGCTCTCCTGCCTTTTTAAAGGCACCCCAGTGGTTCTCTCTTACATACAAAATAGAGTTCACATTCTTCAGCAGGCCTTTGGGTCTTCAAAAGCTAGTCTCAATCTGCTTTATCCATTTTATTTTCTTTAGTATCTTTTTCTCACACTCTATAGGTGTTCTAACCTTTCTCTGAATATGGAATATTCTTTCAGGTCTTCATATTTTGCATAACCTGTTCAATTAACCACTCATCCTCTGCCCCATTGCCTCTCTGCCACCCATGGTGATTCCTTTCCATATCTTTACATTCCAATTCAGATGTCACTTTTTTGTCTGAAATAGGCCCTCTGATGCTCACTTCGTGCCATTATAGTACTTTTTTTTTTCAGACGGAGTCTCCCTCTGTCGCCCAGGCTGGAGTGCAGTGACACGATCTCCGCTAACTGCAATCTCTGGGTTCACGCCATTCTCCTGCCTCAGCCTCCCCAGTAGCTGGGACTACAGGCGCCCGCCACCACGCCTAGCTAATTTTTTGTATTTTTAGTAGAGACGGGGTTTCACTGTGTTAGCCAGGATGGTCTCGATCTTCTGACCTCGTGATCCGCCTGCCTCGGCCTCCCTAAGTGCTGGGATTACAGGCCTGAGCCACCGCGCCCCGCCACATTATAGTACTTTTTACATACTCCTGACAAAACAAACAAGTATTTGTTTACTTTTCTATTTTGTTCAATAGATTGTGAGCTTCTTGAAGACAGAGTCTGTTTATTCCCATATCTTGAATCCTAACCTAGTGTTTGAGATAATACACACCCAGGCAATATTTGTGGAATGAATGATTTGTTGGCTAAAAGAGTTAATGCACTTTTAGTGGCTTATCACGTACTTGTAAAGGAAACACCTACCCTGGGAGAATCTGGCACACATATATTTCATAAAGTTTCCTATATAATGGAGTGAGTGCCTGAAAGAAGTTGTGAAACTCTTACAGGGCAGCTTGTTCCCTTCTTATTCATGGACTCAGGCCAGGGCATTAGAAGAAAGGTCTGACTGTACTTATTAAGCAATCCTCTTAGAATTCCTAAGCATAACCAAGTATTTGACAAATGCAAAATTAAATTTGGCTTAAAGCTGAAGGAATTCAAGCCCCCCAAATATTTGAGTCCTTTCTCCATAAAAAGCCCTATCATTTTCATATCATAAAATTATTTCTTTAATAGGGCCTTGTCCCAAGTTGATGCTCAATAACCACTTGTTAAATGAATTGATTTTTTCCCTGTCTGGTGAAATTATAATAGCAAATGTCACCTATGCATATGTTCCCCAGTATATCCTTATATGAACATGATCCTATAACTCGTAGAATCATAGAATATCAAACCTAGGACTTTTGAGTTTGTCTTATTGAACATCCCCAAGTTTAAGATGAAGAAACAGGTCTAGAGAGATGAGTCCTTTCCTGAGCTGAATCATGTGAAACTGCGGTTTCTATACGTCAACAATGGTACAAAATTTGCAATTTTTTTGGTTGCATCCAAAAACCACCAAAATGTACATTGCATATCAGGTTATAGAACTCTTCCTGAAGATGATAAGAACAAAAGAAATACCATGTAAAGTAAAAATTAAACACCAAATCAGTTAACTTCTGAGTTGTAGGAGAGGGATCATGTCCCTGTGGCTTTACCCATTACACATGGTCAAGGATACATTTGGATGATAGGGTAAAAATGATTTGCATGGTATATTGGGTTGGGAAACTTGTAAAGAAATAATTGGTTTTTAAAAAATATACTGAGTTATAAAATCTTCAGTGAGTTTTTTTAAGAATACAATTTTAAAACCTTTTACCAAGTTTAACTGTGTGTCTGTATTTCAAAGAACTGGAATTTGCCAAAGAATTCCTGTTCCCTGAACATTCTAGATCCAACCTAAAGTAAAGAAATGGAACTGAAAGTGAGGATGATTTTGTTTACTCTGTCCTGCCTTTATGGAAAGCTAGGCTTATCGTAGGGACTGCATTTCATTTTCAGAATGAGCTTTCAGCAGGAAGCAGTCCGCTCGTGCATGCATGACGGGAGAGGAATGTGCCCTGAAAAGATGATAGTTTTACTTAAGAAAGGGTTTTGGCTCAAGCATTTCTTTGGGAAATTCTTTATGACATTTTCCCCCTTGACATATGTGGTCTACTTGACACTTTCCTCAATAAACACGTATACTTCAACCCAAGCCATCCTGTGGACCTTCCTTTTTTTTGTTTTCTCTTGTTTCTCTAGCCTGTCAGAAGAAATGTGACATTAGGTTTGGGGCCAGGAAGGTCACTATGACCTTAGAGTATTCAGAGATTTCTATCTTGGAATTTGGTCCTTGGAAGACCTATCCATAGGTGAAATAGAACACAGGTGCAATTTCCTGGTCAATCACGGTAAACGTGTTTTTCTTTGTTTTACTTTTAGATGAGATAATTGCTTTGGTTCTTACCTTTGCCACAAATATTCAGGTAATTATTTTTGCTCTCTGTTTTGCTTTGTTAACTGAAAAAAATCAGCAGTGAGAAATAGTTTTAAAACATGTCTTATGTTTCTGATTGTCTAAATGAACATATTCTGATTTACTGGACAGCCTATCCAATTAATTCCATAGACAGTAACAATAAATGCCTTATGGCTGTCTTCAAATATAGCTTACATTGATAAGCATGATTTGTAAATGCCATAGGACAGGAGTTGTTGGTTTTGCTCACTGTCAGATCCCCAGCATTTAGTATTCTGCCTGGTACATAGTAGGGACTCAGAAACTACCTGATGAATAAGTAAATGGAAACAGAAATATTGACCTTGAGCTCTGTGAGGGATACTTACCTAGACTTACGAAAATTAACTTAATGAAATATTCAATTATAGAGGTCAGAGAAGACATAAAAAATGTTATTCTGATAGAAAACAGCCTAGGGAAGCAAGTGCCTGTGGGAGGATTTAACCCTAATTCTTGCCCTTCAAATCTGGGTGTTTGTGAGCCTTTGAATCGAAGGAAACTTTCAAGGTCATCAGGTTCAATTACTTATTGACAAAAGGTCTTTCAGCTTTCAATTGCTCACCATTTATAATACAGTGACAGGGCTTTTCTAATTAATAGGCAACATAGTCTTTTATGGGAAAATTCTGATTGCTAGAAAGTTTTGTCCTTTTGAGCCAGAATTTACTCGTCTGTTATTTCCAAATGCTGGGACTAGTTCTCTCTGGGACTGCATGTTGTAAGTCTGACAGGAGACCAAGGAAGACCTGACTTAAGATCTGAAATCCTTTATATCAGCACTAGTGTAGATTTATTTTGGGATAAGGCCCAAACTAGATAATAAGCCTCACCAGTTCTGGTCACATAATAAATATAAATTAGCATGCTTAGCACCACCTAGTGTTCTCCTCTTGTACATTATTTATGGGAATGTACATTGATAACACTTCTTTCCAGAGCAGTTTGCCCCTATGTAGGAAATTACATCATTTCACCAAGAAATTCCATTATAGGAATTTACCTTAAAGAAGTACTTCCAAGTTTGTACAAAGACAGATAAACGAAGATGCCTTCAGGTGATCCAGGATACCCATTACAAAAATTTTAAAGCCATTTAAATATTCATTAGCAGGTAAATAAACTTGATATGTCCACTGAATGGAACAGAGTCATGAAAAAGAATGAGATAGAGCTACATATATCCAATTGGCAGAGGTTCATGATATTAAATTTAAAAAATCATAAAAGTATGTATATCTTCATTTTCATAAAATATAATACATCTATGTTAGACAATTTTGAAAGATTATATAATAAGCTGTTAACACAGTCTCTAAGGGATAGCATTATGGTGGACTCTAATTTTTACTTAATATATTTCTGTATATATATATATTTATGGTTTCTTTTTTTGTTTTTTTTTGAGGCGGGGGACAGTGTCTCACGCTGTAGCCTGGGTTAGAGTGCAGTGGCGCAATTTTGGCTCACTGCAGCCTCTGCCTCCCGGGTTCAAGCGATTCTCCTGCCTCAGCCTCCCAAGTAGCTGGGATTACAGGCACCCGCCACCACACTGAGCTAATTTTTTGTATTTTTAATAGAGATGGGGTTTCAGTATGTTGGCCAGGCTGGTCTCAAACTCCTGACCTCGTGATCCACCTGCCTCGGCCTCCCAAAGTGCTGGACTACAGGCATGAGCCACTGCGCGGCATATTTCTGTGTTCTTGGAATATTTTTAAGTGAGCAGGCATTACCTTTGTAATTAGAAAAATAACCCAGACACTTAAAAATGTTATCTGGATGAGTTATAGGACGTTAGGGCTGGAATAGACCTTGGATTGAGTAGGAAGAGTCTTGAGAATTAATCCAACACCCTAATTTTACAGATAAGAAAACTGAGTCTTTAGTTTTTAGAAAACTAAAAATGTGAAATGAACTACCTAAAGCCCCAAAATTAGTAACAAATCCATTTTTAGAAGCCATATTTAGTACTGTTTGAATTATACCACAGTGCCTTTAAAAAGCAGCACAGATTTTGAGAAAAATAAAATAGGAAAATATTTACTTATAAATGTGTTTATATTTCTTCTTTTAAAAAAGTGTCTCATCATTAGAGCAATATAAAAGAGTAACAACTTCACAAATTATGATAGATTTTTTAAAAGCCTGAATGTTACTTTAGAGACGCTTAACACCAATGTTCGCAATCTCAGAAGAGAAAATTAAAGCCAAGTGATTTGTGGAAGATTGTATAATGCACTAGCAGCAGAGTTGGAACTAGAACCCTGGTATCTGGGTTCTCAGTCGATGACTCTGTTAACTTGTCCACACTTCTTCTTGCAAGTTGATGTGCATTTATTAAATATCTGTCACTGTGCTAGGTTACACCCTTGAAAAATAAAATGTGCCAATGAAATGTGCATTCAACAGACTTAAGTATAGATAAATAATTAATTTGAGAAAGTCTAATGAATTAAGTCTCAAGATTTGATTGAATTCTTTGGCCTTAAATTAAAAATGGTGTGTATGAGAACTTTTTTTTCCTTTTCTCATTAAAGATTTCAAGGCATTCCATACAATTATATAAAACATTATAACATTCTCAAAGGGAGAGATTATTATATCCATTAGGAAATGAAGATACAGAGACATTAAATGGTTTGTACATTAGTCACCAAGAATAAGAATAACCCTAGGATCCCTTAGTTCTGGGTTATTTCCAGAAAACCACACCTTTCATGGATTCAAATTAACTTTGGACCACTCCTAGAATCCTGGACTTGTCTGGAAAGTGAATAGGTCATTGCACTTTATTTTAAGGTTAAGTCAACCACAAATCTGGCTGAACCTGACTAATCTGAGCAGAGTCCACTAAACTATGGCTTCTAACCTAGGTTAACTCCAACAGAACTGGGGAACCGTTTATTATTCTGTGGGTGAGGCCGCATGCATCAACAGCCAAGTCAACAGCAGATGAATGAAAACCACAAAATTAAAGGTGTTACTGGCACCAAGACCCAAACTAAAAGTGCTGATCCAGGAATGACAATCTCTAAACATTTTCAGACAAGTTAGGAACACAAGTAAGACTAGCTTTGGGCAGATCCCATTTGTGTGACTGGCACCAACACAGAAAATACTGTACAGTGTGTGTCTCATTTACCTTGGCACTGAGGCTGCATCAGCCCTTTGGTGCCCTGACTATGCCTTATACAGATTTTAAGATACAAAGCAAATTTTTGTTCCAGGTTTATTTTAATCATCTTTAGATTCTCCTTCCCTTAGCAGGTTACCTTTATTGTGGCAAAAATAAAGAAATAAGTAAGTCTCTGATCCCCTTGTATAGTTTAAAAACATTCTGATTGCCAGGGGAAATGCAAATGCAGATCCTTTCTTCCATAGTCTTCCAGGTTTTCAGGGTATATTACTTCAAGTCCACTAAGAAGTAGGAGATTTACTGGGGGAAGGAGGGAGAAGGTGGGGAGATCCTTCAGATTGTGTAGAAGAGAGGGAAGAAAGGAAGACTGGATATGAGGAGTCTCAGACTGTAGTGCAGTACCAAGGAAGATTTGGCCAGGTTGATGCGGAGTCCTTGAATCAAAGTTACTGAGGAGTCCTGCATATTGCCGAAATGGACCTACCTTAGTATCTCTGAGGTGGTCCGGAACTGGCTGGGAACCCTCCCACAAAAGTATGTCCTTTGGGCAAATGCAGTGCTGGATCAAGAGGGACAAGATCTCAGGCTGGTTGGTCAATTATGCTTCTCACAATAGGAGGTCTGACAGGAGCATTTTCATGCCTGCTCCTGTCTAACCCTTGTTCCACACAGGTCTACTTCATGGGATGCTAACTCCTCCATGGTTCCTTAGGGGTCTCTTTCTAAGGGGGAATTTAGAAGAGGGATAGTAGAACTATGTCTGGGACAATAGCTATCATCAGGGATACTCCTTTGTTGAACTTGTGATAGTCTACAGATGGCTTTTGCAGGGGCCAGATTAGTGAATTAAATGAAGATATGATGAGAGCCACCATCTCTGCCTCCTTTAGCTCATTAATGACAGCAACAATCTCCTTCATCATCTGTAGGATATATTGTTTTTGAATTACTATGTTGGCTGTGAGGAGGAACAATTTTAAAGATTTCCAGTTGGTTTTTCCTACTGTGATAGCTCTTACTCCATAGGCCAAGGGTCTTAATCTGAGGGTTACTCCAACTGCCAAATTGTTGCAGTGGGTGTCATAGGAATGATTATAGAATATACTTTCTGCGGTATTTGGTCAATGGATTTTGGTTCTAAAAATCTGCTCAAGTCTGGGAATATTAGCAGAGGATTGTGACTTTTTTATAGGTATGACTGTCCTCTGCCTCTTGCTCTCCCATTCTTGTCTTTTTTAAAAAATTTATTTAAAGATGTTAAGTAGCACCCTTGCTGGCTGCCCTTCTATTTTGCTCCTAGGAAAACCATGCTTTATCAACCGTCTCCACAGCTCCCTGTGGGTCAAACCCATTGGCCGCTCTGATCTTGCAGGCCATTATGGTAATTGCAACCTCCTGACTTCTGATAGTTAAGTGCTGTTACCTGGCCTCTATTCCTGTGGGGCCTCTATCATGAATATGAATACTAATGAGCCCAGCTCTATGATGGCCTCTCCTACAATCAGCCCTGGCCTGCAAAGGAACTGCTACTGAACTTCTTAGTGATATGGCTGTCCCTGTCAGCACTTGGTGGCCTTGGTAGAAGATGTGTCTTCTGGGCTTTCTTGTGAACACAATCCTCTAGGGAAATCTTACTGCCTTACATAATAGGTACACTCTATCATACCCATTTCCAGGTCCAGGACTAGGATGAGGCAAAGACCCTAATATTTCAGGACCATGAGAGTGAATGACTCCTTCAGTTATGCCCCTTAGACGCTGCTCTTGCCTCACTCGAATCTTGGCCTTGCCCACTTCCCTTAGCCTCGCCCACTTCCCTTAGCCTCTTTATTCTTTCCTCTAGCATTTGTGAGGGCAACTCAGGTATTTACACTTTGCTGTGTTGGTCATCACTTTTTTTCAGTCTTCTCAGAGCCATTCTACCAGTGAATTTTCCTCATACTCTGGGATCCTTGCCAGGCTTTAAATCCTGTGTCCCAAGTAAGTGCCTTCAAGTTAAATTCAAGTTAATGAATTTCTGCTTACCCAATCCAGTCTTACATTCTGGTCCTTTTTATCAAGCACACTTAAAATCTAATCCTAGGCTCCTGGCTCCTGCTGGTACATGCTAGCTCACTCTTGCAAACTCTTCTTTGGTATAGAGTCTCTTTCTTATGAGGCCCATCAGGTGCTCAGCTGGGTAACCAAGGGGAGGAATGGGCAGCTTCTGAGGGGGCATTTACTTCCTCCTAGAGGGGACAGGACTGTAGCATTTTCTAGCACAAAGGGAGGTGCTTCCGCTTACTAGAGATGGGTAGGCCACCTTTGCAAGCTCTGAAGGTTCAGGGGGATCTTCATAGCCAGTATCTTCAGGAGGCATCCATCTAGATGTTCTCATCTCAGTTTTCTGGATCCTAGTTTTTCCCAACTAGGGCCCTGACCTTACCATAGTAGACCTAATTTGGCGGATCATTCAGACGTCTTTGGAGCTGTGCGTGCACCACCACACCCAGGAATTTTGTATTTTTAGTAGAGACAGGGTTTCACCATGTTGATTAGGCTGGTCTAGAACTCCTGACCTCAGGTGATCCACCTGCCTGGGCCTCCCAAAGTGCTGGGATTACAGGTGTGAGCCACTACGCCTGCTGTTTTTCAAATGCCTGAATGATTGGACCTGAATGATTCTTCCCTTCTACTGGGACATTTTCTCAGGTCATCGCGGGTGAAATCTTGAGCATTTGGGGCCTCTGCCTTGGGCCACGGACTATCTGTACCCTACCTACCACACGAGATGGCCCCCACTTAATCTACTGTTGGGTGAGTGAGCCAATCCCAAATCCCCATCTTCCTGTCTGTTTTCTCACACCACTGTGTGTACCACCTGTTTTGATTTGGACCCATCCCAAATAAATCTCGAGCTAGGATTAGATATGAAAGAGATTACTGAGGGAGGGAGCAGGAGGAGGTGGAGAGAAACTTTAGAATCACAGTGTAGAAGAGAAGAAAGAAAGTAGCAGGATTGGGTAGGATGGGTCTCAGACTGCCATGCAGTGCTAAGAAAGTTTGGCCAGCTTGATGGTGAGTCCTGTATATTGCCAGAATGGGCCTACCTTAGTATCTGCTGTGCTCTAGCATTGGCTGGGAAGTATGGCCTTCGGGTAAGCGCAGTGCTGGCTGCATCCAGAGGGACAGGATCAATTAAGCTCTCTACAGCAGGAGGTCTGAGAGGAGCATTT
This sequence comes from Mandrillus leucophaeus, assembly GCF_000951045.1. Classification (NCBI taxonomy): domain Eukaryota; kingdom Metazoa; phylum Chordata; class Mammalia; order Primates; family Cercopithecidae; genus Mandrillus; species Mandrillus leucophaeus. The sequence continues at coordinate 4,206,267 of NW_012103388.1, forward strand.
TCATGACTATGACACACAGCAACCCAGCTGCTAATGATTTATAGTCTTCATGGGTTAGACATATTTGTGTTTTACAGTTGAAAACAGCTGAGAGGAAATAGGCTCAGTAGGTACTCCTGGAACTGCATTTAGATAAATACTTTCCATTTTTAATTTTAAAGAATAAGGCAAACTAAATACATCTAAACAGTTTACATCATAGTTAAGTGGAATAACAAGTCTGGCACAGGTTAGATAATTCAGACCACAAATTCCCATTCTCTCTGGTTCCACAGTGGCTTTTTGGATCTGTGAAATGTAGAGGTGTCATTTTGTGGACAGGTGTGCCTTGGCATAACAATGCTTTAGCTCATACAGATGATCACATACTACCAATATCATTGAGTAATTTTGGATTGAGTGGTCGGTTGGAGGCAGAGTCATGCTCCCTGGTCTGTAGTGCAGTGTGATTGCTTCATGACACCTGCATTACACAAGTGTTTTTATCTTCTGAGTAGCTATTTGCCTGGTGTTTCCTCTTGCCTATATTTCTCTTTTTACATCTCATGGGTGTTAGAATGTAAATTCCCAGACAATACATAAAAATCCGATAATTATCAATGAGACTGATAATAATGCTATTTGACATTTGGCAACATAGAGGGTTTTCTTGGCTCACGTTGGATATCTTAAACCTGTGCCCTATTAGGTAACTTTCTTAAACTGCCTGAAGTATATTATTTTTCTCTGTTATCTCAATGAATCATTATTCTTCTAATGTCTCTTCAAGTTTACTTCCTCTGTTGGTATCTCTCTTTTGTCCCTCATTTGGCATTTTGGGTGTAATGATAAATGTTGGGTGGAAAAAATAAGCAAGGTGGAGCATAGCTTTGCATATGCTCATTGCATTTTTGGAGCCCCTTTGCTATTATTGTATCATCAGGAAAAAATCCTAGGATGCTTGTATGGCTAAGGTAAGTCAGATAACTTGGTGTACCTATTCATCTCCAAAGGTATCTTGGATTTATAATGGAGATAAGGCAGAGAAAGGAGAGATTACATTAGTGACCTTTGTTCAGGGCTGTGGGAGTTGCCTGAGTCTAATGAGTAAACAGCTATATCATCTTAAGATCAAAACAGAAACTATAGGCTAAGGTCAGCAGTCAGGATATGCAGGAGTCTGTAAGCTGGTAAGCACTATTAAGCTTGAGTTTTCAAGCTGCACTCAATAGGGATATAGAATATTTGTAGTTTTTTGAAGCTTATTTATCTTTCGTGACATACTTAAGACCTTCCTGTGATCTGACAGTGTATCATAAAGCATTTTAATGCATTTCCTTCTCAATTTATTTTTATCGATAACTCAAATTGTGTAAGCAAGGAGGTATACTAAAAAACAAACAAACAAACAAAAAACAGTTCTAAACAGATTGAGAAAAGAAGACTGCCTTAAGGATTTAACCACCTTAGTTTTCTAGGAGGTTCTGGCCGTCAGACAGTTTCATCTCATGAGCCTCTCTGCCTACAATTCCTTTTCCTTTCTGTAACTGAAATGCAGGTTCTGTCCATCTCTGCTTTCACAGTCTGATTAACTAGAGTGAGATCTAGTATAAAGTAAGTGTTTTTTTATTCTGAAACTAGCTTAAGGGAAGAAGTACAGGCTTCCTGCCTTAACAGTGCGGCTTCGCTTTTGGAGCAGAAAGTGAGTGCTTTTAAAGGGGAGCTTATGAAGGGGCAGAAGTGAGCAGGGTGATGGGGGAGTGGTCCACATACTCACTTCAGTGCCAGGCAGTTGGTGTTTTCATGGGCAGAAATAGGTTGTAAGAGTAGCTGAAAACTCTCCGGGTGGGAGAGAGTTTCATAGCGGGGGTACTTTGGGCTGTAAATTGACTGTTATCTCTCAAGGCAGTCTCCTGGTGGGAGGGAGTTTTGTACTGGGCATATTGTGGGTGTAGATCGAATGTTATTTTGTGAGGCAGTCTCCAGGTGGGGGAGAGTTCCTTTCTGGAGCTTCTAAGCACATCGTTAGATGAACTTGTTCCATAGGGGAGCATCTGGTGAAAAGGAGGTAGAAGGTTATAATTGCACTTCGAGAGGGCTAGGTAGGAAGTGGGGAAGAGGGGCAAATGGAGAAAAGAGAAGAGAAAATAATTTTAAAAAGTAACTCACTCTCTTTCACTTAGAAAAATGGGGGTGCTTGGTTATGCTTCTACCCCCTCTCCATTAGAAATACAACTTAATTCAAACAAAAAAATCATCACATATACATCAAATAAATTCCATGTGAATGTTCTCATGCTTTATTCATGCTTTTGGAATGGGAAGAGCAATTGTAACATTTTTCATGTTATAGGGAAGAAATGCTAGTAGGGATAAAAGATATGGAAAGAGGCTGGATGGATGATCAGGAGTTAAGAAAAGAAGGTAAGAGCTGTGATACTGTTGGCAAGGGGACTTTGATTTAGAATCTGTATTCTTTTTATATTCAACGAGTTATTTGGATCTTCATTGCTCCAAGTGGACCCATTTATATTTTTCTTTTTCTCTTCTCCTCTCCTCCCTTCTCACCTATTTTGTGTCAAAGCAACCTTGTTTAAAAGATACTTACTTTTCCAAAAGGAGTTCTCATAGAACAAATCTAATAAGTACCTTCTAAATATTAGCATTTAGAATAATTGTAAAAAATAAAACCATTATAATCCAGAGGAAGGAAGGCCGCTCAGCAGGAGATATTCAATTTCAGCAGCTGAGGGAACATAGTCATGGGTATCTTCTCATATGTCAGGAAGGGACTAGTATTTAATCTTTCTTGAGATCTTATGGTATCATTACATATAGAAAGTCATCTAATTCTGACAGTGGACTATCAGATAGGTACAATATTATTCGTCTTACTGTACACACAAGGAACTGAGAGAAGGTAAGACATTTTCCCAATGGACTGAGAGAACTGGGGCTGAGAGAAGTTAAGAAGTTAAGAAATTTTCCCAAGTTCATATAGCTAGTATGGAAATGGTAGAGCTAGGACTGGTTCCATAGTCTATGATTTTCCCATTCTGTCTCTATCAGGCTATAATTACACACACACGCGCGCACACACACACACACACACACACACCCCACACACATATTTAGAACCATGAGTAACCCATTATGATTGTTTCTTATATATAAGCCCCTAGATTGAATAACAACCATCTGAGGAGAAAACATCAATTATGAGGCGAGAGAATGTCCCACACCAGACCTGAGAGGAAATGACAGAGCAGCCTTTAGTAGAATTGATATGTTTTCCTTAAAACATTTTCATCATTTTGCTTTCCTAATTTTCCTACCTCATGAGCCACTATTTGTGTTTCCTGAACTGATTTCTACTCTTGTTCCCAAACTGTTAATGTCGAAATGACCCAGAAATCAGGTTTTGGACCTTTTCTTTTACCTATACACACTCTCTCTTTAGATTTCATTTATTCCCAGAGCTTAAAATAGCGAATATATGATGGTGATTATAAGTATTTATCTCCAGGTTGGACTTTTACCCTGAACTTCAGACTCATATATCCAGCCTCTTCAGTATCTTCACTGGGATGTCTGATAAACATCTCAAACCTAATCCTTCCCAGGCCTCACATACCCACATACAGTCTTCCCCATCTTAATGAATAACAACTATTTGCTTCTAGTTTAGGACAAAAACTGTCTTGAATCTAAAGTGAGACTCCTGTAACAGCATATAGTTGAATTATTGTTTTCCATCTGTTCTGCCAGTCTCTGTCTTTCAATGGTGAGATTAATCCATTCATATTTAAAGTGATTACTTGATAAGAAAGGACTGCTTCTGACATTTTTCTATTTATTTTCTATATGCCATTTTAAAAATATTCCTAATTTCCTTCAATTTTACTTTGTTTTGTGTTGTGGGTTTTTTTTCTAGTGTATCATTTTGACTCTTTCCTTTTTTGTGTATATTTTTAGTTATTTTCATAGTGGTTACCATGAGGATTATAATTAAAAATCATATGTTCATAACCTCATTTGAATTGATACCAACCTAGCTTCAATATTATATGAAAACTTTGCCTCTTTACAGTTCCACCTTTTTTATATTGTTATTGTCACAAAATTATTGTGTACCCATTAACACAGAATTATAATGATTGTTCATGCACTTGGCTTTTAAATTATAAAGAAAATTAAAGAGAAGTTATAAACCAAAAATAAAATGATATTGCCTTTTATGTTTATCTATATGGTTACTTTTACTGGAGTTCTTTATTTCTTTGTTTTTTCATATGGCTTTGGGTTACTATCTAGCATGACTTCCATTTTGGCTTGAAGGAATCCCTTTAGTATTTCTTGTAGGGAATGTCTAAGTGATGAACTCTTTAAGCTTTTGTTTATCAGGGAATGTCTTAATTTCGTCTTCATTTATGAAAGGTACTTTTGTCAAATTTAGAATTCTTGGTTGATATTTTTTTCATCACTACAAATAAGTCCTCTCAATGCCTTCTGGTCTCCATGGTTTCTAATGAGAAATTAGCTGTTGACCTTTATTGAGGATCCTTTGTTTGTGACAAGTTACTTTTCTCTTGTTGCTTTCAAGATTCTTGCTGTGTCTTCGGCTTTCAACAATTTGATTGCAGTATGTCTCTGTGAATCTTATAGTTTATCCTACTTGGAGATTATTGAGCTGCTTGGATGTGTGGATTCACACTCAAGAATCCCATTGAGCCTCTTGGATATGTGTCTTTCATCAAAATTGGGCAGTTTTCAGCCATTATTGCTTCAGATATTCTTTCTGCCCTTTTCCTCTTTTCTCATTACGCATATGTTAGTATTCTTGCTGGTGTCCCACTGGTCTCTGAAGCTCTGTGTCCCTCCATACTGCTATTTGTTTTCTGTTTGTTCTGTGTGTTCCAGGTTCTGTGTATCATTTTTCTTCTTTTCCTGCCCTATTTTAAACTAGTGCATATTTTTAAGAATTCTGCTTTATCTCTATTTTGTTGCATTCTGTTTCATTTTTTTAGTGGTTACTTAGTGTTTCCTATGCATCTCTACATTGTAGCAGTCTAACTTCACATTATATTACCTCACATGTAATGTAAGATCTTTATAAAAGTATAATTATATTTCTTTCCTATTGTGCTTTGTGCAGTTGTCATACATTTTACTTTTACATATATCACATGTCCCAAATACATAGTTATTATTTTTTTGCTTTAGTTCAATTATCTTTTGAAGAAATTAATAAAGTGCAAGGTACAGTGGCATACACCTGTAATCCCAGCACTTTCAGAGACTGAGGCAGGAAGATTTCTTGAGCCCAGGATTTTGACACCAGCCTGGACAACATAAGTGAGACCACATCTCTATTAAAAAAAGAGACTAAAAAAAGAGAAAGGATCCTTTATATTTAATCATTTATTTACCCTTTTTGACAATCTTTATTCCTTTGTGTAGATTCAAGTTTCCATCAGATATTATTTTCCTTCAGTGTGAGAAACTGTCTTTAGTGTTTCTTGTAGTGTAAGTCTTCTGGATGTTGTCTCAGCTTTTGTTTGTCTTATGAACTCTTTATTTTGTCTTCATTTTTGAAGGGCATTTTTTGCTGTAAATAGAAGACATGGTTAACAGTTTTCTTTCATCATTTTAAAGTTTTAAAATGTCATTTGTTATATTCTAGTTTGCATAGTTTCTATCAAGACATCTGCTTCCATTATTATCTTTATTCATCTGTATGTACTATGTCTTTTTTCCCCTGGTAGCTTTTAAGATTTTCTATTAGTCACTTACTTTTTAGCTATTTGATTCTGATATACCTTGGAATAGTTTTCTATCTTTATTCTCTTTGGTGTTCATTGAGCTTCCTGAGTCTGTATGCTTAGAGTTTTCATAAAATTTTACAAAATTTTGGCCATGATTTCATCACATTTTTCTACATCCTTAAACCCTTATCCCAAGAATTCAATTACACTTAAGTTAGTCCATTCAATATTGTCACAGATGATTGAGGTTTTTTTTTTTTTTGGTCTGTCTGTTTTGTACTTCAGTTTGGATAGTTTCTGTCACTGTACTTCAAGTTTATTGGCGTTTTCTTCTGCAGGGTCTATTCTGCTCTTCATCCCACTTAGGGGATTTTTCATTTTGGAGACTTTTTCTTCTTTAGGAGTTTTCATTTATTTTAATTTATTTATTTTATCTTGTTAGGTTCCTGCTTTTCTTTAAATACTTTCATGTATGTATAACAGCTATTTAAAATTCCTTGTCTTAATTCTATCATTTCTATCATTTATAGGTCTGTTTCAATTGATCAATTTTTCTTCTGAAGTGGGTCACATTTTCTTCCTTCTTGGCATGTCTGGTAATTTTTGACTAATGTTGGACATTTTGATTTTTACATTGTAGCATACTAATTTTTTTTTTTTTTTGAGATGTGGTCTTGCTCTTTCCCCCAGCCTGGAGTGGAGTGGTGCGATCTCAGCCCACTGCAACCTTTACCTCCTAGGCTCAAGCAATCCTCCCACCTCAGCCTCTCAAGGAGCCAGGACTACTGGTGCGCACCACCACACCTGTACTTTTTGTAGAGATGGGGTTTTGCCATGTTGCCCAGGCGGGTTTGGAACTTCAGGACTCAAGCAATCTGCCTGCCTTCGCCACCCAAAGTGCTGGGATTACAGGTGTGAGCCACCATGTCCAGCCCCTCACCATATTTTTGTATATTCCTTAAAGAGTATTGGGCTTTGTTCAGCAGCCATTTAAATTATTTGCATATATATGGATCTTTTTTGAGAATTCTTTATAAACTTTGTTAGAGTGATGTTAGAATAGCCTTATTCTAAGCTTAGTTCAGTTTTGTCATTAATGTATCACCTTTCTGGATGTCTACTGAATGCCTAGGTATTTAACGAGAACTCCCCATTCTGATGGTTAGAACACACACATTTCCCAGCCCTTTTGTGATTAGACATTTTCAACTTATTGTTCTCTGGTCACTCTTTGCCATGCTTCATGAAATTTAACTTTAGGCAACTGTGACTTGGTTTTCAGAAATGACTCAAGAGAATCCCTGTGCATATTTCTGAAAGTCTTTCTGTATACAGACCTTGTACGCAATACTTGGTACTTTGTTCTTCAGTTTTCCTGAATTCTGATTCTGTCTTAATTCAGAGAGACCGCTATGCTCAGCTTGGTATCCTACTCTCCAAATCACAGTAAAAAGAATTGTCTTCAGACAGAAATCCAGGATGATTATAGGGCTCTCCTCATTTGTTTCCCTTTTCTTGCTGATCACAGTATTGTGCTGTCTGCCCGATAACTGAAAACAGTCATTTCATGTTTTCTTTAGGTTGTGCTGGTGTCCGTTACTTCATCATTTCCTGAAGCAAAAGTCAACTATGGGGTTCTTGGATACTCTTTTTGTACAAAATAGATCAAATACGGCCGGGCGCGGTGGCTTATGCCTGTAATCCCAGCACTTTGGGAGGCCTAGGCGGGAGGATCACAACGTCAGGAGATCGAGATCATCCTGGCTAACATGGTGAAACCCCTTCTCTACTAAAAATACAAAAATTAGCTGGGCGTGGTGGTGGGCGCCTGCAGTCCCAGCTGCAGGAGAATGGCGTGAACCCGGGAGGCGGAGCTTGCAGTGAGAGGAGATCTCGCCACTGCACTCCAGCCTGGGCGACAGAGCAAGACTCCATCTCAAAAAAAAAAAAATAAAAAATAAAAAAAAAAAAATAATATTTTTAAGGAGAAAATATAGCATGACGGTTAAGAATATACACTTGAAAATCTGACAAACTCTTCACTCTAATAGGGCAAGAGTGAAAAACTCTTCACTCTAACTGAGCAAGTGAGAAAATTCTCATTTTCCTCAACCATAACAGAGGAATAATATTATTATCTGGCCTTAGAATTATTCCAAGGATTTATGAGGTAATGGACACTATGGATGTAGCATGCCTGTCACATATAAAATGCTACATAACCATTATTATTGTTTTATATTAAATTTACTTCTAAAACCATATTTCCTACTACTGCTGTGACAAATTACCGCAAACTTATTAGCTTAAAACAATACAAATTTATCATCCTACAGTTCTGGAGTCAGAAGTCCAAAAGGGAGTTCACTGGGTTAAAATAAAGATATTGTCAGGATTATATTCCTTCTAGAAAGGTATGGAGAATACATTTTCTTTTCAGTTTATAGTGGCTGCCCCCAGTTTTTGGCTTGTGTTCACCTTTTGTCTTTAAAGCCAACAATGGAGGATTTGAGTGCTCATATCCCATCACTCCAATATTGTTTCTGCTGTCACATCTCCTTCTCTGATTCTGCTCTCTTACCTGTCTCTTTCACTTGTAAGGACCCTTGTCCCTACATGGGCCCCTTCACATAGTCCAGGATAATCTCCCACCTCAGGATTCTTAATTAGATCTGCAAAATTTCTTTTGCTCTATAGGGGAACATATCAACAGGTTCTGTGTGTGCTTGGTGTATTAGAAGCAAAGAAAAAGAAAAAAGAAAAAACAGGTTCTATGGAATAGGATATGATGCCTTTGTCTACCACATCATTGTATAAAGCCTTATTGGATATTTCCATTCTTCTTTCCCTGTCATTAAATCACCCATTAAGTAACTATATGCAAAGACGATCTCTTACAGAAAGGTTACACATGGTCAAAAAAGGAAAAAGTCTAGAAGAAAATTCAGATTAGTAAAGAAGAAAGTATCCTGAATTTGGGGTTCTAGTCCCAGATTTGTTTGTCAATAGCTGTTTATCTCTGAGAAAATGACTTCCCTTTCTGAATTTCTGTTTTCTTACAGGGGAAAGTAACTAAGAAACCTCTTAGATACCTCTGTCACTATGGTTCGATAAATCTAATATATCTTGCAGTTTGACTAAAGTAGGATATGAAATGTGCTCATTGTGGAGTATCCCGAGCCTCCTTTAGGTCTTTAAGGAGACACAGGTTTTTGGATAAAGGAGACCTACCCTTGCTGTTGCTACCAGAAAAGAACTATGCAAATATAATTACACATGAGGTAATATAACCCAAACATAACAAAAGAGACTATTGGAGGAAGGCCCAGGACTCAGAGAGCAAAGATCAGAAAAGAGACAAAAGGCTGGCACAGGTTCAGTGCTCAGGAGGGATATCTTCTAGCAATGTTCCAAAGGGATGCAACGAAGGTGAGGGTAAAAGCCCCAGCATCAAACACTTGCAAAGTCCTCCTCTAAGCTTAGACAATGGAAAAACAGACAGACAATGACTCAGAGCCTTAGCTGTGTGTGGGAGCCACTGAAATAAACTGTCAAAGGGGAAAGGGGGATTGCAACAGCATCCAGCAATGGTACTATGCAATATACAAATGAGGTATAGGGTAGAGGCAGTGGTTATAACCAAAAGCATTGTGAGTGATCAAGGAAATGCTTGCAGGTTACTAATCAGCCTGTGGGTCAGTGTGCATAAAAGGGTTTGTGAGAAAATGATTCCTCTCCTGGGACTTCGTTGGCTGTCCAGGTGCCGCACTGAGAAACAGATTTTGTTCTGGCAAAAGGGCCCGAAAAGTCTTCATTCTTGATCTGACCCATCACCTGAGAATTTCATCATGTTTCTGGCTTAAAGATGATAGTGGGCAACAGCTTGCATGTTGAAAGAAGCAGGGGGCATGCCAGTCACATGCCATAGTATTGAGCTTAATGAGGAGGTCAAACTCACTTTTTTCAGAATTCTGTTAAGACTGTGAGGAAATATAGACAAACAGCAATGCAAGGCAATGGATCATCAGAAATGAGACCTGTTATTTGGCTGGAATAATTTGAATAGTATTGCTGAGGACCAATGTCCCTGTGAAAGGAGAGGAAAATCTTTTACTCTCATGCTAAAGACACAACAGGTTATAGAAAAAGAGTTTGATGTTTAATTCTACTGTAAGATTCCAAACAATTTTCCTTACCAGCTTTTCGGTAAGTATGCCATATATTATGTCAGATTCCTAGGACATGTGAGGATAATAATTTTCTTTCAGGTTATTCTAATCTTTACCACAAGGGAATTGAATCACTACATTATATAGGTTATATTGGATCACTAGGTTATATAGCAGGGTAGCAGTGGCAGTAATGCTAGAGGGAAGTGGTGGTTGCCCCAAGATTAAGCTCCTAGGGGCAGTTGTACAAGCCATAATGTTTGGTGCTTTTTAGTAGCACCCATGACTACTTCACAGGATGAGTTTGGGAGCATGAATTTTGGGCTTTGTTCTTGACTGTGTAGCTCCAAAGCCTTCCTTTCCGTACCTTCTTAATACCTCCCTGATTTTGTAAGCTGCCTAATGTCCTTTTTTTTTTTTTTTTAATCTTTTCTAATGTCTTTTAAATTATTTTTATTTTGGCTCGCTAGACTTTTATTTCTGCTGTTTGCAACCCAGAACATAATAGATACGGTTAGGGATCTTGTTAAAATACAGATTTCAAGGTCTAGACATAATCATTCAGAATATCTGACATTGGGACACAAGAATCTAGTTTTTTAAAGATCTAGAATCAGTCAAGTATTTTTTTCTGTAGCAGGTGACAAAATCCTCAGTTTAAACCAGTTTAGGCAAAAACCAGAATGTTACTGACTTACATAATTAAAATGTCTAGGGAGTAGACTAAATTAAGGCAGTACTTAATCCAGAGCTCAACAGTACCTTCAGGATTTGGTTTCTCTATTTCCTGGTTCTATCTCCTGTAGTGTTTTCTTTAGTCTCAGATTTCATGTGGTAGTCAGATGGTGGCAGGGACTCCAGGCGTCCTCTCAGCTAGTGTTTCAGGAGACAAGAACACACTTGTCTTCGTCCTAGAAGGTGTGACTCTGTTGGAGGTCCATATCTGAAACCATTGCTCTGGCTAAGGGAATCCAAAGGTTAGTTGGTCTGAGTCTCCTGCCATCTCTGGACCCCAGATTATTTCAAGAGACTTTTTATTTTTTCACTTCAATGACAGTCTCAAGTTTTTGTTAACTGTCTTTCTTGAGGGCTACTGAACATCCTCATACTTGCTGTTAAGTTGTATACTCATTTATACACTTACTCATAAATAGTTTGAACACTTACTAGGCATTGTGCTAGGCAAAGGGGATTTAAAATGGAATAAAATGTGGTACTTATTTTAAAAGAACATAGATTCTAGTGGGAGAGACATATAAGCAAACCAGTATTTAAATCCATTTGATTTATTATTGAATATCTATTGAATGCTTGGCACTATTCTAGTGCTGGGGATACACCAGTGAATAAAATAAAGTACTTGTCCTGATGTTGCTTACATTATAAGGGAACAAGAGAAAATAAATCAATACACATATAAATAATATAGGAGAACATGATAAGTATAGCGGGACATACTATAGAATAAAGAAGGGTATGATGAGTAAAGAGAAGACTGATGACGCAAAAAGAGAAGGTGGATGATTTCAGGAGCAAAGTCCTTAAGTAGAAGAAAGAGGACAAGATCTGGTGCACAACTGGAGTTGGATAGGGACTGAAACAATTGTTTTTACCTTTTTGGAGGTAAGAATTAAAAAAAAAACCTATGAAAGCCTCTTCATAGCATCCATTTATTAAATATTTTTAAGAACTTGTTATGTGCTACATACTATTCTGGTTTCTGAAGATATGCCAGAGAACAAAACCAACAAGATCCCTGTTCTCATGGGGAAGACAATAAATAAGTTTAAATATATACATATATAGTTTCAAATACTGATAATTACCATGAAGAAAAACAAAACAGGGTAAGAGACTGATGAGGAAGAAAGACTTCTCTGAGATGTGATTTTGACTAGATGTTATTTAAAGCCATGACTCTAGATGAGATCACCTAGGGAGGACAGCAAATAATGAAGAGAAATCTGAGGACTCAGCTCTTGGGTATTTACCTTTTCCATTTCAGTAAAAATAGAAAGACCCAGTGAGTAAGACTGAGAAGGAGGTAGCTGGTGAGATAAGAAATAAAACAGGAAAATAGATGTTGTGGATGCCAACTATAACCCAAAAATAAGTGATTCAATAAAACGAAGTAATCAACTATGTCTCATGCTGCTGAAAGGATGAGTAAGATGAAAATTAAAAATTGTTTCTTGAATTTGGCAAGAAGGAGATCATTACCAATGAAAAGATTGGTTTCAGCGGAACCAGGGTACAAGAGTTAGACTAGAGTGTGTTCCACAAATAATAGGAGATGAAAGGATAAAGAGAGTGATTATGGAAAACTCTAAGAGAATTACTGTCAGTTGGGGAACAAGGAAATTGGGAGAGGAAGTGGTCAGATGGAGTCAAGGAGAGAATGCCCCTGCAATAAATACTTAAATGTGAGGAAGCAGCCTTGGAATTGGGCAATAGGTAGAGACTGGAAGAGTTTTGAGGTGCACATTAAGGACGATTCTGATAAGGGCTCAGAAAGAAAATAGGAAAGCTGGAGAGAAAGCTTCTGTTTTCTTAGAGGATGCATAAATAATCATAAACTGTTGACAGAAATGTAGACATTAAAGGCCATTCTGGTGAGGTCTCAGGAGAAGTGAGGAACATGATATTGGAAACTAGAGGAAAGGTAATCCTTGTTATAATGTGGCCAAAAATTTTAATTAATTGTGTTTATGTGCTAGTGTTTTGTGGAAGGTAGAACATGTAAGCAATGAAATTGGATATTTAGCTGAGAAGATTTCTAAGCAAAGTGTTGAAAAAGTGGCTTGATTCCTCCTGACTACTGATAGTGAACTATGAGAAGATGGAATCAAAGACGGAATTGTTAAGCAATTCCAGAAGCAGAACTTGAAGACTGGGAAAATTCTCAACTTATCCCTATTGCAAAAAAAGAGAAACAAGTATGTGTTGTGTAAGCCATCTAGTCTGTGTCATTTTGTTATAGCAGCCTGAGCAGACTAAGACATATTAGTAGCTAGCAGCACTTGGAGAAGTGCAACTTGCAGCATGACATGCTGGCTTTTCTCACTGTGGATTCAGTTCAGGGTTTTGCTCCAAATAAAAAGTATCCGGAAACTGGTTCTTCAAAAGATTGAGTCTCTCACTCGGCCTTCTCTAGGTAATTAATTGTCAAGGTAGTTTATCCTCATTTCCAGAGGGGAGGAAGTTCTTCTGTGAAAAAGGGGATATAACCTGAGTGAAAGTCGACTTGGCCTGGAAATGGCCACCATTTCCATCTGACTCAGAAAGGAGAATGTGGTGTATCTTGCATTCCTACCTTGAAGGGAGGTTTTTTTAAAGCGTGGAGATGTGGAAATAGGCAAGTAATTCAAGGCCTTGGGGTAAGGCAGAGGTGCCAAGGCTACCCAGAGGTGGGAGTTTATAGGAGGCGGAAAGACATCCCAAGGACAAGTTTATACAAGAACTGCTCAGGGAAAGACATAAAAGGAAGTGAGGCAAGAAGCCTCAAGATTAACTTGGCATCCTGCAAGTCTGTTTGAAAAAATCCCCAACGGGGTTGTCAAAAAGCCTTCCTGTGTTTTCCTCAGATGCTTGTACTTGCCCCAAGCCTGCTTCCTTGCTGGATGTGCAACTTGAACCAGTCCTTAGATACTCAACCTTGGCAGTATTTAAAGCAAATCATTTCTTGCTTAGCACTTTTCCCTGGGTAGGAGGGAGGACTCTTACGAGCAGGTGTTGGCATGGTTAATGCAAAGCTCTATTCTTCCAGGTAATATTTTGAGGAGAAAAGCAGAATGATGTCGTTCCTGCAGGCATGTCCTCCATCACCAACACACACACACACGCACACATACACACGTGCGCGCACGCACACACACCACATTGGAGATCCTGTTGAATAACTGACAGACTAAATGTTCAATTCTCTATTTCACTTTTCTATTGAGATATATAAGGCTTCAAAAAAGTGATACTTTTCAGAGAAAGGTGTGGGTTAGTAAATCTACTGACTGATTGTTCTTTACTTTTTAAGCGTCCCACTAGAGCAGCTATAGATCCCACCTCTATTTAATACTTCTTTTGTTAAAAAAAAGCATTAATAGATTCATGCTTCCAAAATCTGCAAGAGGTTGTGCTTTTGCTAGAAGATGAGTATTTTTTAGCCTTTATGAGTATCTGTAAAATCTTTTAACAAAGATAGGTATGTCTCAATGGCTAGGTGCCAAAGATGAAGCTGGAAACGGTATTACTATAAATGTAGTTTTTGCCAGTGTGCCTACATTTTGTCAAATATAGATTATTATCATTTGGAGGTATTTACTATTAATATGCCTGGCCTGGCATACATACATACCTCAGTTTGATGAAGAGCAACAAAGTTTGTTAATGTTTTCTCTGACAAAGGTTATCTAGATAGTCTTATAGTAGGAAGGGCATCCAAACCTAGTATAAGAAATAATGCCTAGTAAAGCAAGTTTAAAGTAGGTATTTTTGGATAATATTGTAGTGTCAAGAAGAATGATGTGTTTGCAGAGTTGCTTCTTGCCATCAAATTGACAGGTTCTACTTGAACTAATAAGATACTGTTGGATGCCACTGAGGTTAATACAAAGTAAACTCCAGAGAACTGATAAGGTTGTGTTACTTGTACAAGAATGCCTGTAATCCCAGCACTTTGGGCAGGCAGATCAACTGAGGTCAGGAGTTCGAGACCAGCCTGGCTAACATGGTGAAACCCCGTTTCTACTAAAAATACACAAAATTAGCCGGGAGTGGTGGCGCGTGCCTGTAATCCCAGCTACTCAGGAGGCTGAGGCAGGAGAATCACTTGAACTTGGGAGGTGGAGGTTGCAGTGAGCCGAGATGGTGCCATTGTACTTCAGCTTGGGCAACAAGAGTGAAATTCTGTCTCAAAAAATAATAAATACATAAATAAATAAATCTACTACTTGTAGACATGTTTGTGGAAAATATATCATCAACAAAATAAAGACTATTCTTAGTACGTACTCTGATTTTCTTAATTCATGGTTCTCAAAATGTGGTCTCTGGACCAGAAGCACCAGCTTCACTTAACCAACTTGTTAGAAATGCAGATTCTCAGGTCCCTATTGAACAGAAACTCTAGGCCTGGGACTCAACAATCTGTATTTTAACTAGCTCTTAACTAGCATGATGCATGCTAAGTTTGGAAGTCACTGACTTGAACCCAAATCAGTACTGGGGCTAACAGTGCTTTTTCAGTTTCATAATTACCTAGAAGTCTTTATGTTAGGAGATCTTGACACATAGAATGTGATTGGCTGGTCATATTTTCTATAGACAAAATGTTTTGTCTGGATAGGATAGGCAACTGATGATAATAATTTTCATTAATTAACTCATTCAACAAATATTATTTGAATGCTTACAATGTAGGCACTAGGCAAACAAAAGTGAAGAAGAGAGAAAAGAGTTCATCTTTGTAAGCTACCATTCTGGGCTGAATGTATATTGTGATGTTAATTTAACACAGTGGCTCAAATTGCCTAGTATTAGACCATAGGGGAAAAAGTTTGTATAATAATACTCTGTGCTTATGGATGAATTGCCCACTTTTTAGAGCAAATGAATTCTTTCTAGGCTTGACCTGATCATATGATAGTGTTGTATCACACTGAATTAACACAGCCAGTGAAAAGTAACAATTCAATTAGTTGTTTCATTCATCCCAAATTACTGGATTTTATGCTACTAAATTGACAAAACCAACTAGTAACATTGGAATTATGTCAATTTAGCATGAGGCTGTACTTATGTGGAAGATTATATCTGGAGAAAAAAACACTGGTGGATGAAAAGAACATTTGGAGCATAAATGATCCAGTTTGGCTATTGCTTGGTTTCACTAGTTTTTTTCATTGCTCCAGTTTTTTTTGGTAATATACATAGCCTTCCTATTTGAGAAGAGATTAACCATGTTAACAATAAAAGATAATATAAAGAAAATTTAGGACCAGGGTCTAGCTTTATAAAATTTATTTGGTTGCTAGGGAATAAATAACATTTCTATTTTCATCCAATTTAGTAGTGTATTAGAGATGAATATGAAATAGAGCATATCTTAAGTTCTCTCTACCTTTCTTGAATGTATTAATATACATGGTAGGGGAATGACAATCCTAAAAAAGAAGCACTATATTAAAGCAAACTTTAATAAAGAATCTGAACATTTTTATTCATATAAAGGCACTAAATCTTTCCATTTCTGTCACCATGAATATTTTTTAAAGTAGTTATTAACCACCAGTTGGCATATGAGGTTTTAATGAATACATTGTATGTTAACCAGTCGCTGTACCTGCTTCTAAAGAGGCTTCCTTTCCCGGGAACTAGTTGAAGATGAATGATAGTCTTTTAAAGAAAAATATCAGACTTAATCTCTGGCTATGCACAGGGAAATCAGAAACATTTGTCTCAGAATTTAGGCCACCCAGTTCAGTGCAAGTCTTGTCTAAAAGTGGTTCAACTTCAAATGTTTCAGTCCTATCTTATGAATGAATATTTATACTTCACTCATTTCTCAAAATTCGCTGATTAAAGGTCACAGAATGGGGTTAAAGATTAGTGGTCTGGCTCTAGCCTTTGATCTTTGGGATCAGGATACTGGGTTTCTCCAGGTTTGATAGTTTGTGAATGTAGGTCAGACCATCAAAATGTATTAAGTTGAGCTGTATGAGATTGTCATTTTTGTAGGTAAAAAATGGCCAAGTATTGGGACTATGCCATTTGATTAAGTCTGACATTTTCTATCAAGAACTAACAAAAGCAAGGCATATCCTCTTTTTTCCTTTCCTTCATTCTCTAAGGAAGAGGTATTTTTCGTTTATATGTTAGTTTGCTTCTCTTTCTCTGTAAAGCTACATTCTCCTGTTGATTCAATCATTCAAAAATATCTTTCTTTTTTAGAGGTTGGGGATGCAATTGTGAACAAGATACACACCATACCCACCTCATGATACTTACAGTCTAGCTTCTAGAGAAGTAAAAAGGCAATTTTGTTACGGCAAAATGTGTTAAAGAAGTTCAAAGTCTTGTGAGAGTACTTAGGAGGGGGATACTTAACTTGAAACTGGGAATCTGAGAAAGTTTCCTGGAGGAAGGAACTTCTAAATTAAGAGTGGAAGGATGGTGAGGACTTAGCCAGGCCAATGGGAGGAGCAAGAGTGATTAAAGTAGATGGAATAACATGCAAAGCTGAAAGAGAACCTGATTATTTTTAGTGAACTGTAGGTAGTTTATCTTGACTGGAACATATATGTGAAACACAAAATGAAATTGGAGAAGTATCAAGAGACTGTAACCATGAAGGGTCATTTATGCCAGGTTAAGGTGTTTGGAGGCTATCTCAAAGGCAATGGCCAGTTATTGAAAGATTTTAAGGGGTATTGGGTGTGGCATGATCAGATCTGCATTTCAGTAGAACCAATTTAGAAAGTTAGTTTGAGACTATTGCAGTAAAACTGGAAATAGAAGATAGTTACTTGAAATAGGCAATGGCAGTGGTGATAGAGAGTAGCTAAGATAATCTTATTAGGAGGTAAAATCAGTATGCCTGATGGTTAGCTATGAGAAGAAAAACAAGGAGTTAAAGATAACCCCCAAGTATCTGACTTGAACAACCGGGTATTTCTTTTTAGAGAAGCAGGAAACTGAAGAGGAGGAGCAGGTTGGGAATAGAAGATTGAGTTCACTTTAGGAACCAATGAGTTTGAGTTGGTTATGGCAAATCCAAACCAAAGTGTCCAATAAATAATTAGATATGCCGGGGAGACACTTGGTATTGGAGCTATAAATTAGAAGCTGTGTATAGATGTAATTTAAGCCAGAAGAGTAGATAGATTAAAACACTGAGAGTTTGTAGAATGAGGCAAGATTCTAGCATAATCCTTACAGAACAGAAAATTTAAGGGAAAAGCAGAGGAAGAAAACTCCACAAAAGATGCTGAGAAGTAATTAGAGAGATAGAAGGAAAATCAGAGGGTGTGTTGTAATGGAAGCCAAGGGAAGAGTGTTTAGCGGAAGGAGTGATTAGCCACAACAAATGCTGCCAAGGGTACAAGTGAGACTGAAGTTCATTGTATTTAACAATAAGGAAGTCATTGGTGACCCGCTGAGAGCAGTTTTTGCTGGGATAGCGGGGTCAGAAACAAATTGAAATGGTTTAGGAGTGAGTCAGCATTGAGCAAGTGGAGATCTTTAAGAAGTCTGGCTTCCAAGGGGGAAAAGGAATATGACAGTGAAAGACTAGAAATAAACTTCTCTAGAAAAAAACATAATCAGAATGAAAAAACATTCTTGAGTGTTTTATATATAGAAGGATTTAGTAAGAACATGACATAGGTATAACGAGCTCTCAAATAGCAGAATGAAATGAAAGGGAATTCACAGAGCTGAAAAAAAACAGAAGACCAACACCATTATAGAACTAATTTATATGGTAATGAACAGATTAGACATGGCTTAAAACTGAATTATTGATGTGGAAGAAAGTCTTAAGAGAATCAGTGCAAAAAATACATTAATTAGAAAAGGGATAATATAGAAGTGAAAAGGCTGATATGTCAGAAAGATATTTGGTATCACTAAAGTAGAAAACAGCACAGAAAATGTAATAAAACACATGATATAGAAATTGATTACATGCATATATATTACTTATATAACATATATATTCTATATAGCCAAATTCAATTAAGGGAAGAAAACATAACCAAATAATGTAATACCCAGCCAAATTGTAATTTGTATATAATGGTAACAAAAAGTTATTCCTAAACATTCAATAACTCAGTGAATATGGCACATATGAAAGCTTATTGGAGAAAAAAGACTATTTGATAAAATACTGATAACCAAAGAATAAATTGGCTGGGTGTGGTGGCTCATGCCTGTAATCCCAGTACTCTGGGAGGCCAAGGCAGGTGGGTTACCTGAGGTCAGGAGTTCAAGACCAGCCTGACCAACATGGTAAAACCCCGTCTCTACAAAAATACAAAAATTAGCCTGGCACAATGATGGGTGCCTGTAATCCCAGCTACTCAGGAGGCCAAAGTGGGAGAATCACTTGAACCCAGGAGACGGATGTTGCAGTGAGCTGAGATCATGCCACTACACTCCAGCCTGGGTGACAGAGTGAGACTCCGTCTCAAAAAAAAAAAAAGAATAAGTTAAAAATATAGAACTATGGAATGGAAAAGACATGACAAAAGAATAGGTGGAGATTATTGGCTTCATTTAGATATTGATCTAAGACTTAACAATTGTAGGAATTATGGCTGTAGAAGCAAATGTAAATGTTATAAAGCCTGAAAGTATAAAAACAAAAACTAACCAAAATGAGTATGTGGGAAGAAGTGAAAGCTTGCTAATTTTCTTAAGTCATTTGGGAAGGAGTCAATTGGTAATATCTATATTAAACATATAGTTTCATCATTATTTAATAATTTAAACTTTTTGTTCTATGATTTTTTTCTGTAATCTGAGAGAGATATTTTAGAAAACAAAATATTCTATGGTGATAAAAATGTTTAGCTGAACCTAAACAATTCTTTTAATGCATTTCAGATTTTTCTTTTAAAGTCAATAATACTTAGATTTAGTGCTTTTTATGACAATGTAGCATTCATGTGATTCTAGTTTATTAAACTTTAATTTATTTGCCTATATAGCTATCATTTATCTAGCTAATTCACATGTCCAGGTATATTTATGTATATAGACATACCTGAGATGATTGCCATCTTTTCAGAATAATGTTCACCTAATTAAAAAATGATTATTTTTAGAAGGCAAGATTTGGCAATAATTTTTTTCTTTCTTCATACTTTTTGTATTATATAAATTTCTTTAATAGCTTCATTTTTAAAATTACCTTATGTTCATGTAAAAAATTATGTATAGAAAAGTACAAAAGCGAAAAAATCACGTGTAAGTCTAGCACTCAGAGTTATTGTTTTGTTACATATCCTTACAGACTTTTTTCTGAATATATGTATACATGGTTACACATACACATATCTTTTAAACATTATTTTAAAACAAACTGAGATCTTATTTATTTTTAAATTTGCTCATTTAGCATATTGTGAACATCTTTTAATGTTAATAAATGTAGATCTGCACCATTATTTTAAGTAGAATTTCATTAGATGGCATTCCCATAATTTGTTTTACCATTCTCTAAATGAGGGACATTTACAATGTTCAACATTTTTTATTATTATAAAAGTAATTGGCTGGGTGCGGTGCCTCACGCCTGTAATCCCAGCACTTTGGGAGGCCGAGGTGGGTGGATCACCTGAGGTCGGGAGTTCGAGACCAGCCTGACCAACATGGAGAAACCCTGTCTCTACTAAAAATACAAAATTAGCCAGGCGTGGTGGTGCATTGAGGCTGAGGCAGGAGAATCACTTGAACCTGGGAGGCAGAGGTTGCTGTGAGCCGAGATTGTACCATTGCACTCTAGCCTGGGCAGCAGCAAGAGCAAAACTCCGTCTCAAAAAAAAAAAAAAAAGCAATTATAGGTGAACAGCTGCTATCATTTGTGTTTGCATTCGTATTTATAAGAGTTATTTATTATGGTAAGTTCCTAAAAGTAGAATTTCTAGGTTTAAATACATGCTTTTTGGGTGGCGGGGGAGGCAAATTCTGTGTGTGTGTGTGTTTGCATGTGTGTGTGACCAGGCATCAAGCAGTCTGCTGCAGATTTTTCCACTAAAGAGAAAAAGTGACAATCCATCACCTGGGGCCTGAAGGTATGTCTTCAGATACCCAGCTATAAGTGTGAATTGTCTTTGTTTCATATTTTAAAAATTCATTCAGATTCTTGCATTGTACTTTTTTAAAAATAATGTTTTATGTCTCTAAATCTTTGAGTGAATTTGATGTTCTAGGAAAGTGTGTCAAGAATATCCTGTTACTCATATAACTCCCCTTATCCCTTATTCTATGCTTGGAAAATAAAAGGTGTAAATCAACAAAAGCTAATTGTTAATTGAGGAATAACTGTCAACCAAGCATTATACTAGTTTACTGTGGGGAATTACAAAGAAGATGAGAACACAGCCTCTGACTTTGAATAGCCTCCAATTTACTTATTTTCCTTTAACAAACTCATCAAAGAATTATGCTTAACCTGATAAGTGACTGGGCTAAGGTCTATGATGAATTTGCTTGACAGGATGGAAAGTCCCTACTAGCTTTCATTGCACACTTCTGGGACCTTGCTAATGTGTTTGTCTTGGACTCCAAGGCATTATTATTAGCATCTGTAGCATTCTAGAGTCTTGGGAAGGGGGTCGGGTGCCCCGCTGGCAAGAAGTCATTGTAATGAAGATAGGAGTTTTTAGGCTTTTACATTTGGGACAAGTACAGTACAGGAAATGTAATAGGTCCTAAATTAACCAGGACTGCCAAATCAGTAGACATTTGTTGTTGTTGTTGCTTTTGTTGTTAGAGTCAGGATCTCACTTGTTGTCCAGGCTGGTCTCAAACAATCCTCCTGCCTTGGCCTCCCAAAGTGCTGGGATCACAAGCTGGAGCCACATGTTACCACATGTCTGGCCAGACATTTTAATGTACATTATCTTAAACACTTAAAATTGTTACTAGGAAAATGTCACTAGGAAAGACTCTTGTCAGAGATATTAAAGTCACATTCAGAGCCCATTTGGAGGATAACAACAAATTAAGTCCAATGTTAACTTCTGTGGCTTCATTCTATTTTCGTTACACTGACACTGATGCATAACACAGTCCCAAGAATAGAATAGGTAAATGTTTGCTGAATAAATAGATGAATGCTCCCAATAATGAATAAAAGGTATTACATTGTATTTATCATGCTGTACTTACTGAAAGAAATAAAGTATGCTCTTTTGTTTTAAGAAGGCCTTTAACATCAAGGACTGATACGTAAAATGTTTGCTTGTGAGCCTGGAGCAAAGCTACAGAATGCTCTTTCTCATCTTCTGAGCCATGTCTCTCTATAGCTTACCTTTAGTCCCAAGTTTTTGCCATTATACTCCTACGGTCTGGCTGTAGAGGGTCTCTTGCAGGGAGGATGCCTTTATCTGTTCTTTACTCTCCTGACCTCACACTGGGATCACTGACCTTTGTGTAACTCTTGCTTAAGGTGCTGCTTTAGAAGCTCCAGACTTTGAACTTGGCATTCTTCCAGTGATGGCAATGGCTGCTGCCATCACGTCGGCCTCAGCAGGGAGGAGCAGCTGGGGCTGCACACTCCAAGGAGCCGGTGGGCGCCACGCCACTTCTGAATTGGGGTGGGAGCTCCCTGGGTGCTGCTGCCCCTGCCCAAATTGTGACTGCAGACCCAGGCCTCCTGTTCTATGGAGCAGGCAGAAGACCTGCCCCCCTGGGTGGGACTACAGCCACCCAAACTGCAGCTGCGGATTGGAGCCTCCCAGTTATCTTGGGTGGGGGCCAGAAACAGGCAGGATCTGCCCTCCTGGGTGCAGCTGCAGCAGGCAGACCCGAGGCTGCAGACCTGGGCCTCCTGTTTCATGGAGCAGGAGCAGGGGACAAGTGGGAGCCCCGCCCACTTCCGAGTTGGTGGGGCTGGAGCTCCCGCCCTCCCAGGCGCAGGAGGACCCTGGCATCCGTGCAGCCTGTACCCTGGGACGGGGGCCGGGGGGGCGGGAAAACCCCTCCCTTCTCCTTTCCCAGTGTCTTCTGGGATATCTGAGTGGGGTTGGGGCCAAGCCCCGGGCCTTGAATGGCAGCGAGAGGCAGAGTCCTGGGTGGAAGGGGGCAGCCCCCAGTAAGACCCCACCTTCAGGTCGGGAAGGGCCTGAAGGCTTGGGGCCGGGCTGCCAGTCCTGTGGATGGGAGTGGGGACTCGTGGTGCCTCTTCCAGACCACCCATGGCTGCCCATGGACCAGTGGGCACACACTTCCTCCCCTCTGAGGTCCATAAAAGCCGCGGGCTCAGCCAGAGCAGGGCAGGGGATGGCCAGAGGAACAAAGAGGGAAGAGAAAGAGGGTGGGACGACTAGCTGCAGAGAGGAGCTATTCTCTCTGCTGATAACCGGAGATGATGGGATGACCAGTTGCAGAGAGGAGCTATCCTCTCTGCTGAGAGCTGCAGAGACGACTTGCTGACAGAGAGAAGCCATCCTCTCCAGGGCTTCCTCTCTGTGGAGAGCTGCAGAGCTGCAGACATCAGGATGACCAGTTGCAGAGAGGAGCTATCCTCTCCAGGGCTGCCTCTCTGCTGAGAACTGAAAGCTCCATAGATGACCTGCCTACAGAGAGGAGCTACCCACTGCAGGTCTCCTCTGAGCTGTTGTAACACGCAGTAAAGCTCATTTTTGTCTTGTTCACCCTTCACTTGTCTGCGTACTTCATTCTTCCTGGATTCAGGACAAGAGCTCGGGCAAAGGTGCTGTGGCCACAAAATTGACACCCCAAAGACCCCATAACACCAGGACATGACTTCTGATGTTTCTTCTGATTCTTGCACATCTTCATTCCTCAGGAAGGAGGCACCTGTCCCCTTACTCTGACCTGAAGCCTTGTAAGATTATCAACATGCAGCCGGGAGAGGTGGCTCATGCTTGAAATCCCAGCACTTTGGGAGGCCAAGGCGGGCAGATCACGAGGTTAAGAGATAGAGACTATTCTGGCCAAAATGGTGAAACCCCGTCTCTACTAAAAATACAAAAATTAGCTGGGCGTGGTCTGTAGTCCCAGCTACTTGGGAGGCTGAGGCAGGAAGATTGCTTGAATCCGGGAGGTAGAGGTTGCAGTGAGCCGAGATCGCACCACCGTACTCCATCCAGCCTGGCGACAGAGTGAGACTCTGTCTCAAAAAAAAAAAAAAAAAAGATTATCAGCATGACTTTTCCTCACTCAAGTTCCCACCAGTGTGGAAGAACCAGACATCCTGATTCTGAATTATTTTTGCCCATGTTATTTCCCAGGACTGAGCTGAGTAGTTACAGGCAGATGTTTAGGCATAGGGTCACACTGATGTGGAATGTTATGCTACCTTTGACTTATTCTATTTATTTAAGTACATAGAATTGGATTATAGTCCTTGCTTCATAAAATATTATTGTTGTTTCATGAATGGCCTCCTTATTTTATTTGCTTATTTATGCTTTTAGAATATAATGATGCTACTCATTCAAGAACTAATATATTACTAATAATTTATATCTACCTATATATATATTTTTCTATTTTTTTAACTTCTCCTTTCACTGATGACAGTTAGTCCTTTGCAGCTATGGGGTGGATATCTTTACTTAAATATAATCCAGTTTACATAAGAAAACCTTCAGGCATCAAAATTCCAGGTGCAGCCATTCATAAAGACAGTTTCATGACTTATATAATGGAGAACTAAAGACCTGGTGTGGGATTTCCACTAGACAGAGGTGTCATTAAGAATTGGAACAGTTGATGGGTGTGGTGGCTCATGCCTGTAATCCCAGCACTTTGGGAGGCTGAGGTGAGAGGATTACTTGAGCCCAGGAGCTGGAGACCAGCCTGGGCAACATGGTGAGACCTCCATCTCTATAAAAAAACAATAAAAAGAATTGGAACAGTTATTATTTTGACCTTACTTGGTAGGGGCACATTGGTGTGGCGTTGCAAGAATGCTGCCTAATGCATCAGCACTCATAAAAGACAAAGACAGTAAAAGCTGGCCTGTGTGTTTACTTTCATAAATCAGAGTTATTTAAGGGTCAGAGATGCTTTGAACATTTACAAATTAGAACTACATTTCTCCTGCAGTACAATGCAGAGGAAGTATGATTCATATAAATCTTCCTTTGTGTTTCACATTGGCCCTGGATTACATGCTGGTTGATTCGCTTTTAGTCTGAACAATAAACTCAAGACTTTCTTTTTCTCGAAATTATGTTTCTGATCATATAAGACAAACTGGTAAAGGAGCCCTTTAGTTTAGTGATTTAGTGGTTTGTTGATCTAGACCAGCCGAGGAATTTTTTTCCCCTACACCTGGCAGTAGTCTTAGGTTCTTGCCTGAGCTTGCCTGGGTCTGGAAAGAAAATTCTGCCTTGCTCTACAAAGCACTTCTCCATATTGTTGCTCCTCCAGGAAAGGCAACTTTCTAGTTTAGGAGATTTCACTCAGGCTAGAGCTTTTCTTGAACGTAACAATTACCTAACAGTGTCTGCAGAATTAGAGCTTAATTCTGTCCTTGGCAAAGGAGGTAATTATACGTAATTTGGGAAGGAAAAGGCCATGATCATTATTAACAGCATTTTCTCTTTATATCTTGAAGAAGTGCAGTTATTAATAATTGAGCTTTCCTCCTTAGTTTGACGTGTGTAAAAACATCTATTCAGTGAGATTTAGTTAGTCTTTAATGTCGCTGCAAAGAGTGTCCCTGCTCAGCTCAGTCAATTAGCACCATCTAGTGTATCACATGTGCAGAAACTCAAGACCAACTCCAGGACAAAACATCCAAAAAAGTTCTTTGGACCTTTGGGGAAGTTGTAAGTATGGTCATCTAGGACACATTCCTTTGCAAATCATGATTGCACCATCAGTTGTTTTTTATAAAGATGAAACAATGAAAATAAGAGGAATATGTCAAAGAAAAGAATAAATGAGCACCAAGATTATGTGAGAGGAATGTGTGTGGCGCCTGAGAGTGGGTATCAGCACTTGTTGAATGCCTACTGTGTACCAGGCTGCATGCTTTGCTTATATTTTTTTGAAGTGGAGGGAGTAGAGTTGGGCTTTTTAATTTTAATTTCACCTTTTTTTTTTTTTTTTGGTGCAGATGAATGATAAAATGGGCTGATACTTTGTGACTCCAGGTTTTTTTCAGGACCTGCTAAGTCACTGTTGAAGGTACTTCTACTTCTACATACATCTCTTGCATAGCTGGTGAACAGAGGCACTGACAGCCCTTTGTTCCAGACAACAAGGATGTTTTATAGTGAAAAGTCTTGGAAAAAAGAGATAGTGTCTTCCTCCAGAGCAGAGGTTTGCTTTTGTTCAGTATGTCTCTCTCTGGAGCAAAAGTTAGGCAGGTTTGCTTGCAGCCCATTATAAGATTTGGGTTTCCTAATCTTGAGATTACTCAACTGTGATAGAAACCCACAGTGTACATAGCACCAACCTGGCCATCTCTACTTTGCCCCTGTGGGACTTAGAGGAGCAAGGGAAACTGATGCAAGCATGAAGTTCATGCTCCTTCCTGTGGCTTGGGTAATAAAATCCTTTTCCCTGATCCAGGAATCTTGCATCTTCTAACAGCATCCATAAAACAAGTTAGCTTGCCAGTAGGGTAAAACCTCAGACCCTTGCATTTCTTGACAGTTACCATCCCAATTGCCAGATACCTGGTTCCCACAGTCATGTAGCACCTGCCCTTCCCTATCTTACAGAAGGAGGGCATCCCGGTTGACCCTGCCATTGTTCTGACCACAGTCCTGTTGCAGTAAAAAAAACCAGATACTAAGAATAATCCAAATGTTAAAAAACTGAACCAGCAGATGATTATGCACATAATACATAATATTTATATTATGCTTCCCAGGTGTACATATGTAAATTACAAAATATTAGAATTTTTATAGGTTTAAGTTAGTTTTAATTAACTTTTTATGGCATGATGAATATCCAGGACTTACTAGAAGTGTTTATTACGTTTAGCAAAGGCAAAAAAACAAAGGCCCAGGAGATTAAAGGAACTTCTACTGAGCCAGGTTCTTCCAAAGATGTCATAGTTTTTCTTACTCTTGGAAACCTGAAAATTGCTCTCAAACTTTGTAATTACAGTGTAGGAGTGGGTTAGTGTGTATTTGTGTGTGTGTGTGTGTGTGTTAAAATGCAAATTATCCAGCCACATCTCCAGAGATTCTAATTTGTCAAATGTGGGCTTGATTTAGAATTCTACATTTGCTACATGAATCTAGGTAATTCTGACTCTGGTGTCTTGAGAATCACATTCTGAGAATGTGACAGAAAAGACTTCTCAAATGAATCACTTAAGGCACGCAAGTGATTTGTGCAACTGTGGCGCTCTAAAAATGAGTTACTTTTTATTAGGTTGCTGGTGACCTTTATTGTAAGAATAAGTGAGTGCCACCCAAATGTAAGGCTGTTTGAGATTTCCCAAGGCACAGAATAGTAAATGGTGGTAGAATCAGCTATACCTTCTTTTTATTCATTCAAGAAATATAATGTATGGAGTCTGGCTATGTGTGGCAATACGCTTGTTGCTTAAAATGGCTTCATTTTCATATCCTTTGCTTTCCCCTCTGTATTGTTTCCAATTCTTGTAAGTGGATTTTTATGAAGAGGGTTTGAAATCCCAGAGGATATGGATTTAGCCTTTCTTTATCCCCCTCTAAAACATTTCACTGGGTGCTCACAAAATCCATAAAGTAGGTTAAAAAAAACAAACAAACTCATGGCATCTTCATTTTACAGATGTGAAAACTGTTGGACAGAGGCTAAAAGACTTACCAAAAGTCACACAAGTAGGAAGAGATTGAACTGGGGCTTGAGTTTGATTTTCTGGCTCCCACCCTCCATTCTTCCCTATATGCAGTATTGCCTCCTGTATGATTTTCCACAGGGACCCTAGAAATAGCGCCTCAACTGTATTTTGGATATAATTTGATTTTGATGAAATGTGATTTACATGTACATTTTCAGGCCAGAAATTTCCTATCGTCTAAGCACAGTATACCTGTGCAGCAAAGAGAAACACTGACATCCTTATGATGTCATAAAAAATGCCCCAAAGGAAAAGACAGATTTCTGTTTTCAAAATGAAGTGATGTCTGCAATAAACAGAGTCAAGCATAATTACATAACATCATACTCTATCCCCCAAGACCTGCACACTGAATTATCTTACCAGTCTCCAAAATGCCCCATGAGAAGGTGCAATGGAAAAAGGCAGTGCAGAACAGACTCAATAATGTGGACACAGTGCTATGTTAATTTTGAAGGGGACTTGGGAACCACACATTTGGTTTCTTGTTCCCAAGTACCATGCCAAGCATTGCTCTGGGTTTCCTGCCTTTCCCAGACACTTCTCTAGATTTTGTATTTTCCAGGGCACTCAGACCCTGTCTGGCTTTCAATAAATGTTCAGTAACAACAATAACACAGAAGTGACTGTTTATTCAGATGGAAATTAACATGGATGAGATAACATTCTTAATTTCTGTTTCCCACCCCTAAGATTGTAGGTTTTAGCAACAAGGGAGAGAATAGATTCAATACACATTTCTATTGCTGATAGAGATTAGCATTTACTTACCTTGGGGCAGGTTCTTTACCGTTTTCAAAATGCTCTCACATGTGTTAGCATCCTTAATTAACCAAACACCTATAGAGTGAGCAGGAGAGGTATTATTTCATTTCATAAGTGGGCCTCAAAGAGAGTGATTTGCTTAATGTTGCAGTAATTAAGCTTGTCCATATTTGAACGTGGGTGTTGACTATTTTTTTTTTGTTGTTGTTGTTGTTGTTCACTTAACCACATAGTCTGGAGATTCTCCTCTAGCCAGAAAGTGGGCATCACTTTAGAACCCTGTACTCGGCAATACCATGCAGTGGCCAGAACGCCCTGGGTTTGATTTGAAGGTCTGCCTACTACTTGTCTGCGTATGACCTTGGTCAAGTTATTTAAACTATGCAAGTCTCAATTTCTGCATCTTTTATTACTTGGGACAAAGACTCAAGTTAAACTAGCTTGGCCCCTGGGATGGATTCACGGTAGATGTAACTAGAAGGGCAGGGGCATAGTAGAACACATGGGAACCAAGATTTTCCTGCAACTGGGCTTCCTCTCTGCTTCTCGTGGACCTCAGTTTGATTCTCTCCCACTGCACTTCTGCCTGTCTGTGTTGTATGTTAGTAGTTTGGTGCAGATATGTGAACAGTTTTGCTATGAGAGGAAGGAGACCCCCATACCAGTTATAGTTTATAACAGTCAAGATTCTCATTCTTTTGATCAGGTCACCTTGAGACTGTGGCCAGAAGTGTAAGGTACTATAATGGTCCAGCTTGGGTCACTGGCCTTGGGAGACATAGAATATGACACTGGCTCCACCCAAACCACTTGCCTAAGGTCTGGGAGAAGTGGTTTTTTATGGTTTTCATTTTTTAAAGATGGAGGCTGCTACTAAATCAAGAAAGAAAGGGTTCTGGGCATATGGCATCAATAGATACACAGTATGGGCTTTTAATCTGTAAATAGGAATAATTCTCGATGTTTTTGGTGAAGACTATCAATACACTAAAAACTACCAGATCTCTGTATTTAGTCTTGATACCTTACTGATGTTCTAGATCTCTATATCCAGTTGCCTGTTGGACAGTTAGTATGACGGTTAGTTTTATGTGTCAACTTGATGGGATACCCAGATAGTTGTGCAAACACTATTTCTGGGTGTGTCTCTGTGTGTGTTTCCAGAAGTGATTAATATCTGAATCAGTAGACTGAATAAAGATCCACCCTCACAGGGTGGGTGGGCATCATCCAATCCACTGAGGATAGGTCAAGAAAGTGGAAGAAGGGCAAATTCACTTTCTTTTGAGCAGGAACATCTATCTTTTCCTGCCCTCGGACATTAGAATTCCTGGTTATCAGGCCTTTGGGACTTAGGCCAGTAGTTCTCCCCTCAACGATCCCAGGTTTTCAGGTCTTCAGACTCATACTGAATTACACGACCAGCTTTCCTGGTTCTCTCACTTGCAGGTGGCATATCACGGGACTTTTCAGCCTTCATAATTGCATGAACCAATTCCCAAAATCTCCTTTCATATATCTATATATGCTATAGGTTCTGAATCTCTGGAAAACTCTAATATAGTTAAGATACTCCACCAGCATCTTAAATTCAAAGAACAAAAATCAAACCACTATCTTTTTCCTCACACATGCTCCTTCTCCTTCTTATCTCAGTTAATGGCACCTCCTTTACCCGACCACCCAAACCAAAAACATGGCGGTCACTTTCACCTTCTCCCTCCCCATTCCCAGCTCAGTCTCTTCAGATAGTTACTAGAGCCATTGACTCTACTTTGCTATCTTTCGGACACTTCTGATTCCCTCTTTTCCTACTGTCACCACTTTGGTTCTGGCTCTTATCTCTCCTAGATTACTGCTGCAATTCTGCACTGCTGTTAGAGGAATTTTCCTACAATGCAAATTTCTTTCCTAATTAAAACTGTTCAGTGACTTCCTTCTTTCCATCTATCAAAGAAAGAAACTGAGGAACAATTCATATAGAGAGTTTGTTTGGGTCAAGGTTGAGGCCAGCCGCCTGTGACACACTTCCAAGTTGCCTTGGGGAGTGCTCCACTTGGTCTTTGTTACAAGCAGGTTTTTTAGGCACAAAGACAAGGAGTGGGCTGATACAAAGTTGTTTGGCAGGAATTCTCATGGGTTTACAGAAATAACATTGGTTAGTGATTGGCTATACATTGTTGAACTATAGGGTGTGAGTTATGGTGTCCAGGTATGGCATTTTATGGCTACTTAGTGTCAGTGTCTAGAACCCACATAGCAAGTGGCTTCAAGAGGCAGTTATTTAGCTCAAGTGGGGAATGGGTGACTGCTTCACATGCTGCCACATTTCAATGCCATCTAGGCCTGATAATTAAAGGGGGTTCACATTCCTCAGATAAAAAGTTTATTTTTCTCCTTCCGTCTCTCCTTTCCTTTCTTTATTTATAAAAGATAAATGTCAAAAATCCTTCATGTGACACTAGATCTTCTTCATTTTTTGCCTTCTTGGCTTTATCTCTTGAGCCTC
Organism: Mandrillus leucophaeus; assembly: GCF_000951045.1. Classification (NCBI taxonomy): domain Eukaryota; kingdom Metazoa; phylum Chordata; class Mammalia; order Primates; family Cercopithecidae; genus Mandrillus; species Mandrillus leucophaeus. The sequence goes on from NW_012103388.1 coordinate 4,236,999, forward strand.
ATCTTTTTCTTTTTGGAACTCTATGTTCTGATCGTATTGAACAATAAAATTAGAATTCCTCCCAAATAGCATACTCTCTCTTATCTCTAGACCTTAAAATGTGCCTAGCAGGTAGTAGGTTACCCTTGAATATATGTTAAATTAATTAACTAATTAATAATAGTGTAGTGGCTCACACCTGTAATCCTAGCAGTTTGGGAGACCAAGGTGGGCAGATCACCTGAGGTCATGAGTTCGAGACCAGCCTGGCCAACATGGTGAAACCCTGTCTCTACTAAAATACAAAAATGAGCCAGGCACGGTGGTGAGCACCTGTAATCCCAGCTACTTGGGAGGCTGAGGCAGGAGAATTGCTTGAATGTGGGAGGCAGAGGTTGCAGTGAGCGGAGATTGTGCCACTGCACTCTAGCCTGGGTGACAGAGCAAGACTCTGTTTCAAAATAAATAAATAAAAATAAACAGTGTCTCCAGTGTCTGGCCTGTGGCAGGTGTTCTCTATAAACAAGTTATTATTATTTCCCATTTTGTTTGTAAGCTGCTAAGCCTGTTGTTGCATTGATCTTGTTCCAGTCAAAGGCCAGAATCTTCTTGTGCTAAAATACTTATTCTCAAAGATAGAGGTCATTCTGGATAGAAAGTGAGTTGTTGAGATTGACGTGATTATTCCTGGAAAAAAGACATCTGAGTTGTACCCCATTGAGACCCTTTAAGTCTGTGCTCAGGGCCAGTATGACCACTAACCATAGGTAACTAAAACTGACCGTCCCACTAACTCCAACAGGCAATTGGTATAGAGATCTGGAACTTCAGTAAGGTATCAAGACTGAAGACAGAGATCTGGTAGTTTTCAATGTGTCAATAATCTGGTAAAGGACCTCCATGGGATACTTCAAGGCTGGTCTGAAGAGCACCACTGTTGTAATCTCTTTTCTTCCTCCAGAAGCCATGCATATGTCATCTAGGAGGGGAAAGGGCTTCTCTAGCCCTCTTTCCTTAGTGTGTGGACCAAGAGTGTCCAATCTTTTGGCTTCCCTGGGCCACATGGGAAGAAGAAGAATTGTCTTGGGCCACACATAAAATACACGAACGATAGTGATATCTGGAAAAAAAATTGCAAAAAAACTCATAATGTTTTGAGAAAGTTCGCAAATTTGTGTTGGGCCACATTCAAAGCCACCCTGGGTCTCATGTGGTTCACTGGCCATGGGTTGGACAAGCATGGCATAGACAGATGAATTTATTGGGCAAGATAACTGTAACCTTGGTTGGCAGAGAATATCTAGTTCTAGGGTTGTTAAGGGAAAGGGATGTAGTTTTTTGATGGAGAAAATAAGTTCGATATATGTTAGCGTGGCCTTATTAGCAGAAGGCAAGGAAGAATGATCAAGGGAGGATGGGCTAAGGGAGGCCAGGTGGGATGTGAGGGGTTATGTCAGAGAAACCAGACTAGGGAGGTCCAGAGGCTCAACACTTAGAGGAGGGCTTTGGGAACATGGTGAGATGGCAAGAGCTAATCTAGCAGAGAGTAGGAACATCGTGATGGCCAAAAAAGGGCACTGGATTAGGACACTTGCATTCTGGGCTGGGATCTACCAAGTACCTACCTTTGGCTAAGCCACATGTTTCTCTGAGCTTTGTCTGGGGGCACACGGAGGAAATTACTTTATTAGATTAGTTTTACTAGAGTGTAACATGATTTGTAAAGCTATAATATACAAGTGTGTAGTTTATATAAATTATAATTATAAAGCCTTTCTAGAATTCATTCTTGTGGGACTTTATCTTACAACTTTTCCATTAGGAAACACAAATATATTAAGCTATAAGATAAATATATTTTGTCACTTATTTTATTTTAATTTTTTTTGGCACAAGGTCTCGTTCTGCCACCCAGGCTGGAGTGCAAGATCATGGCTCACTGTAGCCTTGACCTTCTAGGCTCAAGTGATCCTCCCACCTCAGCCTCCCAAGTAGCTGGGACTACGGGCATGCACTACCACACCTGGCTAATTTCTGTATTTTTTGTACAGATAGGGTCTTCCAGTGTTGCCCAGGCTGCTCTCAAACTCCTATCCTCAAGCAATTCTCCTGCCTTAGCTTCCCAAAGTGTTGGGATTACAGGCATGAGCCATTGCACCCAGCCTATTTTGTCATTTAAGAAGTCATTCAAAAGTTGGTTGTGAAGAAATTTGATTTTTTTTTTAAGAGATAGGACCTTGCTCTGTTGCCCAGGCTTGAGTGCAGTGGCATGATCATAGCTCACTGTAACCTTGAACTTCTAGGCTCAAGCAATCCTCCTGCCTCAGTCTTCTGAGTAGCTGGGACTACAGGCATGCACCACCATGCCAGTATAATTTTTAAATATTTTGTAGGGACAGGGTCTTGCTATGTTGCCCAGGCTGTCTTGAACTCCTGGGCTCAAGTGATCCTCCCACCTTAGCCTTCCAAATCACTGGGATTATAGGCAAACACCATTGTGCCTGGCCAAAATTAGATTATTTTATCATGTTTAATTTCCATTCTTCATAAAGAAATGGAGAGTAAGGTTTACATTTTTATTATGTTTTAAAAGATTTTCTAAAATAATTTTGCATAGTAGAAATTCTGTTTTTATGACCTAAGTATAATTATTTTTGGACCTAAGCCTAAACTACTTTCAAAAGGCAATTTTAAGAAACTCTTTTAAAAAGATAATACTAAAGTTAAAGCTCATTGCTTGTTATTTCCTACCAGATCAGATTTCTTAATCAGGAAAGGAGGGTGAGAATAATGAAATGAGTGCATTTTTTTCTTAGAAAGAAAAAGTCACAAAGACCTATTCCTGTAAGATGGAGAACTCCATTTTTACATCTAAATCTATTTTGTGTTTCTGATTGGCAAAGGGCTATGATAAATCCCCACAAGATCTGATAAATCCCCATAAGATCCTATTACAGCAAATTCTTGGACAAATGCTTATCTCTAATTAATAGTATTTTCATCCATACTAACTATGTGATTGTATGACATAGCTTTGCAAATGGTGTCATACCCTGGTAAAATTAAAGTAATTCAATATAATGATTTCCCTAATGAATTTGAGGATAGTCCCAAAGATAGAATCCAGAGAGTTAGCTGATGTTATTTAGGAAAATGATTTTTATGGTCCATCCAGGAACATGTCATCAGATTTCTTGTACGGATTTGTTTCTTGGAGATGGAAACCAATCCCTTTCTATGATTAACCTTTGGCCATAAAAGTTCTTGCAATTCTGTGTCTGTTTATGGACAAGAGGAAATGGCGAGGTGTCATAGTCTCTGCAGTCAATCGAATCACCTTTGCTCCTCTAGGACCAAAACAGACACAGCTAAGTTTACATTTTATACTGGTTCATTTTTCCTTCTTAAGTTTCTCTTTTATTGCGTAACTGGAAGAAACGGGTCATTTTATGTCCTCTGGAACCAAAGATAAATTCCCACTTGTTCCCATGACTCCCAGCAGACATCACAAGACCTGTGTCCACTGGACTCTGCCGAGGCCATGGCAATCGTATGGCTGCCCGTCCAAGCATGCCCAGTGTTTGCTGCCACCACCGCCACAGCATCTGTGGTCTTGGGTGCTGGCAGAACATTTTGCATCAGAAACCATGGCTGAAGGGGATCTTGCTAAAAACATCCTGTCCTGTATGTTACCTTTCACTGGTTCCCACAACTGATTTAGAGCCCAAGGAAAAGGATGCTAAGAGCTTGGGTTCTTTCTCACGACAAATCTGTGAGCTTGTACTCTTAACCAGCTTTAACTCTTAACCAGTGAGTTAACTCTGTGAGCTTTAACTCTTAACCAGTCACTCCTTCCCCATACAAACAGCCTGCTTACCCTAGTAGTAAGGGAAAATCACTCCTTTGCTATTATCCTACTTTCACCTGACCCCAGACCCCCAAGTCCTAGATATTAAAGTGGGATTTAAAGTCTTTTTTTTGGTTGTTAAATTTGTAGCCAAGCCATGTAGAGGTGTTTGTTCCCTAGTGGGTGGCAGGTTGCAGCCTAATTTTATTTTCATTTTCAAGATTTGGTTTCAGGGCTTAATGTGGCAAATTAGGTGATCGTGAATAGAAAGTAATTGTGTTACCATATATGTCTGATTTATTTAAAAAGAAAAAAACCATTAAAAGGAAAATCCTAGCAGTACTTCATAGCTGTACTGCTATGTTAATATCTGTTTGTCAAAAAGCTTTTTCCCTTTGCACATAATAGGTGATATAAAAATGTTTCCTAAAATCTCAAATGCAACTATACCAACAACATGTTCTATTCAGAAATCTGCTTTAGAACAGCTTTTGCATATTAATGATGAGTTCATTTCATTATTAGATTTTTCCTATAATTAGAGATATCTTTTAAAAAGTGAAACAATACCTGCCTCTTAATAAAGTCTTCCTCTTTTTTGAATGAACTAGCAAATGAAGACTTCCAGGGAAGACTAAAACCATCCTCTACCAAATTCCACGGTATGATTTGGGACTAGATTGCCGTTGGCTCTGGCAGAACATTTATAATCCCTGGAGGGATCTCTTGAATTTAGTAAATGCCTCCTGCAAGTTGAACGACACATTTCTTTGGTAGTGGGTAGGTGGGGTGGGAGTATTCCTACAGTTTTTTTCAGTGTGGATAGTGCCAGGAATCCTAAGGGCTTTGCTTTCAAAAGCAGACAAATAACTCAGTTTTGCAAACCTCAGAGGATCAGTAAGAGAAAGTGACCCACGCCCCAGAGAAAAAGCAGGGATGTTTAAGGATAGAACCATCCCTTTATTTATCCTTTTATCTCATTCCAGAACCATAAATCTCTCCTCCGTCTTGGACTGCCTCCCTGTAACAACATGTGGTAGAGATTTTGGCCCAAGTACTAATTAAACCTGAAGGAACCCCAAGGGGAAAACTCAGTCTTGAGTCTCCCTCTGGTGGATATTTGTAGTAATCCACATACAGCTCTGTCAAATGAAGGGATGAATTTCAGAAATAAATATTCAAAAAAATATATAGTAAACATAGTAAAAATATTCTAAGACACCAGCACTATGCATTATTTTCTGTGCATTAATTAAAATTCTTAAATTATTCACTTCTATAATCTTCTGTTTTATTTCCTAGAATCTACCCTCACTTTGATAGTCTGAGCTGGATGCAGTGGCTCACACCTGTAACCTCAGCACTTTGGGAGGCCAAGGCAGGCAGCTCACTTGAGGCCACGAATTCCAGACCAGCCTGGCCAACATGGCGAAACCCCATCTCTACTAAAAATACAAAAATTAGCCGGGCGTGGTGATGGGCGCCTGTAATCCCAGCTACTCGGGAGGCTGAGGCAGGAGAATCACTTGAACCCAGAAGGCGGAGGTTGCAGTGAGCTGAGATTGCACCACTGCACTCCAGCCTGAGTGACAGACCGAGACTCTGTCTTAATTAAAATTAATAAAAAGTCTAAACAATTCCTTAAAACAAAACAGCCTAGAGTCCCCTCACCCCAGCGCTACAAACTAAATGAAAGAAGTAAACAGTTTGTCCGTCTCTATTTCCATTCTAACATAGAACACCAAAGCAGAGATGATGTGAAATTTGCCATTTGTAATTAACTGCTGGGCAGGAGTCCATGGAAAATTTTCCTCTCACCTTTAGCTTGAATGCAGAGGAGGTTTAAGGTGGGCTTTAGCATACGTGTTACCAGCTCTCCCTCAGGGAAGCTTCCACGCGGGAGGCTTTGGAGCTCTATTCCCTAGGTAGCGCCACGCTCTTTGGGCTTTTCTTGTGCTTATACAGTTAATGGCCCTCTGAATCGCTCTCTTCAAAAGGGGAACCGTTTGAACCTGGGAGGCAGAGGTTGCAGTGAGCCGAGATCTCGCCATTGCACTTCAGCCTGCAAGACGGAGCAAAACTGTAAAAAAAAAAAGAAAAGGCCAGGTGCGGTGGCTCACACGCCAGGAATCCCAGCACTTTGGGCGGGTGGATCACGAGGTCAGGAGTTAGAGACCATCCTGGCTTAACACGGTGAAAGCCCGCCTCTATTAAAAATACGAAAATTAGCCGGGCATGGTGGCGGGCGCCGGTAGTCCCAGCTGCTCGGGGGCCTGAGGCGGGAGAATGGCGTGAACCCGGGAAGCGGAGCTTGCAGTGAGCCCAGATTGCGCCACTGCGCTCCAGCCTGGGTGACAGAGCGAGACTCCGTCTAAAAATAAATAAGTAAATAAATATAAATAAATAAAATTTAAAAAAGTGGAACAGTGAAGAAATGCCTCTCCATTCTTCAGATCTGACTGTTGCTCACGTTCTTCTGTCGTTACACTCATCTTCAGGCTCAGGCCTGATGTGCTCTGGAGTCTGATACTTGAGCAGGACTCCTCATTTCTCTGCCAGCGAATCTTCCCACTACCAGATTCACAGGCTAGTGTTAATTTCTCTTCGCATATTTTACTATTTTGAAGTTTGTAAGGTTAACTGTAGTTCCATTACTTGGAAAAAAAAAATCCTTTTCCTTAAATAAACAATCTCTATGTCCTAGTTATAACTAGTAACAAGCTTGGCTTATAGTACATTTAGGTTTACATAAATGTCCTTTTCTGATACGTTTGCTCCCTAACTAGAATCTAACACCATCTTTTAATGTTTTAAATTAATATACAGCAAAATTGACTTTTTGGGGGAGAGTTTTAGCTCTAGAGGTTTTAACACATGTAAATTCATGTAATAACCATCACAATCAGGGTACAGAATAGTTCTATCACCCAAAATACTACCTCATGCTATCCTTTTGTGGTCACCTTAATCCTTGGCAACTACGGATGTGTTCTCATTACCTATAGTTTTGCCTTTTCCACAATATCATATAAATGGAAACGTATAGCATATAACCTTTTGAGACTGGCTTAGGATACTATCTTTGATAATCCTTCATGTTGTTGTGTGTATCTGTTACGGACTGAATGTTTATGCCCAATCCCAACTTTCTATGTTGAAATCCTAACCCTCAATGTAATATTAGGAGGTGGGGCCTTTGGGAGGTAACTAGGTTTGGATTGTGAGGGCGGAGTCCTTCAACGGGATTAGGGATTAGTGCCTTTATAAAAAGAGGAAGAGGTGGGCGCGGTGGCTCACGCCTGTAATCCCAGAACTTTGGGAGGCCGAGAAGGGTGGATCACGAGGTCAGGATATCCAGATCATCCTGGCTAACATGGTGAAACCCCGCCTCTGCTAAAAATACAAAAAATTAGCCGGGCGTGGTGGCGGGAGCCTGTAGTCCCAGCTACTCAGGAGACTGAGGCAGGAGAATCTCTCGAACCTGGGAGACGGAGGTTGCAATGAGCTGAGATCTTACCGCTGCACTCCAGCCTGGGCGACAGAGAAAGACTGTCTCAAGACAAAAAAAAAAAAAGGAGACACTAGGTAGGACTCACTTTCTCCTCCTTGTCAGGAAACCATGAGAAGGCTGCTCTTGGCAAGCCAGGAAGAAGGCCTTAGCCAAGAACCGAATTGAATCTAAGGGCGCCTTGATCTTGGACTTCTCAGCCTCTAGAACTGTGAGAAATCTATGTCAGTCATATAAGCTATCCTGTCTATGGTATACAGCAGTCTTGACTAAGACAATGTTAATAGTTGGTTCCTTTTTGCTGCTGAGTACTGGTCCATTGGATGGATGTACCACAGTGTGTTTATTAATACTTACCCATTGAAGTATATTTGGGTTGTTTCCAGATTTGATGATTATAAATAGTTTCTATAAACATTTGTTTTCATTCCTCTAGGGTAGATAACTAGGAGTGCCATTGATGAGTCATTGGATAAGTACATGTTTAATTTGATAAGAAACTGCCAAACTGTTTTCCAGAGTGGCTGTAACATTTTGAACGATCACCTATAACATATGAGAGTTGAGTTGTTCCATCCAGTATGTGGTCTTGTCGTGATTTTTTATCTCATCCTGTAATTGTATCTCATCCTGTAGTAGCATCCTAATTTGCATTTCCCTAAGGGCTAATGATATTGAACATTTTTTCATGTGCTTATTTGCCATTCTTACATCCTCTGAGGTGAAGTATCTGGATACAAATCCTTTAATGGATATGTAATTTGCAAATATTTCTCCTGCTCTATAGCTTGTCCTTTAATTCTCTTAACAGTGTTTTTCACGGGGGAAAGATTTTTTTAGACCTTATTCTTTTTTAAAAAATTGTGACATATATATATGCCACTATGTATATATTTATATACTTACATATATAAATATATGAAATTTATGTAAATTTATATATAAAATATACTTGTATATTATATATAGTTATAAAATTTGCTGTTTTAACTATTAAGTGTACAATTTAGGGGCATTAATTATATTCACAGTCAACCATCACCACTATTTCCAAAACTTTTTCATCACCCGAAACAGAAACTCTATTCCCATTAATCAATAACTCTTCATTCCCTCCTTTTCCCCAAACCCCAATAACCTTTATTTTACTTTCTATCTTTGTGAATTTGCCTTTTCTAGGTACCTCATATAAGGGGAGTTGCACAATATTTGAGTCTGGCTTATTTCACTAAGCATAATGTTTTCAAGGTTCATTCATGTTATAACATGTGTCAGAATTAATTCCTTTTTAATGCTGAATAGCATTCCATTGTATGTATATACCACTTTTATTTATTCAAATGTTGATGGCCACTTGGGCTGTTTCTACCTTTTAACTATCGTGAAGAATGCTGCAATGAACATTGGTGTACAAGTATCTGTTTGAGTTCCTGCTTTCAGTCCTTTTGGCTATATACTTCAGAGTGGAATCACAGTCATATGGTAATTCTGTGTTTAGCTTTTTAAGGAGCTTCAGAGGAAAGAGTCTTAATTTTAATGAAGTGCAATTTATTAATTTTCTTAAATGAATTGTCCTTTCAATGCCATGTTTAAGAACTCTTTGCCTAATCCTGTTATGAAATTTCCTCCTATGCTTTCTTCTAAAAGTTTAGTTTCTGTTTTACATTTAGCTCTATGATCCATTTTGATTTTTTATATATAATATATTATATACAATA